>NC_141537.1:113691641-114022891 GCF_021556685.1 Rattus norvegicus | reverse complement strand
TTTAGATTCAGGTGGAAAAGGATTGCAAGCAAACATTGGCTTACTCTGATATCTAGCATCCCAGACCATCCTTTACACATCTGTGTGTTTACGTTGCCACTAAAAGCTGGAGCTACGCAAGATGATATTTCCTTCTTTTTAAATTTTTTGACTGGTATTGGTGTTTTTGTTAGGTTGTGTTTGATTGTTGAAGAGAGAGAGTCTTCCCAAAACAGATATAAGAAAGATTTACTGAAACCACACACACACACAAACACACACACACACACACACACACACACACACACACACACACACACACATGATTGTGTGTGTATGCATGTGTGTTTATAAATAGAATTACATATATTACTAGTTAGAAGATCCAGGAGTTTATGAGACTATGGTTCCTAATAATGCCAAGAGTTACAGCCATAAGGTCTTATATACATAGCAACCTAACCATGATTTAACAAGGTAAATAACAATACGTATACCAAAGTGGACTGGGAAAAGTTCATGAGGCCTCCACTCCATACAAAGAACTACAAGCAACAAGGGAATTCTGGGAGTCAGAAAAATATCCTTCCCCAAGGAAGAGCACACCAATTGGCTATCCAAAACCAAATGGTCATTGCTGAAAATATACATTGATATATGGACTGATCTGATAATATTCAGAAATATATGTTCATATATATATACATATATATATACATATGTCTTATGTATGTGTTTTAATTTGGATTTTATTGCTATGAATAAACTCCATGAGCAAGTCCACTCTTATGAATAACAGCATTTATTTGAGGCCAGTTTATAATTTCAGAGGTTCAGTCTACTATCATTATGATGGGAAGCACAGCAGCATCTAGGCAGACATGGTGCTGGAGAAGGAGCTGAGAGTTCTATATTTTGATTTGAAAACAGCAAGGTCGAGACTTTCTTGTGCCCTAAGTGGAGCTTCAGCATAAGACTTCAAAGCCTTCCCCTTCACTGATGCCCTTCTGCCAACAAGGGCATGCACACTCCAAAAAGACCAAACCTCCTAATACTGAAACTTTCTATGGGCAAACCTATGCAAACCACCACATTTCACTATAGGTGTGTCCAAACATAAGTCTCTGGGGCCAAATTTAGGCATAACATAGTCCAAAAATACATTTAGTCCAACGTCAAACATCCCCATAGTCTAAAGAAGTTTCAACAAGGTTAAAAGTTCAAAGTCACTTCTGAGATTTATATAATCCTTAACTCTAATTCCTTATAAAATCAAAATCATAAAGCTGATCATGGACTTCTAATATATCATGGCACAGGATACATATTACTGTTTCAAAATGCTGTGAGGAAATACTGGACCAAAGGGAGACCAAAAAACACCTGGGCAAAGTTGGAACTATGCATCTCCATGTTTGAGGTCCAACTCCTTTGATGATGGCAACACACTTCTTTGTCTTGAGCTTATTTCCACTTCCTGTTAGCAGTGGTACTGGCATCTCCAATATGTTGGGATCGTCCAGCGCAACTAGGATTCACCAACATACTCTTCATGGTGTCAAGCCTCACCTTCTTTGCATGACCCCCTCACTCCTAGGCTGTCAACTGCAACTAAAGCTGTTTTCACCAGGCCTTTCCTGACATCTCACAGTGCCAAGGCTCAGCTGGTCTAACCAGTACAACCTAGGTCATATTACCAAGTCCAACTGAAGCACAAGGTACAACCTTGGATATCTCTGGAATATAGCTTCTTTGTGCTCTCCAAAACCACTTCCGAGGAGATTTCACTTTAATGGTTCTGGTCTCTTCTAAATCACCACTAGCTTCTTAATTCTAGCTAACTGGAACCAATTGTCTCAATAACTCCTTCTACTATTGACTCTAAAACTAGGGCCTCATAGTGGGATATGCCAAGTCCTGCTGCTTGCAGGGACTGGAACACGCCCCTCTTGTTCTATTACATCATCATCAGCTTTCTGTTTTCCAACTTCTTTACTAAGTTTGGCTTTCCTGAAACTTACTCTGTAGATTGACCTTCAACTCAGAGATTTGCATGCCTGCCTTCTGAGTGCTGGGATTAAAACAATGTACCATCATGCCTAGACATATGCATTTATGGCCACTGTATCTCAATATCTGGATCAAAAATATGTATCTTCTAGCCTCAAAATATGAGTCACAGGTGTGCCCTCCAGTTATGGGTTGTATTTCATTCCACATTAAAGGTGAAAATGAAAACAATGACCAGGTAATACCTAACATGATATAACTATCCTTCGTTCAACTGCAAAGCCATAAACAATAAGCTTAACTCAGTGGGATCAGCCCAAAGTCACTACTATCTTAATACCATTTAATATCCTTGAACACAGGATTTAGCTCCATTTCACTTTCTGGTGCCCCTTTTCTCTTTGAAGCATACATGTCACTTTTTTCCTTTCTAAACTTACTACATCTAACCAAAAGACTCTTCATATTAGTGAACCACAGGAAAAAGTCCATGTTAGGATCCTTTGAGACCTCCTCCTTGAATGCAACTAATCTGAATCTCTTCACCTTAGCCTCAGGAAGATTCCTCAGAAGAGGGCAAAGAAGAGCCACATTCTTCTTAAACAAAACATCACAAGAAAGATCTCCAGACAACATACTAAAATTCTTCTCCTCTAAGACCTCTTAACAGAGGCCCTCAGAGTTCAAATTATCATAAGTACCAATATCATCCATATTCCCACTAGGTTAGTTCACTAAACTCCACGTAAAGCATTGTACTGCTCTCCGAGTCTGAAGTCCCCAAATCAACATTCCTTCAAACAAACACATGATCAGGCTGATCACATAAATACTACACTCCTGAAACCAAATTCTGCTTTAATTTGGGTTTCCTGGCTGTGAAGAGACAACTTGACCAAGGCAACTCGTATAAAGGAAAACATTTAACTGGGGCGAGCTTACATTTTCAGGAGTCCAGTGCATTATCAGCATGGCAGCTTTCAGGCAGACATGGTGCTGGAGAAGGAGCTGAGTGCTCCACATTTTGATGTGAAGGAAGCCAGGAGGCTTCCTCCTTGGGCAGAGCTAAAGCATATACTTCAAAGCCTTCTCAGTGATCCTCTTCTTCACACGAGGCCACACCTCCTCCAAAAAGGCCATACCTCCTAATAGTGCCACTTTCCATGGGCTACACATACTCAAGCCATCACAGTATATATGTTTGTATGTATGTACGTATGTATGCATGCATGCATGCATGTATGTATGTATGTATGTATGTATGTATATATGTATGTATGTATGTATATAACAACAATGATAGAAGAGCTCATGAACTTAAAAGAGAACAAGGTGGATATTTGGGGAGATTTGGAAGGAGGGAAGGGAAGAGAGAAATGTAATTATACTATAACCACAAACTTATAAAAAGTATACATGTGTTTTTATTTTGTGTGTGGAGGTCAGAGTCCAACTCACTGGAATCAGTTCTCTTTGTCTAACATGTGTGTCCCAGGGATCAAGATTTGCTAATGAGGGTTTATCCTGACGGATCTTTTGGGATCCCACTGATACACATTTTATAGTGTCTTTGACTGGCACTTCTACAAATGTAAATCCTTTCCTAAGACCATGGAAAGACTTTGAATTATTTGAAGATTTGCTATTAGAGGAAAATGGGGAAAGAAAATGGATAGGTCTACCATAGTAGTTTAAATATGAATGCCCATATAGGCTCACATATTTCAATACATAGTCAAAAGGGCATGGTGTTATTTGAAATGATTAGGATTTGCTGTTGAAGCGACAGTGTCACAGCCAAACACGGTGGCTGTCTCTTTCTGTTGCCTGTCCTTAACTTCTCAAGCACTGCATCCTCCTGTGTTGCACTATGCTCCCCACCTTGACAATCATAACTAAGCCTCTCAAACTGTAATCAAGCTCCAATTAAATTCTTTCTTTTATAAGAGCTGCTGTGGTCATGGTGTCTCTTCAGAGTATAGAACACTAAGACTGCTACTGTGCATGATCAGGAAGATAATACCAGGATGATGAAGTCAATCTTAATAAAACTTAGCATTTGCAGGTAAGTCAATCATCAAGGTTGAGGGAATATATAAAAAATAGAAACAAGGGGCTGTGGAGATATCAGTAGTAGGATATGTTTCTAGCATGCATAAGATAAGGCTTCAAATCTTAGCATACACACACACACACACACACATAATCACAGTTCTATAAAGAGATGGGAGGTGAGGAGAAAAGGTGAAGGCAGAAAATTGATTGAATAGAAACAAAGAAACTGGGAAGGGAATAGAGAAAAGAGGAAAGAAAGGAAGATTCAATAAATAAAAGAAAAATAACTGTTTACATAGAAAAATAAATACATAAATAAATAATACATAAATAAATAAATAACTAAATATTCCACAGAAGAGTTCTGGCTTCTCCAGTTTCGTACAGTGACTTCCAGAGCTCTCCCACTAAGTCAACACAACTGATAATTAAACTAATGAAATGACTATCATGTCATTACTGGAAGCTGTCAGATGACAAGGCCTTATCCTCAGTGCTCACCTTCTTACACTGTCTTTTTTAAACCTTAATCACATGCAATTGAAATTATTATGACCCTTTTATAGATGTATAAAGTTTAGCTTAAAATGATTTAATATCCTTTTAAGAGCAGGCTAAGTTCAAAAGAATGCTTTCTTGATTCCCTGGCGTACACCATTATGATGTAGTTAAAATTTTCATGCACTCTGATTCAAGAATTGTTAACAAATTATGTGGAGTCTAGATGAGCCAACACTTTTATAGATGATGTATGGGTTAAATCTCATAGAACACGATATCCCATATATGTATAGAAGCAAAGGAAGCATTAGAATGGACATTAGGCTACCCAAGCTAAAACTGAAAAGAAATACATAATACTTAATTATCTAATATTGCATAATAAGTCTCAACCTAGTTGATTCAACACGGATATAGTATGAGTTACCCAGGATCCTTTGTTAACTTACATATGAATTGCTAAATTTCTGATTATTTTTTCTTTTCTACAGTAATGAATATTGGGTAGACATTTGTGGGGTGTGTGTGTGTGTGTGTGTGTGTGTGTGTGTGTGTGTGTGTGTGTGTCTGCCTATGGAAGATAGAATATGTCAGATTTCCTATTTTTCTGTCTTTTCCCTTGTGAAAGAGTTTCTCACTAAACCTCTGCCACTTCCCAGCTCTGTTTACTGAAACGCCTGGGTTATGTGTGACCTTAAATGCTAAAGTTTAAATAAATGGGTTCTAGCATCCTCAGGCCAGCATGCTTTTAGAGCAGGTGATCTTATTAACTGATCCATATACCCAGGCTCCAAGTACTCTTAAGAATATACAAGACAGTCTGAGGTTTATTTTAAATTTTCAAAATGTCTAAATATTAACATCCTAACAATTTTTCTAACTTCATACCTTTGGGCAGCAAACTTTCAATCCAGGCAGTAGCTTGCATAATTGATTGTATGACAAAATATTTTGTAATAAACTCTTTTCTCCTGTGCTGTGCTTCCTTTCTTAAAACAGGGCCTTACAATGATTCCAAGGTTGCTATACATTCCACCAAGTGAAATGCATCAGGCACCAACTCTTCAGTGTTTAACATTCAACATGCATAGCCCTAAATGTCAATGCATGTTTTAAATTTTTCCTTTGAAGCCCATGTGCTGCATGGGAGCTTTAAAACACATTGCTTTGCTAGGCTAACAGTTGCCAAGTTGACTTTCAGATATATTACTTAACAAAAAGTTATCAATGTTTTTGTATATTGTGTGAAACAATGTGCTAAATGGTATTATGTTCCAAATAATCTACTTTGTGCATTAATGATATAATTAGAATCATTACATTGCACATTAATATGATAAAACTACACATTTTAAAGCTGGAAAATGTACTAATAAAACCATTGCAACAAATTCTTATACACATTCTAAAGAATAAAAAAACAGAATAATTGGTTATACTTTTGGATACAAGTTGAATCAATTATCTGTATTTTGCTTATAATAAAAAGTATTATAAGGGAGGCATGCATGTGCATGCTCTTGTGTATACATGTGCAGTAGAGGCCAGAAGTGGATGTCAGATACTCTGATGATGGAGTTACTGGTACTTCTGTTCCAACCAACGTGGGTACTAGGAACTGAACTCTGATCATTTATAAGACAGCAAGTGCTATTACCCATTCAACCATCTTTTTTGTTATATTTAACTGTATAGTAAGCTATGCAACCACAAAAGCATCTTCTACATGTCTGAATAGTATGAATGTATTGTAGAAATGCACCCTCATTTGTATATCAATTTTTGATATGTGGGTATTCAGAATTCAGCTCAATTTCCCAATATTATCATCAGTTGTCTATTTGTCCAATGGTATATAACCAAAAGTAATTTTAAAAACATTTCAGGTGCAAATATAATTTTTTAAATCTTCGTGCCCATTGTCTTTGAGTGTATAAAGAAGAGCAATTAAACTCTACACCTTTTCCACCCTTTGGCACTGCCAGGTCCTGTTGTTTCTGCAGTGCAGGTTGACAGGCTGTGAGGTTCATGGCTCACACCAAATGGAGATTGTAGCCCTTCACACAGCTTTTTTTCCCGCAATTCACAATGGCTTGTGGAAGTTGCAGATTATTCTCATAGATCTTCGAGCTTGGTAGTTTTCATTAGGTCACACCCGAGTTACGGGAAAATGATAACCCCAAATATTTTGCAAACATGACTTCAGTAGGAATCAAAGGATCATTTGACTTTTGCAGGTGATACATCCTTAAATTCTTATCCTTTCCTCCCAAAGCATTAACTTGAGACCAACTGATGATAAACTCAATACAGTGCTCTGTGATGGAGATAACTTTCCAACTCAGAATATGAGGAAACAAACACAAAACACCCTAAGTTTGACCGGTGCAGTAGACTCAAATTGATGTTTTTCTTTCTTTTCTTTTTTCTTTTCTTTTATTTATTTACATTTAAAATGTTATCCCCTTTCCTGGTTTTCTCTCCAGAAAACCCCTATCCCATCCACCTATTTCCATGAGGGTGCTCGCACAGAGCTTTCAGGGACTAAACCACGTCGATTTTAAAACTTGTATTTCATTCAAACAAGGCATAAAGTGTCAAAACAGAGAGAAGAAAAGAAAACTTCAAATAAAGAATTGATACTAACAGGGTGTACTTGCAAATGTTCTTAGCTAAAGGTAAACTCAAATAGCTTCTGACTGTTTAAATGTAGTGAAGCGATTATTGATAAACATTAATTTATTTTAAAGAAATGTTAATGAGTGATAGAACATAGTAATGGAAAGGCACACTCTTTTATATTCTTATTTCTTAGATTTATTTCATATGTCTATCACATGTGTGTCAGTGCCTATAGAGGTCAAAAGAATGGTTTGGATGCCCTTGAACTGGACGAACCCTGATGTAGGTGCTGGGTTCCTGAGCTCTCCTGACTGCTAAGCCATTTCTCCAGCCCCCAGTTTTAGAATCCTCAGGAAAGCACTGTTGTTCCTTTAGCTTTGAAATGCCGATTGCAATTAGATAGAGAAAACTAGTATCTTGGGTGTTTATTTTAAAATTCAAGTAACAATCTGAGAGTCCGGGGGCTCGGTATCTATGCTCTTCGTTCTGTGAGTATAGTAGCAGGCATTTCTGCCTCATTTTTACTATTTTCAATAACATGCTACGTCCTTGTTCTGTCCAGTCTGTGACCTTAAAGTTTCCTTATCCATACTATGTAGATGAGGATGAAAATCCCATTAAAATTTTCCCTCTTTCTTGCATCTCTCTCCACTTCCTGATTGTATTACCACAGCAACTCCTTTGCATCAATATTCCTTCTTATAACACAAAACGTCCTTAAAAGCAAAATTTTGATTCTCTGTGGGTAAAATTTCTATCATGGTATGTTTCATCTTGGCATAGGCAGTTCAGTGTAGCAAGCAGTAGAGCTCTTGAAATGCCAAACTCTATCTAAAACATATTTAAAGAACAAATGCACAAGACAACAGCAAAAGAAACCTCAACCATAATCATAAAATCATTACCATCACCTTTCCAAATCCCGAGTCTCCTGACTTGAGTAATGGGAGTGATCAAACAAGTAACGGAACGGCAGCAATCCTATCTTCTAAAGCGTCTGACAGGAAGCCAATGATGTGATCAGAAGGGTAGAAAGCAGAAATCACATAGCTTTAATCAGTCTTTGTGCAATGTTTCCAAAGTGGAGCAGAGAAAGCTGGGCACGGTTCAAATAATAGCATTAGAATGTAAACAGTGACTGAGGAAAACCAAATTGACAAGTCTTCCAAGCAGAGCAGGCTCACAAATATCTGTCTTTACTTTTGTAATCTTAAGATTTGAGGTTTAAAAATGTGAGTATATGAGCAACACTAATTGGACCTGTTTTTTTCCTTCCTCTTCTTCCTCTCCCTCCTTGTCTTCTCCTTCTCCTCCTAATTCTTACTTTTTGAGGGAGGCCACAAGAGTCGGGGATAGGTAGGCTTGAAAGCTCTAGGAATTAACGTGATTGGGTGTATGATAAGAAATTCCCAAATAATAAATATTTTGTTGGGAAAAAAGAAATGGGAAACCTTAAAATAAAAATAATGTCAATATTCTAAGTAAAACATTCATCCAGGATTAGAAAAGACCTGACTTTAAAGCCCTTACTCTGCAAGATCTGACTGGGGATCAGATCTCAAGGAACTATGCTAGTACCAGGTATGCAAAATGACTTGCTTATCTAGCCCTAGAACACAGAAACAAAGGATCCCAGAACAAGCTACTTAGCAAGAATAGACATATTGATGAGCTCAAAATTTGACTGAGAGACCTTGTCTCAACGAGTAAGTTGAAGGGTGACACAGAAGGATTCCTGTGAACAATCTTCAACTTCTATATGCACATACAAGTGAATATGTGTCTACATCTATGTGAAAACATTACACATACACATATGCAGTGTAAACACACACACACACAAAGAGAGATCGAGAGAGAGAGACAGAGAGAGAGAGAGAGAGAGAGAGAGAGAGAGAGAGAGAGAGAGAGATGGGAGACTGTCATCCAAACATAAACAAGGATGCATAACATTTGCAAACTGTTGTGCAGATTTGGGCCTATCAAAGCTAGTCCCTCAGCGGACCCGTTGTTATTAATCTCTACTGACTGGTGTCCACTTAGTCAGAGAGTAGATTTAGCTAAAGCTCATGACAGTTGGCTTCAGAGGTGGCACACTCTGCATCGAGCACAGAGCCTACCGGGACACCTGACAAGCAATCTTTAAAATACCAAAAGCCTGGATAGATAAAGGATGTCTTATGGGAAGCAAAACGTTTAAATGAGCCTTGTCCAATCCACGTAACAGAAAGTTTATGCAGCTATGCAAATGGGAATGAGTGGTGATATTCAACCACTACAGCTCATAGACCAATTCAAGTGGTGCGATTCCTATTCTTCTAAGTCTCATTGAGGGAGAGTCATGTGAGGAGCTGTCCGAGGAGCTGTCCTCACAGAGATGTCCTCACAAACTCCATTACAAGATGGCACCGGCATCCGGCAGAACGCACCTAGTAAAAAGGGCAATACGCAGGCGCCTGGTAACTTCCCTACTCAAAGGGACACGTACGTTTTGGCACGTCATCTGGCATAATTGGCAGCGACCAGTCAGAGAGTGACACGTCCTAGGCGAGGATAGTTTCCTATATAAGGGACGGTTATTCCTCACTCTCCGTCTCCGCATTGTAAGCTTATGCTCTCCCTCTCAAGACGCATTAAAGCTTTTCTGCAGTAGGATCCTGTGTGTGCCGCATCGTTCCTGCTGGCGAGACGTAGCGTGGGACAGAGTCATACTCATTTATTTAGCCATAGGGAATGGCTGCTTTCCTGATAATACGGTGAAGAAGTTGCATCTTTGTGACAGATAATATCTGGAGAGCACAATGTAAAATATCTGCTATATGTTGTTTTCAAAATTTTCTTATACAAACATCAAACAGGATCATTTGAGTTTTTTTTTACTAGCTGGTATCCTATAAAAAGGAATGGAGCCAAACTCAGAATATTGAACATATATTTGTAATTAAAATGTTTATAGGGGAGGCATGTATGAGTGTAAAGGATGGCTACAACAATGTTAAAATAGACTGATTGATAATTGACATTCATTTTTGTTCTTAAAAATATTTAACCATAAAGATAATATTGTTTATACAAAATGGCAAAAGATATTTTTATACCTTTAGTTGTGCAAACATTGGCTGTAGCAGATAAATTTTCCAAAAGGAAAATGGAACCTTCACATGTCTGACAGGAGGGAAGATTGTTAGTGCAGAGCAGGCAGGCAGGTTAGGGGACTATGGAAGCCTCGTCCTAGTGCAGGGCAGGCTTCTCATCAATTCAAGGTTCTGCAAGTTTGATAGCAGCTGTTTGGAAGGGGGACAACTGCTCATTTGACCGTGGTCTCTCAAGAATGGAAAGTCTGTTACTTTCATCTGTGTTCCTTCAGCTAAAGATAAAACATCTGTCACTAATCTATTGTCTGATAGAAGCAAATGTTCTCTGGATCTGAGTCCCAACTGTTCCTTTAGGAAAAGTCAGTTAGGTGTCTAGAGCTGATGTATCAACACCTCCATACCTCAGCAGACCAGCACAATTAGCTATATTTTCAGTATTAGTGAATAGCGAAGAAACTAGTTGCATGTGGTGGCGCTGAAGAAGAAGCACAAATGGGACAATCCTTGTAGCTTGTGAATCAGAGAGCATATCCTCCTCCAGTACTATGTTAAGTGATGATGAGATTCTTGTTAAAAATTTAGGCTGGTTGTCATCGTACCTAAAAAATGAAAACCAATGTTGTCCCTAGCCTACATGTATGTAATAACACAAGGGTACATATATACCTGTATGTACACAAATATGCATCTACACAAATACACAGAGAGATCATGAAAATATACTTCAATGGTTTTATATATATATATATATATATACATACATATATATATATGTGTGTGTTTATGCATCTCTATACATGTATATATAGACACAAAATATATACTCACATGTAAATTTATATTTTCTATCTCATTTATTTTTATGATTATAATGTTCTTACATTTCTCCCTTCCCTTAACTCTCTCTAAATTATTGTATATAACCTCCCATTCTCCTTATTCCTGGACCTCTTTTCCACTAATTGTTTTTTACATGCACACATGTATGTGTATTTAAACTGGCCCTTGGACCTAAAATAGGCATAAACAAAAAATGTCTGACGAATATTTAAATTTTATGGAAGTCAACTGCTTTCGTTTTGACAGTGAATTTAATCTTTTGACTTTGGCCTGGTTTATTTTTTACACATATCTCTAAATAAACACCAATAATATTGAAAGGTACCTTAGTCTATTTTTCTTAAATTACTTGGACTTCTTGAATTCAAATTCATTCTTAATAGATCTCCTTAAATAAATATACTGTACTTTAAAGTAGAAACTCAAATCTCAAAAGTCTGTGATTTTTGCTAGGTTCTCTGTCAGTACTATGTTTTGTTTGTTAGTTTCGTTGGTTGGTGGGTTGACTTTTTTGTTTGTCTATTTTGTTTTTTAACTACTTTTGCTTTCTGCTTGTTCAAGAGTAAAGTGGAATCTAGGGCTTAGAAAAATTGCATAACTGAGTGATGCAGGTGCTGGGTGCTGATGCAGAATAAAGGGTGCTGATCACTGGGGCCAGAAAACAGGTGTATAGAACCCTATTAGCATTTACACATCACTAAAACCCTCATTTGCATGCCATTAAATTGTAGGAGACTGCTGCCTGTCTCTCTGATAAAATTGTTTTGGTTACTAAATGGGTCAATATTTATGAAGTGCTTGTTTTTTAAGATTTATTTTCATCTCTCAGTGTGTGTGTGTGTGTGTGTGTGTGTGTGTGTGTGTGTGTGTGTGTGCGCACATATGTGTCTTTCTTGGTGTATGCCACCTGTGTGAAATAAAAAAGGCCAACAGAGGATTGCCTTAGTTGTCCTGGATCTCTTGGAGCCCAAATTATAAAAGACTGACAGCCATGTGAGATGGGGGCTGGAAACATAAATTGGCGCAAGTGTTTTCATTCACTGAACATTCTGTCCAGCCTCAACTGTCTATCTCCACCCCTGTGTGTAATGACAGCGTTAGTTGTGTAGAATGGGTGCTGTGAAGTGCCTCCGGCCCCAAAATCAATGAAGAAGAGACACCTGTGAAGATGCACTAGACAGCAATGGCTCCTTCACTTACAAACCCAAGAAAAGTAAATAATATCGAAAGACTCACATTTCTGCGACTTTCTGTTTCTAGTAGAGAATAAAAACTAGTGGAAACTTAGAAGAGCTTGGCATGTGGGATTGTTCAATGGGTAAATGCTCTCACCCTCTATGCTGAGGATACAATGGGGACACTGATCCTCAGGACCCCATGGTGGAAGAAGAGACTCAACTCTCAAAAGTTGTCTTCTTGGCTTATATCCAAAATATACAAAGAACTCAAGAAGTTAGACCGCAGGGAGACAAATAACCCTATTAAAAATGGGGTTCAGAGCTAAATAAAGAATTCACAGCTGAGGAATGCCGAATGGCTGAGAAACACCTAAAGAAATGTTCAACATCTTTAGTCATAAGGGAAATGCAAATCAAAACAACCCTGAGATTCCACCTCACACCCGTGAGAATGGCTAAGATCAAAAACTCAGGTGACAGCAGATGCTGGTGAGGATGTGGAGAAAGAGGAATACTCCTCCATTGTTGGTGGGACTGAAAACTGCTACAAACATTCTGCAAATCAGTCTGGAGGATCCTCAGAAAATTGGACATTGAACTACCTGAGGATCCAGCTATACCTCTGTTGGACATATACCCAGAAGATGCCCCAACATATAAAAAAGACACGTGCTCCACTATGTTCATAGCAGCCTTATTTATAATAGCCAGAAGCTGGAAAGAACCCAGATGCCCTTCAACAGAGGAATGGATACAGAAAATATGGTACATCTACACAATGGAATATTACTCAGCTATCAAAAACAATGTCTTTATGAAATTCATAGGCAAATGATTGGAACTGGAAAATATCATCCTGAGTGAGCTAACCCAATCACAGAAAAACACACATGGTATGCACTCATTGATAAGTGGCAATTAGCCCAAATGTTTGAATTACCCTAGATGCCTAGAACACATGAAACTCAAGACAGATGATCAAAATGTGAATGCTTCTTTAAAAGGGGAACAAGAATACCCTTGGCAGGGAATAGAGAGGCAAAGATTAAAACAGAGACAGAAGGAATGCCCATTCAGAGCCTGCCCCACATGTGGCCCATACATATACAGCCACCCAATTAGACAAGATGGATGAAGCAAAGAAGTGCAGGGCGACAGGAGCCGGATGTAGATCGCTCCTGAGAGACACAGCCAGAATACAGCAAATACAGAGGCGAATGCCAGCAGCAAACCACTGAACTGAGAATAGGACCCCCGTTGAAGGAATCAGAGAAAGAACTGGAAGAGTTTGAAGGGGCTCGAGACACCATATGAACAACAATGCCAAGCAACCAGAGCTTCCAGGGACTAAGCCACTACCTAAAGACTATACATGGACTGACCCTGGACTCTGACCTCATAGATAGCAATGAATATCCTAGTAAGATCACCAGTGGAAGGGGAAGCCCTTGGTCCTGCTAAGACTGAACCCCCAGTGAACGTGATTGTTGGGGGGAGGGCTGCAATGGGAGGAGGATGGGGAGGGGAACACCCATAAAGAAGGGGAGGTGGAGGGGTTAGGGGGATGTTGGCCCAGAAACTGGGAAAGGGAATAACACTCGAAATGTAAATAAGAAATACTTAAGTTAATAAAAAAAAAAGTAATAAAAAAGAGTTGTCCTCTTGTCACCTGAGCCCCATACCATGCACATGCCTACAGAATACATATATACATACAGAACAAATAAAAAATAAAAAAGTAAAAGTTTTTAAAACTTAAGAGAATACTGTAAATTAATGGATAAGAATGCTCACTTTTGTTTGACTCCTTCCCTGGCCATCTTGCTTGGAAATGGGGCAGACTGAGCCTCTGGGATGATTTCATTTCTTTTTCTTTTTTCTTCCACAAATGGATAAAGATATAGGTTACATTATTTCTCTAGAGAATCTGATGAGTTTGAGATGCTTCACTATACACTTAGCAGTAAAACACTGTTATAAGAGGTGGCTCTTTGAAAGGTTATGTGACTTCTACCCATTTCTCTGCCCCTGTACTGAATATCAGTTCAGCCTGCCTCTTTACAGTATATAATTTCTACAACAGTGTGTATTTTCTCACTATTAATGAGGTGTCCTTAAAGTTTCCTAATGATGTACAGCTGACCTGCTTATTCCTGTGATATTTCAGCCTCTTCTGGACTCTTGATTGCTTCAATAAGGGATAAATGCTGCTATTGAATTTGATTCAGCCACATCAACAAGATTGCAAGACAATTATGTAAATGCAATTTTATTTTATTGACAGTACCAGATAATTTTAGATCTGTAGGCACAGTTTTAATTATCTACTTTGGGCTTCAGTTTCAGATTCTGAAATTTACAGAGCTGGGGTCCAGCTTGGAGGTAGAGTGCCCACCCACATACTCCAGGCTGTGGTTTCAATTTCTGATGCAGAAAAGTAAATCTAAAATTTAAAAACAAAGCAAAAGAAACTTTTCAATTTATTTTCCATTCCTAATATAAACATTATATCGTTTATTTTTCTCTTTAATTAAAAACAGCTTAATGAGCTGAGTTCTGCACAATTATCTAGATGATAATTATGCAGGCTACCATTTTCAAATTATGAGTTAAACCTTAAGTCTTTCCTAAAATCTTGTCTAATTCAGGGGAAACCTGTCATTCAATGAACATCATTTAAACTAGATTTATAAAATATTTTAAAAATACAAATTAAATTAATTCCAAAAAGTAAAGAGATGTGACGTGGTTTTCCTACAATCACTAAATGACTAGTCCAGTAATTCAGACTCGTTGCAGTTATGCTGTTGGAAGGAATGACATTTTTTAGTGTCAGACTTTGAGGATATAATATTGCTGATATGTGGGAGAAAAGACTGGGAACAAGTATACCCCATATGGGATATGATAGCTTTAGAAATGGATATAATTGGGTTAGAAAGGGGATGGGAAAGTGGTTCAGCAGTTCAGAGAGAGCACCTAGTACTCTTGCAGAAGATGTGAGTTCAAGGACACCAAACAAGCACAAGGTACACATACATATGTGCAGGTCGAAAAATAAATAAATAAATAAATACATAAATACATAAATAAACAAATAAATCTTTTTTAAAGCTTCAAGTGCTAAGGTGGTAAAAAATGTCAAGAGAGCTAATTCTGACACTTTGTTCAACAGTCTCAGGAAAGCAGACGAGTGTTCTTGAGGCTGATAATAGGTATGCTGGGCGGAGAATATACTTCAATGTAAAGAAATGAAGTTTTCTTGGGTATGCAGAGATTTTGGGCTAATATCCATTTCTGTAAGTGAATATCATGTGTGTTCTTTTGTGACTGGGTTAACTCACTCAGGATATTTTCTAGTTCCAACTATTTGCGTAAGAATTTCATGAAGTCATTGTTTTTAATAGCTGAATAGTACTCCTTTGTGTAAATGTACCACATTTTCTACATCCGTTCCTTTGTTGACGGACATCTGGGTTCTTTCCAGCTTCTGGCTATTATAAATAAGGCTGCTATGAACATAGTGGAATATGGAATACCCAAGATACAATTTACAGATCACATGAAGCTCAAGCAGTAGAAAGACCAAACTGTGGATGCTTCAGTACTTCTTAGAAGGGGGAACAAAATACTCACAGGAGGAAATACAGAGACAAAGTGTGGAGCAGAGACTGAAGGAAAGGCCATCCAGAGACTGCCACACATGGGGAATCATTCCCACACACGGTCATCAAGTCCAGTCATTATTGGGGATGCCAAGAGGTGTATGCTAACAAGAGCCAGATATAGCTGTCCCCCTGAGAGGCTTTGCTAGAGCCTGATAAATACAGAGGTGGATTCTGGAAGCCAACCATTGAACTGAGAATGGGGTGCCCAATGGAGGAGTTAGAGAAAGGACTGAGGTAGCTGAGAGTGTTTACAACCCCATAGGAAGAACAACTATATCAACCAACCAGACACCCCTGAGCTCCGAGGGACTAATCCACCAACTAAAGAGTACACATGGTGTCCCATGGCTCCAGCTGCAATATATAGCAAAGGATGGCCTTGTGGGACATTGATGGGAGAAGAGGCCCTTGGTCCTGTGTTTTCCCAGTGTAGGGTAATTCCAGGGCAGGAATGAGGGAGGGAGGGAGTGGGTAGGTGACTGGGTGGGGGAGCAGCCTCATAGAGGCAGGGGCAGGGGGAACGGCTTTATTGGTTGTTATAGATTGTTTCCTCCTGAGGAAAACTCTATCATATAAAGTAGATTTTGAGTATTTTGTCATCAAATCCACTATAAATAACAACCAGGCTTTTGGGCACTAGGGCTATCAGAAGCCTTTCTCCTTGATTCCTGCATCCTGCTGTGATGAACATCCCTCTAGAGGTTCTTTTATGTATTTTCCCCATCTTCTTTGCAGACCAACTGCAGGATCGCTCATTATCCATTGGTATGAAGGAAGGATTTAAATGTCTTATCTTTCCAAGGATTAAATGAGACAAAGAAAATTCCATCTTTAAAGAAGTTTGCAAAGATGCCATCTGGCAAAAATCCATAGCATCAGTAATCTTCTCAGATAGTGTCTCAAGGTTGCATCCTGTAGTCAAAAGCTGTGCTTTGATGACCAGTTGTACATGCTGAATTCTAACCATTCAGGTGAGATACAATATCCCTGTCCATTAGGAACAAAATCCTACTGGTAATATAGAAAATGTGTAAATGTGTTTGCTTACTTCTTAAGCACAGACATGTACCCTTCTATAGAAGTAAAAATTTGAATGTTCTCAAAACACTTTGGGTTGTGTGGTCATTTTCATGAGACTCCAGACCCATTTCTAACACTATCATTTCCATCCTCCACATGTCAGCAATATCATATCCCTAATGTCTGACTTTAAAATATGCCATTCCTTCTAACAACATAACTACAATGAGCCTGAATTACGGGACTACTGAATGGGATTGAGTGATATCTCTGGTCATGGAAGATCCCATGTCATCTTCAACTGAATTGATGGTCAATAGTTGGCAATTTTCTGAACCTGGTTCCAGGAGCTCTGAGTATTATAAGATTTCTATTTAGCATAAGGCCATCTGATAAGGAACACAGATAGACTATATTGAGAACTTGTCTGAAATGTAATTTGAAGCAAAGCTCCTTCCCTTTGGACACAGTCTGCTTTCCTTCCTTGGGAAGATGCTCTCCTCTACTCTGAAAAACTGTTTTGTATACTGGATTACACTGGCTGTGTCTTACCCTAGTTGTCTATGCAGATCACAATGAACTGTGAGACATGAGGAGTCCAGAGGGAAATCTCAGTAATAGAAAAAGTTGTACTGATTTGTCCACCCTCTATATGAGGACTTTCATCTCGTCTTACTGCATTTCATTTTGTCCCGTTTGGCTGTTGCCTTTTGGACATCTGCATTTTTCTATGAAAAGGAAATGAAGAGAGAGTGATTCTGGGGAAAGTGGAGATGGGGAGAAGTTAGGAGGACTGGAGTAAGGGGAAATTGCAGTTGGGAAGTATTATATAAGATAAGCTATTTTCAATAATTTTTTTTTAAAAAGAGGTCAGTGAAACACTACAAACACTTCTAGTACAGAAGCCAAATTAAGATAAAGCAAAAGGCAAAATGGCATCATACAGCATAGTCAAAGCTTTTCACCGACTCCACATCTGACAGAAGGATGATATCCAAAATATATAAAGAATCGAAGAAACTAGACATCAACAAATCAAATAACTCAGTTAAAACTGGTGTACATATCTAAACAGAGAATACTCAACAGAGGACTCCCTAATGGCAGAGAAGCACTTTAAAGAGATGTCCAACGTTCTTAATCATCACAGAAATGCAAATCAAAATGACTATGAGATTCGATCTTCTCGTCAGGATGGCCAAGATCAAAAACGCAAGAGATAGCACATAATGGTAAGCATATGGGTCAAGGGGAATGCCCCCCCATTGCTGGTGGAAATGCAAACTCATACAAACATTTTGGAAATAAATTTGGCAGTTTCTCAGAAAATTTGTTATAGTTCTACCTCAAGACCTAGTTAGACCACTCCGAGGCATATACCTAGATGATGCTCCCCCATCCCACAAGGACACGTGCTCAACTATGTTCTTAGCAGCTTTATTCATAATAGCCAGAAACTGGAAACAATCTAGATGTCCCTCACTAGGAGAATGAATAAAGAAAATGTACACTTACACAATGGGATATTACTCAGCTAATTTTTAAAGGACATCACAAAATTTGCAGGCAAGTTTACAGTCATCCTGAGTGAGCTAACCCAGTCTCAGAAAGTCAAATATGATACGTAGTCACTTATATGTGGCTAGTAGCCATAAAGTGCAGGATGACCACGCTACAACCCATAGACCCAATAAAGCTAAGTAACAATGAGGGCCCAAGGGGAGGGGACACTTGAACCTCATTGAGAAGGAGAAATAGAAAGGCATCAGTGGTGGATGCAGGGAACTAAGAAGGAAGAAGAGTAGGAGGGATCATTTGAAAGGACAAGAGGAAGAGAGTACCAAGAAAGAGAATTGGAATTTATCTGTGCATGTATGCATGTGTGTGTGCGTGTGGGTGGGTTTTAGGGGTCGCATCTCTGGGATCAGCTAAAAACAACTGAAATGCCCAGGAATCTATGAGGATGACCCTAGCTATGATTCCTAGCAATGTGGATTATGCGGGATGAAATGGCCATTTTCTGTAGCCAGAAAAGTCTTCCAATGGAGAAACAGGGACACCAACTCAGACACAAAACTTTAGATCCACAATTTCTCCTCCCATCAAGATGTGCAGAGGTAAATATGGAGTGGAAATTGAAGTAATGGTCAGCCAACGACTGGCCTAGCATGAAGCCTATGCCGTAAAGAGTGTACCCCTGACACAATTCATGCTACTTTGCTATACCTCCTGACTAATGTCTAGCATACCTTTCTTTCTTTTTTTTTTTTTTTTTTTTTTTGGTCTTTTTTTCGGAGCTGGGGATCGAACCCAGGGCCTTGCGCTTCCTAGGCAAGCGCTCTACCACTGAGCTAAATCCCCAACCCCTCATACCTTTCATCTGAGAGGCTTTACCCAGTATATGATGGAAACAGATGCAGAGACCCACAGTCCAGCATATCTTGGAGCTTGGGGAAATATATGGAAAAACCATATGAAGGATGGCAAGATCCAGAGAGGCCAAGGGTACTACAAGAAAACATACAAAATCAACTAATCTGGGCCCATAAGGGACCCCAGTGATTGAAACACCAGATAATATACATGGGGCAGATGTAACACATATGTACATATGTACCTTTGGCACATATGTAACAGTTGTGCAGCTTAGTCTTCATATGAGATTCCTACCAGCAATAGCAGGAACTGTATCTGACTCTGATGCTACCTTTGGTCCGTTTCCCCTAAAGAGGCTGTCTTGCCTCTTCACAGTAGGAGAGAATGAGCCGACTTCTACTGCAACTTGATATGCCAAGGTGGGTTAATATCCATGGGAAATCTTTTTCTTGGGCCTTTTTTGAAAAGAGAGAGAGGACAGGGAGATGATGAGAGGTGAGGTGGGAGGGAGAGACTGGGATGAGAGGAAGGAGGGGAAGCTGAGATCAGGATATAAAGTAAATAAACTAATTAATAAAAATATATAAATGAACAAAAAATGTAAAAACCTAAAACAAGGCAAAAGCAAATTATAAGAGAGAGTAAAAAATACAGTAGCATATTACATACATAAACAGCTGGAATATGTTCTTATTTTATACTAATATTGCAGGTTTCTAGGACTATTACATTTACCAAATTATAAATCAAGACAAATTTACTAAAAGGTCTTTGCCATAACTTCTATTACCAGTTTCTTTCTAAATATCACTGGTTATTGTGAGTGACCCCAAAGGCCCAATTCTGCCCCTCAGCTGGCCCGAGCAGCAGATGGGCTGACTGAAGACCTCTGACCTCTCCATCTTCAACAATTCTTTTGGTACAGGTAAAGTAATTGTAAATCCTCTCTGCCCTTTGAGATGTAAATATTTTTTAAAGCCTCTTTCAAATTTTACAACCCAGGGCTGTCTTTCTCAAGGCTCTAGAAACTGTGTCTTTGAAATGTAATCAGGGTAGAGACCTTTCAGCTAGTTTTCCTGGGGCCAAAGGAGCTGAAGTCTGACTGGAGCCTTGCCCTAAACTATAAAACCGCCTTCTGGCCAGAAAAACACTGAGAACACTTAGACGTTTACTTGTGTGAAGTTAATTAACAAACATAGATGGCCTATGACTCCAAGCAATTTGAAACCTTAAAAAAAAATTCCAGTCTTTTTGTACTGAAAGAAGGAATCCACCCTGGTGTGCTCCTAGCCCCTCCTTGGCTAGCAATCATTTATCTCCTTAGCTCCTTAGTTCTGGCTTTAACAGTCAGATAGTCTTTCTATACTTGCACACCCTGCTCTGTAATTTGAGCATACCATGTGATTGTCTCAAATTTTCAGTTTGTTTTCTTGTTCTCATTGTTATTGTGTGTGTTTTTTGTTTGTTTGTTTTTGTTTTGTTTTGTTATTTAGGGTTTTTTGTTTTTGTTTTGTTTTTGTTTTGTTTTTGTTTTGTTTTTTTTTTGTTTTTTGTTTTTTGTTTTTTTGAGATAGAGTTTCAAATAGTCCAGTCCAGCTTAGACCTGATCCTCTCATTTCTGCCTCCCAAGTGATGTGATTACAGCTGTGGACAACCACAGCCAGCAAATTTTCCAATTTATAAACGTGAATTTCAAACATGTGGCCGGTAACCTATTGTCTAGATCAAAGGAAATGACTAGGTCGACACTAGAAAGTATAAGATACAGAAATGGCTCAGTGAGACACACCCTCTCAGAGAGGAAGAAGCAATTACTAGAAGTGTATTCCAATAAACACACAAAGAAATTGTATGTATGGTGTAGTTCTATAAAAGGTAAGGTGAAATAACAATAAACTGTCAACATACACACAAGTAACTCAAGGTTAATGAACCATTCTACAATCTTCGCCAGTGGCAGACAAAACATAAAGGAGCAGACATATAAAATGGCTGTTATTTGTCTGAAGGACAGTTGGTCAACACACATCAGAAATCTCTACCAAAGGTTCTGCGCTGGTCAATTACCTGATGCTTTTCTTTATAGGTTCATAGCCAGTAATGAGACTTTGGAACTCACAAAAGAAATCAAACTGACAAAATAAATAAATAAATAAAATAAAACCTTTTAAAAATCTATATACACCCCCAGTGAACTAGATTGTTGGGGGGAGGGTGGCAATGGGGGGAGGATGGGGAGGGGAACACCCATAGAGAAGGGGAGGGGGAGGGATTAGGGGGATGTTTGCCTGGAAACTGGGAAAGGGAATAACACTCGTAATGCATATAAGAAATACTCAAGTTAATTAAAAAAAGTGTTTATCAAAAAAAAATCTATATACAGAGAATATACTAGCTACACATCCAGAACAGCTTTTAAGATATTTTTGATGGTTCAGAGACTTTTCAGGATAAAATACATGACTGAAAATAGTACATTTAATACATTGTCATCCAAACAGTAGGAAAGAATTTAGGTGTCCAGATACATAATACAAAATATGAGATTTAATTGTATTTGGGAATTCTACTTATCAGTTTGTAACTAATAAATCAAAAACCTGGGAATGCAATACAAGTAGCTCTGTTAGTTGAAAAGAATATTGTCATCTTTAATTATTATAGCAATTGTATACTTCTACCTGTTTTCTGATTCTCTTTAAACAATATATAGAGTTTTTAATTGTTGTTTTTAATTTTATTCCCCAAACCATGTCATTTCCCAACAGATCCAATGTTTCCATAATGTTTTATGAGGTCAAGTCTTCCCCACAGCCTAGTTAGCCAATACCCCCACCTTGTATGTTTCTTCATTTGTGTTTTAAATAGTGATTCTATAGTTACAGGGTGCTAACTTACTGTGGAGGTAGAGACTCCAGGGAGACTGGGAAGTCACGTGTCTGAGTCTTACTTAACAGACACAACTTAATGGTTGATTTCTGTTCCCCATATACATGAATATCTCTTGAACTGCTTATTGCCTACCGATTTATTAGACAAACAACCCCAAAATATCTTCAGATTTAAAAACTCTCAAGACAAGTTCATCATAGGAATTATTTAGTCTTCCATAGGGGATTTTATTTACTCGAAATATAAAGGTTTTTCTATTATTATTTTTGCCTCTAAGGGTACATTTTATTTTACATTTTTTATCCTTTTTTTAATAAAAACATGTGCATGTGCTGAATCAGTAGGGATGCATGGCATGGCTTTATATGGTTAAATAGAACTTTTGTGAAGAAATTCAACAGCTCAAATTAAATATTCTCTACCTGAAAACACCGTGAATCAGTGAATCGAGAGCCTGCACTTCCATGGACCTACTGAGGATCAGCTTATCATCCTGATGGAAATTAAAATGACACCTGGAAAATAGCAGGAAACTTTTCAAGGGACAGAGTCCAAATCTAATAATCGTCTTGTTTAATATCATTGTGGCTTGAAAATTGTACAGTTTAATCAAATTTACTTTTTAAAGAAGCATTATTGATTTGTTTGTAGGGCATTTATTTTTCTTTTCAGAGTACATAAGTGATAACTATAATTTGAACACATGGAATGTCTTACATGATGATCAGGCCTTTCTCCAATACTCCCATTTGATACGTGACTGACATAACAATCTCTAGAAGTCATACTTGAAAGCTAGAGTAAGTTCGGTCAGCTTCTTTAGAATCCTGAGTTATATGTGTTATCACATACCTGCCATTTTCTTTCTTTACTGTCTATGAAGAGTTAGAATTATGAAAAGTTTCACATACACAAATAGAAACCATGAATTAGGTCCTGAGGAATAGCTCAGAGTTTCAGAGCACTGGCTCCTCTTCCAGAGGTCCTAGGTTCAATTCCCAGCATCAATACGGGAGCTCACAACTGGCTGTAGTACCAGTTCCACAGGATTTGACATACTGAGACATAGAGACAAGCAACATACTACTAGTGCACATGAATTGTTTTTTAAAGAGAAAGAAAGTTTATTCAATACTTTCACCTAAGTTATGGATTTTTCCAGTTAGATCATTAATTACCCTTTCCAGTTTGGGATCTGATTCAATATGCTGTATTGCATTGTGCTACCATAGCTCCTTAAATCCCTCCCAGCTATGACAGTTCCTAATACTTTACCTTGATACTTTCATATAACTCTGATCAATTCTAGCCATCTGTTTATTCAATATACTTTGCTACAACTAACGCATTTTGAGTTAAAAAAAATGCTAGAAGTGATTCTGGACCAATGCAGAGTCTAGACTGATAGCCTGGTTATAGGACACTGCTCATAGTACAATGTCACAGTCCTGATTTTCAGAGTTGGCTATCCTCTAGGAACTGTCATGGTAAATGCTGGCATGTGGTAATCCTGAACTGTCTTTGTTAAATAATTCAAATTCGTGTGATGCCTGATCAGTAGTTAAGAAAAGCAAGGCTTGGACTTGGGAAAATAGCTTTTTCTGCAGGAGTGCTTGCTATACAATCTGAGCTCAGGTTCCCAGAATCCAGGTTAAAAGAAATGCTGTGCATGACCATCAGCAAGTGGGTGGCTGAAGAGGAGTCTTAGTGTCCTCCTCTGGCCTCCACACAGACCACAGACTATACTCTCTCTCTCTCTCTCTCTCTCTCTCTCTCTCTCTCTCTCTCTCTCTCTCTCTCTCTCTCTCTGTGTATCTCTTTCTCTCTCTTTCTTTTTTTTCCTCTTTATATGTCTCTACCTCCCTCTCTCATTCTGACTGTCTTTGCCTCTCTCTCTTTTTCTGTCCCCGTCTCTCTGGGTGTCTGTCTGTCTGTGCCTCTCTTTCTCCTTTTCTCTCTCTGTTCTCTCTCTCTTTCTCTTTGTCTGTCTCTTTCTCCTCTTTCTATGTCTATGTCTCCCTCTCTGTCTTTAGTCTGTATCTGCCTCTGTGCCTCTTTTTCTGTCTCTGTATCTCTGTGTGTCTGTTTCTGCATCTCTTTTCTTTGTCTTCTCTTTCTCTGTTCTGTCTGTCTATCTGTCTGTCTTTCTCTTTCTCTTTTTCTCTCTTTTTCTCTCTTTCTCCTCTCTCCACTGCCTCCTTTCCAGCTCCATATGTTTTGGGGAATTTTTTCTTTCAATGTTCTGAAGGCAAAGAAAATGTTTTTTAATGGGTTGATATTTATTTTAATGGCCACGTATTAAAATATCTATGTTGCTACAGGGCCTGCCCTAAGCTTCTGTGAAAATTAAATAGCAGCCAAATCATTCCTTCTATTGAGTCAATTTAAATATCTATCCCTTTATCTGTTAAGCCTTTGTGTTTCTTAGCAGGGGATCTGACACAGAGAGCTTGTTTTCAGATCTTTTTTTTTTTCTTGTGCTAAAGAGAGGTAGAAAAATAAGGTTGAGATAAGTATTACTCGGGCTTCAAGGTTAACATGGGGAAGAAAACTAATGGCCGAGGGGAAAATGGAAACTGTCTGACTATAGCTTACATGTAACAAAACAGTTTGTACAGAAAGAATGGAGAATATGTAAAAGGCACCCAGCGAGCTCTAATATGGACAAGGTTCCTGTGCTGGCCAGTGTCAAAGTTCTTTTGATTCTTTCTTTTAATAAATCATTTCATTCCTGGGATGTCTTCATGTCTCTGATCAGAGACTCAAGAATGTCGACATTTTACCAGGTGCTCTTTAAACTCAGATTTGTACAAGAACAGTGGGAAATATGGACGTTCAGGATGCCAGGCTTTATAGTAAATAGATGTTTACAAAGGTCCCAAAATATGAAAGAAAGCAACATGAGAACAGCACTTTTGATTTGATTTACCACTGAATTTAAACAATAAAGATGTGTATATTCTGAAACAATAGTCATGCACAGATACTGGGGATGTGGGATGAAAACTGATGGTGGAAAGATGTTCTGTTCATTCCCAAAGGTATAAGTTCATATATGCTTTTAGATTGGGAAATAGAAAATCAAATCAAAATTTGATATCAAAGTTTGTGAGCCTGACTTTATGTATGAAGGTCACCCGACTTTCTTTTCAGCAATGCCTACTTAGAGGGGAATTCCTTTTACATAAACTTTCAATAAAGTGTGGAAAGAGAAAGGTCACACTCTAACCCACACCTGATTGGTTTTTTTTATGGAAAGCCCTCCTGGGCCTAGAGCTCTCTCTCTGTCCCCTGTCCCCTCTCTTCTGTGTTGTCTTTCAACTCTCCCAGACATTGCTACTCACCCCCCTATTTCCTACTGCCTTTTGCATTGATGTCAGTTTTGCTGAATCTCTTTATGTTCGAGTTGTAAAGGACCAAAATGGTAACTACTACACACAGACCTAATGGCATTTTAACAGGAGACCGAAGAAGCGTAAAAATAGCATTGAAAGTAACAGTGGTTTCTCACATTTCAACCTGCCAAAGCCAGCTGTTGCTTAGCCTCAGGCACACCCATCATCCCACAAGATTGGCCCTTCTCTTACAAATTGATCTTATTTTAAAAAGTGAAAAAAAATCTTTTATAAATCTTAAACATGGCTTTTTAATCTATCACACTGTGATGATCTCAAAGGTATTCTGAGGAATTCTCTACAAAAATCAAGTGAACATGAGTTTCTTCTCTGACTTTTTTAAAAATATATCCTTATGGAGTGATTCACACCTGATTAAAATGTAGAGCATAAAACACACTGAGTACCCAGTGGTGAATGGGTCATCTATGCGAATGTCCCATCATCCAAGGGTTGGTTGGAGAACTTTGCAGGTGAGAGGACAGAAAGAATTTAACAACCAGTGATTGGAAGAACTGTGGTACGCTGATTCATCCGCCCACTGCAACTGTGTTTACCTGCACAGGATCAAGGTAGTCATCATTCTAGCCTGAATCTAGGAAAGAATTTCCCGGTTTCATCCTTACTGGAGAAATTATTGGGGGTTTATGACTGCTAAGGGAAGGAGAATCCTTATCCCCTGGGTTTGGGGCCATTGGTCAGATGCCTCATTGTCACATACACTTATGCATATGGACAGCACCAAATGAATTCATGGCGAGGGGGCCATTAGTAAGTGTTTAAAAGTAGACTCAAGTTTGGGAGTGAAAGAGGGAACAGGAACAGGGTAGTGGAGGTGGGTAGCAGTGGATTGATTGATCAAATTACATTGTGTAAAGGTATGATCGTTTCAGAGAATAAAACTATTGTTAATATATTTGATTATTATCACCGTTTTATCTAGTGTCATCTCTGTTTTTATTATACATTAATTCTTAAGAAGGATACAAAGAAATAAATCAGGAGAGCATATGCCTTGAAGTTGATAGAAGGAAACTGGAAGCCAGAGCAAACAAACAAACAAAATGATGCTATGAGTAAATGATAATAAACTTTTTATTAGACGTCAAGGCTCTTCACCTTAGTGTAATTTCACTATATATACATATATATGTATACATATATATATATATATATATAGTGAAGGTATAGATATGTGTGTGTCTGATTTCTAAAGTTTAAAAATAACATAAAAAGGAAAGTTATCATTCAGCCAGCATGAGTTAAAAAATAAATGTGGGTATTTTTGTAATAGGAATTATGTTGATTTTTCAATTGAACTGCATATGCACATAACACTTAAAACACATTGCTCTGATTTCCTTGTTCTTACACTAACTTCAGTTTCTTGCCTACCCCACTTTTCACACTGTTTGATAAGTGCTGATATTTGATAAGCCGCACTGAGCTTTGTAAGAACACAGGTTAATAACAATAAAATATATAGACTTTGCTCATGTCAGGGGAAAATATCACCTTGTCTAGTTTCTGGATAGTTTTATTAAAAGAAAACTCTACTGAGAGGGGATATTGAAGAGAACTCAAAACTTTATTACAGAAAGCACCATCTGCTGGTTGGTAGAAATGGATACATTTTCCATCTGTCTGTCCTGAGATCTTTAAGAAAGGATTAGGAATCCACTTCTGTCCTGCATTCCTGGACAGCTCATCTTCTGCCTACAGAAACACAAGCCACAGCAACAGGAGGTAGATTCTTATTGGTAAAATGTTTTAGTCTATGCATGTGCACATGTAATGTAAATCAATACTTTCAGTTTGCCTCGTATTGGAAATCTTAGGTATATAAATGACAGCATTTTCTGATCTAAATCCATCTCATATAACCAGGAGGTAATTGCTGGTTTCGAATCCCTCAAAGGAAACACTTCAACACCTAAATAGAAATGTTTTAGCTATTAAACCCTAGCAAAAGTATGCATCATATTAAGTATAGGATGAATGAAGAAAAATAAAAAAAATTCATTCCTGTGCTATAATGTTAAGTGGGACCAAATTAAGAATGTCTTTATACTTTGTAGATATGTTTAGCCATGTTCAAATCTGATGTGTGAATTTAAGATAAGCAAGAAGAAAATGATATGTTTTATTTTATGTAAAGGTCATCATGTAAAGAATACATTTAGGTATGTCTTGAGATTTCAAAAATAATATGACCAAGCTTCATTTTAGAAGGCTTTATAGATAGTATAAGCATTGATCTAGTGGATTATAAAAACTGAACAAGATATCGAGAACAGCTGCATGGATTTGCTGGAAGTTCAATAACGTCCATTTTCTATATTCTCTAGGAGGGATTGAAACAGATTACTTCCAATTGAAAATTAAGATATAAAAGTATGATGGGTAGGAGAGTAAAAGTTAGCTTTTAAACAATTAATTTCTCCCTCCTTTACACATAGAGAAGCTGTGTGTCGAGAGGAATTAAAGTAAAGTCAGGGCGTCACATGTAGAAGTGAAGGAATTTCTGTTAGGCTTGTGTTTCTAGAGGCATCTGTAACTCCATGAGGACTTTCAGGTATAGCAATATTTTCTGAGGATTGAGAGGATGATGTTAGGGGACTACAATTCCCCTATATATGAGTGAAACCCTCTAATCACTGTGCTTGCCCCCTTTACCATTCTTGCAGAATTGAGATGAGCCAGCATACATAATAGTTATGACATGTAACAGACAGTAATGGGGCACATTGTTTATTTGGATATTCAAGACACTTTGAATAAACTCTCAAGGCTTCAACATGAGTGTTCATATCAGTTACTCCATCCATACAATCAAGAAGCAAGACTCTATTTTAACTAAAATGTAGAGTGCATTCTGCAATTCAATTAGCTTATACCTTTCCAAATGTTGGCATACTTCTGCATTCAGCTAGGGATTGGATGTTTCAGACAAATCCTAAAGACGATGATGGAAATGAAGGGTTGGCAGAGCTTCATAGAAATCCTGCTCTGTCTTCACAGCATCACATGACCATTACCCTCTGACCATGGTTACTTCTTGACCTGAAGCCTTCTGAGTAGTAAATCCAAGAATGTGTTTCCTTAGAATATGGGTACTTCTTTTGAGCAGTATTATTTCTTTGAGTTTTCTGCTGTCACAAGTCAAACTGGCACTAACAAGGAAGAGAACTGGTGAGAACAAAACCCTGTCAAACTTCATTAAGGCTTCAATATTTGCCAGAAGCCTAACCCACAGTTGCACTTTTCATTTACACAAACAAAGCATTTACATATATTTCTTATAACTTGGTTAAACTCGTGTTTCTGCCCCTTGAAGACAAATCTACAACGTCAATGGCAAAGGTGGTAGGTATTGCGGCTGCCTTGCTCCCTAATGTAGCTGGACCATGTTCAGTGCTACTGTGTGAGGCAGTCTCTTTGGAAATATCCAATTCCAAAGGAAAGTGCACAGTACTAGCATCATTAAAAATTGCCTTCGGATCACACAACTGAAAGACAACATACTTCTATTTAGATTTTCTATGGATGTGACACACATGTTCTTTTTGTTTGTTTGTTTGTTTGTTTGTTTGTTTTGTTTTGATTTGATTCTTTTTTTTATTAATTTGAGTATTTCTTATATACATTTCTGGTGTTATTCCCTTTCCCGGTTTCCGGGCAAACATCCCCCTCCCCCCCTCCCCTTCATTATGGGTGTTCCCCTCCCCATCCTCCCCCCATTGCCGCCCTCCCCCCAACAATCACGTTCACTGGGGGTTCAGTCTTAGCAGGACCCAGGGCTTCCCCTTCCACTGGTGATCTTACTAGGATATTCAATGCTACCTATGAGGTCAGAGTCCAGGGTCAGTGCATGTATAGTCTTTGGGTAGTGGCTTAGTCCCTGGAAGCTCTGGTTGCTTGGCATTGTTGTACATATGGGGGTCTCGAGCCCCTTCAAGCTCTTCCAGTTCTTTCTCTGATTCCTTCAACGGGGGTCCTATTCTCAATTCAGTGGTTTGCTGCTGGCATTCGCCTCTGTGTTTGCTGTATTCTGGCTGTGTCTCTCAGGAGCGATCTACATCCGGCTCCTGTCAGCCTGCACTTCTTTGCTTCACCCATCTTGTCTAATTGAGTGGCTGTATATGTATGGGCCACATGTGGGGCAGGCTCTGAATGGGTGTTCCTTCAGTCTCTGTTTTAATCTTTGCCTCTCTATTCCCTGCCAAGGGTATTCTTGTTCCCCTTTTAAAGAAGGAGTGAAGCATTCACATTTTGATCATCCGTCTTGAGTTTCATTTGTTCGGCATCTAGGGTAATTCAAGCATTTGGGCTAATAGCCACTTATCAATACTCATACCATGTGTGAAACACATGTTCTTAAACATTAACAAGAATATTAACCTAAACCATGGCTTCTGCATTATTTGTTCAGTTGTCTTAAGCAAGTGACTTGATTTTATTAAGCCTCAATTTCTTCAAACAGAAACCTGTAGTTTCTTGTTTTTAAATATGTGTTCATGCATGTGTGCATGTATGTGTATGTACTCCTGGATATTGGTGCCCTCAAAGACCAGAAGGTCCATTGAATACCCGGGATCTGAAATAACAGGTGGTTTTGGGACACAATGTGAATTATGAGAACTGAACCCAGTTCCTCTGAAAGAATAGAAAATGCACTTAACCTCTGAGTCAATCTCTGGCTGCCATAGGTTTTATTTTCCATGAGTATCAAGATGCTAAAACACAAAGTGCTGAAAAAAAGTATCCTAGGGTAGTAACCATACAGTTACTTATTCTTATTCTTACTGGGTTCGTATTTAACATTTTCCATCATAAGTTTTCTAACAGAATAAAACTTCTTCAGACTCATTACCAATGTTACAAAATAAGCAACGGTCTCATAGAACTTAGATTAGCATGAATGCAATATTTCTAGCTTTCTCTCTTCCTTCCAAGGCACTTGGCATGCTTGTCTTTTTTCCTTGATAAATGTTGCTGATCTGTTAAATTGTCTTAACAAGTTTGGGAGATTGGGAGATGGGACAGAGAGTAAGTAGCAAGTGCAACAAAGATGACTGTTTTCTTCATTCCTGGGCTTCATGGGCTTATGGGTTATAGAGTGTTTGAAAGGTTATTTTCATAAACAGACACACACACACAGACAGACAGACACACACACACACACACACACACACACAGGAGTGCATGCATACACACAACAAAAATATGTGCAAAAGTAAAAGGGAGCAAGGAAAGTGGTGCCTCAGCTCTATTCCAGGAAGTAAGAGGAAAATGAATACCTTTCATCTAAATTTAAGCAACACGCTTGGGAAACAGTGGTAAGCACCAAAGCCATGTAGGCAGAAGAAACTCTGTTCTCAGAACTCTGACTTCATGGAGCTCAAATAAGTTGAGGTTATATTCAAGAGAAGTAGCTGGAAATGTTACAAGCAAAATCATACTGCATTGGGAAACATGTATAACAGATTTGAAGACTGACCCAAAGAGTTTTAGGAAAGATGCAGGGATGTTTTCTTTTATTTAAAATCAATCATTGATAACTTGTTATAGAATAAATTGGATAAGCATAACAAGTAGATTTGCAAGGACATCTAAGAGGATATTTTAATTATCTTGAGCAAAATCATTGCCTCTGTCACAGGTGATATAGCATAATAAAGGCCAGTAGCTAAAATATCATTTAAAAATTTGAAGAAATAAAACCAGACCAGAAACAATATACAGTTCAAAATATAAACCATGATATCCATACACCTTCCTTACTTCTCATTTCTGAGACAGTTACTGATTCAATTGTATTTGATTGTTTGTTTGGTTTTTATCTTATTTTTATTTATTAGGGGGCCTGAGTGAGTTGTGACAGGGTTCCACTCAGTAGCCTCAGTTGTTCTTAAACTTACTATGCAACCAGGGTGATCTCAGACTTAAGCCAATTTTCTAGCCTTAGCCTCACAAATATTGGGAAGTTTTCTTCCTAATATTTAGCCTAAATTAGCTACCATTAATGTCATCTGCTAGCCTTGTATTTATCATTTCTCCAGAGATTTGGAAAGTCATTCTTCACAACTCAGACACACATCCAAACAAGACATCAGCAGAATACCTTGACACGTATCCCTGTCTCCAAAAAAAAAAAAATAATAATAATAATAAATAAAACAGCCACACGATTTCTCATATGCTTCTCATTCTTTTTACCAAAACAAATTTTGCGTGAGCTCAGGTAGAGCCTGTCATAGACATGAGTTCAGTGAGGAACATATTTGGTTTGAGACCTGTATGGGCTAAGCAAATACAGATGTCAAGTTATTCCTCAGCTGTACAGCTCTGGATTTAAGAAGCGGATGGAAATAAAATTGGATTGTGTAGATTTCATAAAAAGTAAACACATCAGAGAAAGAAGAAAAATAGCACAGGGATTGGGTCAAGACCCCCTTCAAAGAATCAGCATTTTCTAGGCACCATTTATTAACGGAATGCTCTGTACTCTCTGTAAGAACCATTTGATTCATGAGTTGGAATATTTACCTCGTTGACGGGTTTGAGGAAGGAGATGGTTTTTCCTTACTTGTCCCAGTATGTTTTCCATCTCTAGTTTCTTGCAGTACATACTGCTAGAATTGTATGATAGTTTCCTGAAAAAATGTATTTGACTGGAAAAAATGATTTATAGAGAGATAATGTACTTGTTAAAAATTTCTGATTGCTCTTACACATGGCAGCTCATATCCATCTGTAATTCTAGTTCTATGAGGTCTTACACAATCTTCTGGCCTCAATAGGCAGCGAGAACACACATGGTCTACAAACATACATGCAGCTAAAACAATCGTACTCATAAAATTGAGAAAAATATTTCTTTATTTGATTGTTTATATGTTGTGTGTTTGACTATCTGCATTTTTCTATATCACATGTGTGCATTACATATGGAGACCAGAAGCAGGTGTCAGATTCCCTGAGGCAGAAGTTACTGATTATTGTGAGTTACCAGATATAGGTACAAGAATTGAACCTTCGTCTCTAAGTCCTATTTTTGATACCAATGCTCCTCTGCTTCTAATGAAAAGAAAACTCTTAGGCCAAACTTCAAAATTATGGAAGTTGGATGTGGGCCACACTGAGACTGTCCATCATTTCCTTCCAAAGGGATCTAGATCATGTAACCATAAAACATGGGGTCTTGGCCATTGTGGAACCTGCAGAAGCAGTAAAGCCTTTTTATTTCCCCAACCTTTCTGTTGTGAAGCAGTTCATCTTGTTTTAACCACATGGCTGGCTTCTCTATGTCCAGAGGAAAGGGCTGCAAACACAGAGATCTAAACAGATCCTCACTGAGAGAGTTTGCTAAGCTTCTTGCTTATTTATACCAGATCCTCTGCCTTTGTTCTTCCATAAGTCTTCACTAAGTTTGCTGATTCTCTTTCAACTAATGCAAGTACATGTACATGGTTACCTGTTCCTTTGAACCTCTATTTCTCCCATGAGGTCTATTCTATCTTCAAAATTCATATTAAATAAACATGTGTACATTTGTCTTATTAATTTGTCTCTTTTATGTTGGATCAAGCCATTAGCTGGATATAATAATAATAATGAAGGAAGAGTTTCCCAGGCACCAGTGAGGTGAGACAGCTCAGCAGATGGATTGAATTGTTCCAAGCCTGAGTATCTGCATTAGATCCTCAGACTTCACATGGTAGAATCAGAAAAATAACAACCACAAGTTGTCCTGATCTCCACAGCTTGTGTGTGGTGTGGTGTGGTGTGGTGTGGTGTGGTGTGTGTGTGTGTGTGTGTGTGTGTGTGTGTGTGTGCGTTAGAGGAAAAATATAGGGAATTGGTTGTTTCGGTTGGTTCTTCCCTACCATGGATTCCAAGTATCCAGCTCAGGTCACCGCTCTTGTCTGAAGCACTTTAGGTTTTGTGCCATCACCATGACTAGTCTCAAAATTTACTTTTTTAAGATGAATGTCATGAAGCACCAGGGGAAGTTATTCTTCTTAAATTAAATGTGGACAGTTCCTGCTATGGCCATTATAATCACAATGATCCTAATGCATCCAACTATTTACAGATCTCATGGAACCTAAAGACAGTAATGCATAAATTCAAATGGCTTCCGTGCCTCTTCACACTGGGGAAATCACTACACAATAAGCGTAAAAGATGAAAATTTTGATATGAAATTTATTTATATATAAATTTTAAGACACGATAACTGCAGCTTGCTAACATTAAACGGTGCACAACAGTTGATTTATTTTTTTATTTTTTCTGGAATAATCAATAGCATATGAAGAACAGTAAAGAGTTATTTGGCTATGCCTAACAAAGATCATTATGCAAAAGTGCTCTTGGTCATACTATATCTTTCTCTCTACTTGAAGAAATCACTTAAATTGGTGTAAGTTCCAGAAAGAAAGACAAACGTTGTATGTTAGTAGGGGAGGAAAAAAAGGAGACAGGAGGTGATGGGATCCTTCATCATTGTGTGATTTATGTGTTTGAAATATATGGCATCCATTCTTAGCTTTCTGTCTTTATTCCATTCAGTTGTAGGCAGATATCCCTTCTCTAGACAGATTGCTTTGGAGACAGAAAAAATTGCTCACAGAATAATTCCTCTTAAGGTTATCACAATAATTGTTAAGGGGCATATAAAGATGAGGAGACATGAATGAAAGGGGCCTGAAGACATTGCTCCCTGCTTAAGAATGTTTCTTTCTTTTGTAGAAACTGGACTTAAATCCTAGGACTCACACTGCAGCTTACCCCCTACCCCATTCCAGCACCAGTGGATCTAAAGTCCTCTTCTGGCCACTTTGAATACTGCACAAACATAGGCAAATATGCTGATACAAAGTACACATAAGAAGAAAGTTTAAAATGTTTTAAAGGGAAGAAAAGTTGAAGAGAAGAAAAAGAAACATGTATGAAAATATGGGAAGTATCAAGAGCTGGAAAAAGGATAGAAAGGAGGAGGGAAATCTTTAAGGTGCAAGAAGGGAAGTCATGAGAAAGAACAGTATTAAATCAAACAATTCAGAAGGATGTAAAAATGTAGAAGGATGAAAAGATATCTTGCCAGATTTTCTGTTCTGTGAACTTATAGCTGGGATCTGACTTTATCAAAATATGTGTGGAGAGAGACAGGAGACTGACTGCCTTTCGTATTACACATTGCTATAAACCCAAGCTGACCTCTTATTTTTGGTAATAAAAGTTATAATTTCAGCAAATCGGTTTTATCCATTAACTCCATGGCTAGCTTGATATAACCTCAGATTAAGTTAAGTTTAAAGTCCAAGTGAGCTCAAAGGTGCAGGTGAAGGTTGTTGCTATTAAATTAGTGGAACAGCAGCAGTGTAAAATCCTAGCCACATGAAACCCCTGCTCAGGAAGCCATAACAGGTTGGCTGTTCTGTCTGCGACTGCTGACAGACAGTTCACAATTTTTTTCCATAGAGAGTCCTGATGTTTGCTGCTTGGGTTGACATTTTCCAAGGTGTAGCCCAAATGGGGAGATTTCAGTAACAGGAGGGCAGATTTCATCTTCCCTTCTCCTCAGCCTCTGTCCCCTCTTCCTTCCTACCTCTATTCTGTCCCATTATTTTGCTACTGGAACAATTCAAGCTGTGGTTAGAGGGCACATGAACTGGAACCTTACAATGACAGTTACTAAAACTATAACTTCCCACAATATATTATACATTCATGAGCGAAATGGGAAGCCCAGGAGGAAGAGTGCAGTCAGCTATGATGTATGGATTACAAGCACTGTATTTGGGAGAAGCTACACAGAACTCATCATGGGTGATTTATTCCTAGTTAGAGATTTCAGACCACACCATGGGCACCTTAAATAAAACAAGCTGATGAATGACTTCTGTATTTTATCCCTGACATCTCAGAATGATATAGTATATAGCTCTGTGTATAGAATTCCTTGGGGCAGGCTTGGGACAGCTGCATGGGGTGGGGTAACAACTGAACAGGTACTTGGTTTAGGATATTTCTTCCTGGGCTCAGAAAACAATATCCCTGAAAAACAGAGGGACCAGGATGCAGATATCACAAGTTGAGATGATTAACTTTGAGAGTCTACTTGAATGGATAAAGAAATATCCAGGGGAACTGCAGGAATTAGCTTTGAGTATGTGAATCAAGGCAATTCAGAGGGGATTATGCAAGGGAAGAAGAGTCACTCTAAGTGTGGACAGCCTCCCATGATATGGAATCCTGAACCAAGAAAATGGGAGCAAAAAAAGGTGAAAGGAGTTGAGTGACACCTTTTCTTCGCTTTTTGGTGTACCCAAGTGTGAGCAAGTAGGCTCATTCCCTTATTACACTCCTTTCTTTACCAGTCTGACTGAGCCTCTTATAAACAAGACGCAAAATAAATCTGTCATCTCTCAAGTTGCTTCTTGTCAGGCATTTGATCTCAGCAATGAGGAAAGTAGGTAGTAATACATAGGGATAGATTATTCTATTATTATAGTAATAAGCTAAATGATCTTGTTTAGCTCAAGGCAGTGAATTCATTTCATCAAGGAAATATCCAGCTGCTGATTAAGGGGCTGACTGGGTTTGGCCTTAGCATGGTAGGGAAGAAGGCAAAGCAAGAAGAATTCACAGGCCACACCTCCTCTTGCCTGTGAAGCCCTCGCTTGTGATTTGTGATTTAGCTGGAACTTCCAGTAATGGAGTGAATTGTTTGGGCTTATTTTTAGAAATATTACTTGATAAATTAATGCTACTTGTTGAGGGGTGATCTGGAAGGACAGAATGTAGGTGGAAGATCTCTGCTTAGTACAGATTAGACATTCAGCAAAAATTTGCTTTTTATTTGATTATTTGTGTCTCTGTTCTTGGTTATGTTCAATGTACCCACATGGTTCAGGAAACTTGTTAACTACCCACAGAAGTAGATGACATGAATCCAATTAATGGTGCTCTATTGAATGGTGTTGATTGCAATCAAAGTAGTGACATTTAAAGTATTACTAATTGTTTATATTTTGTTGAGTGGTGAGAGTTCTCTCAATGACTTTTATTCTATGCTAAGAACAACAAAAATAAGTTTTAAGCAAAACTCTACTTGCAAAAATATCTTTATATAAAGAAATTTCTATGACATGTTACACAATAAAAACATGCATTTAAATATGATGTTCTATATGTATTTATGTGAAGAAAATATATCATTATGTAATGCTTGTTCTTATTAATTACTAGATCAGTTCATTTATTTTTTGCCTTTATATCTCATCTATGCTGTCAAAAACTTCAACTTTTCATCAGAAATTATTTTGTCATTAGTGATGTTTAAAATTACTTTTCTTTGTTCTTGAGAGTTTTGTACACTGATACATAGAAAGATGATATTTACGCCATTTCTCCCCCAAAATACCTCCTCCCCAATTTCACATACTTTACCTTTTTTGATGACTGAGTAGGTTCAATTAATGATGCCCATATATAATGACTACAGGGGCAAACAATGGAGCATTAAAAAACTAGCTATGGTCCAATGTACAAAAAGGAATGTGTCCCCCTACCTTGCCCATCCCAGGCCCCAACAGCAATCAGTTGCCAGGAGCTCCTTGCGAAGGGAGTATAGCCTGGAGTACAACTTCCTTTGTCTATGTCTCTGCTATGCTTGAGCTTGTGCATGTACCCAGAGATGCTGTGAATTTATCAGTGCAGTGGCCATGGAATGTCCAGAGAGGCAGTTCTACTGGCCTTTATACAGCTTCTAAATGCTTTCTTTAAAAATATAAACCATAGAAAGTTTCATGCAGTTCCTTCTCTGTGGCAAAGATAATTTCAGGATTCAACATTTCATGATTCCCCCTTTTTTTATGTTACAAGAAAAGGAAAGGATAAATTGTCAAAATATCAAAATGGCATTTTATCAATTATGGAAAGAATGTGACCAATTTAAAGTTCTGCTGTATATATTATGATTCACTAACACTCTGTTGGAGAGTGGCAATGAAACAGTTCAATCAATGCTTGGCATAATTGCAAGGAAAAGGCCACAAATGGGAGGTGGATGTAGAGACAGAGTAAGCACATTACAGACCTAATGAGGTTCCAACTGTGTTCCGTGTTCTGTATTAATGTCTTCCTCTGTAGTTATTCAGTTTGATTTCTTCTTTATGCTATCATGATTCCTTTTAAATTCAGATTTATATTCTTGAGGTGATACAGGCTTAGCAAAAACAATAGGAAAGACAAAAGAAGAGAAGATCCCTCCCCCCTTCAAACACACACCAAACCTTGTAGGATTATATATCATTCCCAATGGATAACTGAGTTTTGTTGAGAAATGAGATGAGTACAGAGGAAACAGCCTATTATGTAATTGCCTGTGTGGCTTCTATAAGCTCTACTGTACCAGGTTCTATTTTCTGGGGTAACAGGGGAGAAAGGATGAGTGTCCAGTCCTACTCTAAGATGAAGAGAGAGAAAGGTCAGTCAAATGCTGTTTTTTTTTCAGAGGCAATTGTGCAGCCAAATGCTTCTGTTGGAGAAGTAGTCACACAAGAGGAGTCACTCACACACCCGAAAGTGGAGAGTTAGCTTGATGCATGTGCTTCTCTTATGAAGGGATGTAACTATACAATATGTAGAAAACTTTGGGGACTGGAGAGATGGCTCAGCAGTTAAGAGCACTGAATGATCTTCCAGAAGTCCTGAGTTAAAATCCCAGCAACCATATGGTGGCTCACAACCATCTGTAATGGGATCTGATGTTCTCTTCTGGTGTGCCTGAAGGCAGTTACAGTGTACTCTTACATATAAAATAAAATAAAATAAAATAAAAAACTTTAAAAAAGAAAAATAAAAGAAAACTTTTGTTGTTTCATGTAAAGTAAATCCCAGAGTAAAACCTCTCAGAAAAGGATTTTGGAAGGAACATTTGAGATCTTGGATTTTTCCCATCACTTAACTATTGCTTTAAATTTTTATTCTTTTCTCAAAGAATACATGTTGAACGTAGTTCGTCCTCCCTACAGTCCTCCAAGTTCTACCCTCCGTCTACTTTCCCCTCTCCCCAGATGCACTGATCCTCCATTTCTCTTTAGAGAAGAGCACGTCTCCCAGGGATGACAACGTAACATAGTGTCATAACAAAGTGCAGTAAGACTGAGCTGAAATGCTCATGTCCAGAATGGAGGAGTCAACCTAGGAGGAGGAACAGGATCCCAAGAGTAGACAATAGAATCGGAGATACGCCTACTCCTACATTGAGAAGACGATATCTACAGTTATAAACTCAGAAACTTTAATAGTAGTGAAAAGCAGATATGAGAATGTCAGTTATCAACTTGACAAAATCTAAAAGAATCACCTGGGAGATGGGCCTTTAGGAATGTTTATAGCATATTAACTTGATTTCATCCACCACGGTTGGAAAAACTATCTACTGTGGACGGTATCATTCCCTGGGCAAGGGAGAAACTGAGCCGAAGTCTGGGATATATCCATTGTTCTCTGCCTCTCACTGCAGATGTAAGGTGACCAGCTGCGATACATCCACTTTGGATATCAGTCTGATGGTTCCTTAAAAAAGTGGGCATAGTACTATCTGAGGACCCAGCTATACCATTCCTAGGCATATACCCAAAAGATGATCTAACACATAAGAAGGACACAAGGACACATGCTCCACTGTGTTCATAACAGCCAGAAGTTGTGTCCCCCACACATAGATATAGAAAATGTGGTGCATTTGTACAATGGAGTACTACCTAGCCATTAAAAACAATGACTTCGTGAAATTCCCAGGCAAATGGATGGAACTAAAAAATATCATCCTGAGTGAGGTAACCCAGTAACAAAGGAACACACGTGGTATGTACTCATTGATAAATTTATATTAGGAAAAAAGCATGGAACACCCATGTTACACCTTACAGACCACAAGAAGGTCAAGAAAAAGGTAGACCAAAGTGTGGTCACCTCAGTCCTTCTTGGAGTGGGGAACAAAATAACCACAGGAGGTTGAGCACAGTGGGGACTTAGGAGGAAGGAAAAAAGGGGGCAGGAGTAGGTGTGGGAAGAGACGGGCAAGTTGTACAGAGGGTCAGAAAATTGAACAGAGGTGTATAGTGGGAAATGGGAAATGGTTAGCCACCAGAAAGTCCCAGATGCCAGAAAAGGAAGAGGTTCCCAGGATCCAACCCGGATGACAGTAGCTGAAATACCCAACAAAGGGGTGAGAGAACCCGTGGAGACCTTATCTAGAGGTTAGGCATGGCCCCCTGTCACACACCCTTCACAAAATTTTTTTTTATTAACTTGAGTATTTCTTATATACATTTCAAGTGTTATTCCCTTTCCCGGTATCCGGGCAAACATCCCCCTCCCCCCTCCCCTTCCTTATGGGTGTTCCCCTCCCAACCCTCCCCCCATTGCCGCCCTCCCCCCACCAGTCTAGTTCACTGGGGGTTCAGTCTTAGCAGGACCCAGGGCTTCCCCTTCCACTGGTGCTCTTACTAGGATATTCATTGCTACCTATGAGGTCAGAGTCCAGGGTCAGTCCGTGTATAGTCTTTAGGTAGTGGCTTAGTCCCTGGAAGCTCTGGTTGCTTGGCATTGTTGTACATATGGGGCCTTCACAAAATTTTAACCCAGAATTTCTCTTATTTAAAGGAAATGTAGAGTCAAGGAGTGGAACAGAGACTGAGGGAGGGGCCATCCAGGGACCGCCCGACCTGGGGATCCCTCCATGTACAGTCACCAAACCCAGACACTTGTTGATGCAGGGAAGTGTTTGCTGACAGGAATCTGATGTAGAGGTCTCTTCAGAGGCTCTGGCAGAGCCTTATGGATGCAGATGTGGATGCTTGCAGCCAAACATATCGGAATGAGCACGGGAATCCAAATTAGGGGAAGGACTGAAGGAGCTGAAGGGGTTTGCAACTCCGTAGAAAGAACAACAGTATCAAACAACCAGACTCCCCAGAGCTTCCAGGCACTAAACCACCAAACAAAAAGTACACATGTGGAGAGACTCTTGGCTCCCGCTGTGTATGAGACAGAGGATGGCCTTGTCTGATATTAATGGGAACGGAAGCTCTGGGTAAAGTGAAGGCTTGGTGCCCCAGCATAGAGAAATGATAGGGCAGTGGGACGGCAATGGGTGGGTAGGTAGGGGAGCACCCTCATGAAGGCAGGGGGATGGAGGTGGAGTGGAGGGGCTGGGGGGGATGTAGGAGGGAGGTATAACATTTGAAATGTAAATAAACAAAATAACCTATTAAAAAAAGGGGGGCGGAAAGCGGTGACCAGCTCTTCAAGCTCCTGCTTCTTTGACTCCCCTTCCATGATGGACTATAGCTCAGAGCTGTGACATATATTATCCTCTTTCCTTTAATGTGCTTTCATCGGAATGGCCTTTCATAGCCACAGCAAAGAAAATAAAAGAGTTGCCAAAATTTCTAATTTTGCAAGTATAATTTGAATATTTAATCATTTTTGTTAGCCAAAGGTTTTATGCATTAGATGTGGAATGGTTCTTTTTAAAGACATTATCTCTCAGATTAAGTTTAGTCTTTATGAATATGTGTGTGCATGGCACACATATGCAAGCACAGGTCGAGGCCAGGAGAAGGTGCCAGATCCAGTAAAACGAGACTTAAAGAACCTTGTGAACCACTCGATGTGGGTGCTGGGAATGAACCACTGGTCTCCTGGAAAAACAGTAAGAAAGCCTCTGAAGAAGAGAGCTGTCTCTCCAGCCCAGGGAAGAGTGGTTCTTTATAAGTATATAAACACAAATGAAAAACTTCATTACAATATTCTCAATGCTGGATACATTTGTTATATGCAGGAACAGATAAATGTTTTTAGTAAACTAAGCTCAGTGGTAGAGCACTTGTCTGGCCCATGCTCCACCCTAGGTTCAATCCTCAATAGCACAGAAACAAATGCATCTTGATAGCAAGGCAAAGCAACAAATATTGTCATGAATTATACAAATGTCAATATGTTTCCTGGGAAGAATGTTCATTTTCAGTATTCTAGAAAAATCTATTTGAGAGTGTAAACTGTCTAAATTTCTTTATTGATTTTTTTCAACATACAGGGGAAATTTGAAAATGCAGTCTGAGCAAACACAGAACAAACATCACCCCTCACCATCTTTATCTTGTACATTTATTGGGAGTATTTCATTTAGCAGCAGTTTAGACACAAAGAAACCAAATAGTGAATGTGAACTTTCACAGACAAGAGTGAGCTTTAAGGTATGAATTTCTTTGAAGAGTTAATGGAAGAAAGATTTAAGAATTGCAGAGTTAGGGACTGGAGAGATCAGTGGTTAAGACCACTGACTGCACCGGCAGAGCAGCTGAGCTTACTTTCCAGCTCTTGGCAGCTCACAAGCATCTGTAACTCTAGTTGCAGAGGAACCTGATGCCCGTCTTGTACAATATAGACATGTGGCATGCATATATACATGCTGGCAAATGCCCATGAACATAAAATAAAAATAAGTAAATCTTTACAAACTACCCGTTTGATCTATTGCTGTCACATTACTAGAAAACATTTTAGAACAGAGCTTCACCACACTATGAAGTTAATGTCGCATTAATATCGCAAACAAATCTCTATCGAGCTGAAGCTTGTCTAATGAGGACATAGGCAGTTGTTCTGGGATTCCTTGACCACCTCAGTCATCAATTTACACTTGCAATATACTTTCAAGCGGCCTCACGAAAACCTCGGTAATCATACTAGTCTCTTTAGTTTAGTGACACCAAAGATTTTAGGTTAGGTTATAGGTCCAACTGCTTACTCTCTGTGTTAACACAAAACTGACTCTGTACTCATAAATTCATGGCATACTTTCAGCAACTAGTTCGATTTCTTCCATTGGTAGTATGTTATAGATACTGGTTGTTCTATATTCTCTCTCTCCTGTGCTATATAGTTGCTGAATTTTAACATTGTAGTCTTGTTATTCACATTTTGATTTTGAAGGCTTTAGTGTCCAGAGAGTTCAGTGCGCACAGCTTTTGTCTATAATGTCTCCATCCTTCTCATGATACGGTGCTTTACAGATGAGCCATGTCTGAGTCAAACCCAGAGTGACACTCTGTCCTTTTGCTTGCGGTGTCCTAAGCCCCACTACATGCACACCATGTGTGCTTTCTGTGTAAATTACATGGATAAAAATACTGCCTTGCATTTACATTTTTTACTGAAATATGTTTAAGATGCTAAAAGGCAAACATGACAGATACTTAGCAAATAATAGTGCTTTTTAAATTCCTCCCACAAGCATAGGGATTGAACCCAAAGCCTTGTGTTTATTAAGTACTCTAGCACTGAGCTAACTCCCCAACCGCAGAAGAATTAGTTTTTAATTATATACTCTCCTCGTTTTCCCTCTCTATAGCCTCTATAGAGTCTGAGTTATCTTATTTTTATATGTTCTTATATTAATGGATCAAAGTTCTTATAGAGAATTATAATATGCTAGCTTATGACAATTTGAGCATTATATATTTCCCCTTGTTTTAAAATCCCTTAAGTGACCCAAGGTGGAATGAAGGCTTTTGTTCTATTTTTCTAGATTCAATAGACTTAGATCACTTATCAAAGCCTCAAGAGCACATCCCACATTGAGATCAAAATTGCTAACCCTGCAAAACAATCCACTGTAGGTGTAGATTCTATGGCCTCAACACCACCTCATTGGTACTTCAGTTGGCTTAGGTCAATCTGAGTGTTCCTGGATTATTCTCTAACACATGTCTGCTCTTGCCTCGGGACCTATTTCATGGCTTCCCTCTCTGTGATGCTCAGTTCATGTTTAACCATACACATCTGTCCAACTTGAAGTGTTTGCTTCCATTGTAACTGCTCAGCAAAGCCTATCATAATCTGTCTTCAACACCCCTGCCTCATCAAAGCATCTCCTCTCACCCTTATATTTTACAGCTTCTTTCTATTGTACCATATTGTTTTAAAATCGGTACTTAATTTACATATGTGATAATTATATAAAAGAGTCTAAATTATGGGAAGACAGTTTTTTTTTAATCTTCTGGACAGGGTATTACTTTGTAGCCCAGGCTACCCTAGAATCTATTAAATAGCCTAAGTAGGTTTTAAACTCAGGGCAGTTCTCTTTCCCCTGCCTCTGAGGGCTATTATTATGGACATTAGCCATCATGCCTCATTTCATGACTATTTGTAATACTTGTGTGTTTCTACTGCCTATCTTTTATCATACACAAAAGAGCACATGTTCTATAAAAGTGAATACATCAATTTTATTCTCCTGATTCTCAAAAATTTAATTTACGTTATTATAATTTTTATTATTGTTGCCTCTTTACTGTGGCAAGATGAAATTGTTTTACATACATGATCACAAATTTTTGCATGTCTTTTGAAAAAAGTTAAATGGAAATCTTCCCCAAAATTTCAATATGTACTATTTTAAACAATAGAAATAATCTTTCTTTTCCTTTTTCATAACTAACAGGCTTAAATAGGTAATCAATTGTCTAGTAGGCATTCACTTTTTATTTACAATAAACTCACTTATTTATTGGTTAATATATTTAATTTTTTACCTTTTCAAAATAATTTGTGAAGACTCACTGGAGACATTTCTGTTTAATACAAATGCTATTAAGAAGCACAGTCTTTGAAGTCTGGCAGATGTAGGTATTTACACAGATTCTGACATTTTCTAGTTGTTTGGTCTCAGATGTCATAAGCTCCAGTTTTTGAATCTTTAAGTAGGAGCAAAACTCTGCTATCCCCATGTGACTCTGAGCCGAGATAGGGGCTGCCATGATATCCTGTGTTTGAGACTGACAGCCGAGCTCTGAAAATCTTCCTGGTGCAAAGGCATGCTTTACCTAGACGTGGCTGGCAGGCTCCCCTTGGACTCAGCCTTCTGGGTCTCATTGATATCTTTAACTCAGTCTGTAGGTTTCACTTGGAAGCTGCAGCGATTCTTGTAAAGTGTCCTTTGCTAATCTGTCAGGTTTAATGCATCCTGGACATCATATGAGAGTTGACTACAGGGCTCAGTGAGCATTTGTCAGCAGATGGGCTGAAAGCAGAAATTGCAGGCAGGATATACCCCACAGGTTCTGCCTCACCCCTCACCCTGTGCCTTTGCCGTCATAGCACAGTCTCATCTGCCAACAGAATGCGGATAAGACAGGTTGCCAGACTTCTAATAGAGTTCACTTACAGAGGCAAGTGTCTATCAGATTTCTTCTGCAAATTGGAGCTTGTTGACTCGAGAATAGTAATTTTAGGGCTGGAAAGATGGTACAGTTGGTAACGTGTTTGCTGTGTAAACAAGAGGACTTCTGAAGCATCCCAAGAACGTTTGTAAGTAACTGGTCCTTGTGGCTCTGCTTTTGCTTGTTACCCCAGCACTAGGGGCAAGCTCTGGGATTATCCCAACAGCCAGTATGATTTAATTGGTCAACTCTTGGCCAGTGAGAGTTTCTGCCTTATAATGTAAAGTGAAAGAGACTGGAATAAAAACAACTGAAGTTGATATCTGTCTCCAGATGCATTTGTACATAGGCACAGCCATACACGACTGAATGTGCTACACAGATAAACAAACATAACACACACAGTTTTTCTGATCCTTCCATGAAATGATTGACATGCAGACATATGTGCTCCCAGCATTTCCTGTTGCATCCTCACTTTTCTAGCAACTAAACTGTTTTGACCAGTACCTCTAAGATCTACTTACAAGTTCTCCAGACAATCTTCAACTAAATTCTGAAAACTCTTTAAAAGTATGCTTTGTACAATTTTCTTTATTAATTCAACACAATATAGATATATGGTATCTTTTCTCTCTTTCTGCCTTCAGAATGCTGGAGGCTATCTGGACTGCTGAGCACCATGATCAGTCCTGGGTTGCAGTTGTAGACTTAGCTTCAAAATGGCACTAATTTTGGTAGCTAAGTAGGATCTCCTTACTGAAACTTCATTTGTTGATTTGCTGCAGTGAAGAATGCCATACACAAACGCCTATGTGTTTGTAATTTGAGGCCTTGATTATTTAAAACTGTTCTTATTTTTGGAAATCAAGTATATATTAATGGGAAGTTTCTGTGACTATACCTGGGCGACACGTTATTCACCTGTTTCATACTCATTGTAAGATGTATTCACTTAAGGGGTATTTCACTTTTATCTGATAAGATACCATTGTAAAAATGATTTTATTACAAAATATGGCCCACTGGAATCTTCTCATGCCACCAGCAGAAAAACAAAACAAAACCCCAAAACATACAGATCCAAACAGACATATACACCACATCAGAAAGCCTATGTACCTGAAAGAATTCGAGTTAGAGATTCTAACAGCACTGCTAACGCTGTAGTTGCTTTCTGATTTACCTATTGCTTTCTGATTTACCTATTCCATTATTACAAGAAACTGGTCTGCTTTCCTTATCTGAGACCCACACTTGTGAGAATTTGAACAGACTTGATTTCAGAAAATCCGACTTAATGTAACACCTCATAGTTGGAAAACACAATGACTTCTTTTACCAATTCATGTAGGGTCTCATTCCAAGGACGACTCCCCCTTAACAACTGAATCCAGTCCAGCTACTTCTGCTCACATGGATGTTCCACTCCTCCTCTTTCTCCATTTTAACCAACAGTGATTAGTACTTTGTACTTATTTATTTATTTATTTATTTATTTATTTATTTATTTTACATGTCTTCCTCTTGCAATTCCATAACAGCAGTGAGTGAGGTAGAAACAAATGTTTTTCTGTTGTCTAAATTGGCACCTGGAATGGAGCAGATGTTCCATAAATATGTGTCAAATATATAACTAGAAAAATATTTTCTATTGGCGAGGCACTTGATACTGCTTTTAATTTATGATAAGGAAAGTTGAGTTGGCAAAGAGAAGGTTAAATGCTAAAGACAAGGTTTCTAAGTTCTTTGTTCCCTGACTATCCATTCAGCCTAATATGAGTCAGTGAGAGATGCAGAAACTGGGTGGTTAGTAAGTGATTGTCCTTCCCCCACCTCAGCTTTCTCCTCACCTAAGGGTGGTGTAGGAGAGCTGAGGAATGGACTTCCTCTCTGCAGCAGAGCCAAGCTGCCATTGGAAACTGGTGTAATGTAAAGTCTCATATCTGATGGATCTTCTCCCACCAACTCCTGTGGCTTTATTTTTCCAATTCGAATGTATACTGAGATTTGTGACCAGGGATATCAGAAAAAATTTAACGACAGTAAATGCATGTCTAGTATATGGAGGGATATATGTGTAAATAAAATAGAAGTCATGGGAAATGGGAGGGGCCACATCCTGATATATATTTTAGAAACTGAAACCAATAGGTCATTGGAGAAATTCTCATAAGGAAAAATTGCATGCAGTCAGTTTTATTTTCCTTGGGAAACATAGAATGTGCCTAGCTTCATTAAATACAAATTTGGACCATAATTCAATTTCCAGCACTCATGATGGACAGATTGGAAATAACTGAAAGTATTAATGCTTTCTTCTGACCTATGTTGGTACTCCCACATGTAGAAAACACACACACACACACACACACACACACACACACACACACACACACACATTATACAATTTAAAGGAATAATACATTTATGGGAATATATTTATATATTCAACCTTGTATTCCTAGTGAAACCCATAATGCAGCTTTGATGTTACCTGTACATGGGATATGTTCTTCTAGGTGAACTGCTTTGTTAGCCTCAGTGGGAGAGGGTGCACCCAGACTCACAGAAACTTGATGTGGCAGGGGGGAATACCCAGGAGGCCCCCACCCACTCAGAAAAAAAGGAGAGTGGACTGGAGGTAAGAGTTGAGGGAGGGGTGACCAGTAGGGGGACAATGAGTGGGATGTAAAGTAAATACATTAAAAAAAACATTAAAAAGAAATATACAGCCAGAAAAACAAAAGGGAATAACTCCACAATTTAGAAGCTCACAATTTAGGGGTAAACAATCATGCTACCTTGATAACTTTAATGAGAAATCTGGGATAAGAATGAAGTTTTCCATGTAATACAACTCTGAAGATTGCATGACTAAATACATGAGAGGAATTAATTATCTTTGGCATATTGTAATTCCTGGCTAAACGTTAGGTATTAATATTCAAGGAAATAATTGTAAATATAAATACAGAAATAATAGTAAATTAATTGCAACAAACTCATCTGCAGATTGTTGACCTTCAGATACTCTTTTATTTTTACATTCACAGAAAGAGAGTAGGTTAGAACTGGGATGAAATTATGAGTGGGGAATTCTAGTTAATACAGAAATGAAGTCATTTATGCTGCCACAGTGTTTGTATTCTCTTGATGAATTACTTATTAACCACAGAAATGATTGTAATTTGCTTCCCATAGCTCACAATTCCAACATTTGACACTACAAGTTGCTTAATAGAATAAAAATATATACCTTGTGCAGGAAGTATGGTCTATATTCCAAAATGAAAAAGAATTAGTTTTAAGTTAGTAAATGGGAGTATAATGTTGGAAATTTTAATAGTGTATATCATACAATGTCATGAATTACTTCTGAGTCAGAGAACATTCAAGAAAAATCCCTGATATAAAGTTATTCCAACTTGAGATGATCCACTTGCAAAATGAAATACTGTAAGTCTTACAGTATAAGAATATAATGACATAGTGTGCGGTATTATCTCTTTATTCCTTGTACTATAAAGAATATAAATCTATTTGCTCAAAAATACTGTTTTAATAATGAACATGAGTCAAGCAGTCTTCTACTTATACAGGCCATCATGAGGATTAGGATCCCATCTTCAGTGTCTAGCCAAACTTACCCAGGTGCATAAACTATGGCCTTATTTCTTTCAGATTTACAATTTCATATATTCAGAATCTGTAAATACACTTTGTAGCTTACTTGGTATCACAGCTAAGTGAAAGATCTACATTCTCTTTTTTGACACTTTTCCTTTTAAAAATTGTATAGTTAAATCTTTGCTCTCTTTCTTTTCCTCCTTTCAAACTCTCTCATATACCCCTCCTGGCTTTCAAATTCATTGCCTTTTCACTAGTTATTATTATAAGGATATACATTGTGATGGTTTGTATATGCTTGGCCCAGGGTGTGGCACCATTAGGAGGTGTAGCCTTGGTAGAATAAGTGTGTCACTGTAGTGTGGGCTTAAGACCCTCACTCTAGCTGCCTGGAACTCAGTATTCTACTAGCATTCTTCAAATGAAGAGGTAGAACTCTCAGTTCTGACTACACCATGCCTGCCTGGACTCTGCCATGCTCCTACCTTGATGATACTGGACTGAACTTCTGACCTGTATTCCAGCCCCAATTAAATGTTCTTTTTTATAAGACTTGCCTTGGTCATGGTGTCTGTTCACAACAGTAAAACCCTAACACACACACACACACACACACACACACACACACACACACACACATATATATATATATATATATATATATATATATATATATATATTAGTAAATATAAACTGAGTATAATTTACTTGCATCCATGTTTTCAGTGCTGACCATTTTATGTGGCCTTCCTTGAGGAAGACTATTGCTCTCACTTTCAGCATTCTTTAGTTGGTTGTAGTCCTTTGTAGGGCCATGGCCATGTGAACTTCCCCCCATTCTCTTTAGTTATTGTCTTTTTTATGTTGTATTTGGGCAGTCATGTTGGTGAGACTTTGAGTCTAGTCTCGGTCATACTGGGAAACACAGTCTTATAGAACTACTTATCATAGTCTTTTTGTTCATGGTTGTTAAGCACTTTTATTTATTAGTGTACTAACCCTGTGAGGCTCTTCTTCAAAACAACAGAGTACATTCAATTAATATCTATTACACACACACACACACACACACACACACACACACACACACATACACCACACACACGGGGGGGAGGAAGAGAGAGAGAGAGAGAGAGAGAGAGAGAGAGAGAGAGAAAGAATAAATGTAATGCAATATAACTAAATACTGAAAGATCTAGGGCAAACTGTTTATATTTTATAAGAGGAAGGAGGTGATATTGAACAATGACTTTCATGTGGCTATTTTCAGAATGATCAGCGATCATCTAGATATCCGTTGAGAAGTAGAAGTAATGCATTTATAAGTAAAAAACAGCTTGACAAATACTTGTTGGAAGAATTCCTTTTATGGAATAATAGTTTCTCAAAGACAGAGGACTTTATAGAAAATACAAAGGCATTGTGATATACAAAGAAACTGTGTCTAAGTATTTTAAGAGGTCTTGATCAGTGGAGGAAAGATTAAAAATAAGTTAATTGAGCGAGAATTTGAATATATTTTTCTATTGTAGAATTTTAGAGATGCTTGTGATACCCATGTTCTACATCAATGCCAATGGACAAACGGGGATAGTGCATAGGCATGCTTCTCTAATTCTTGAGCATAAAGCAGTCTTTACAATGAAGAGTCTTGAAGAATTGTTACCAGATGGATAAAAGTTGATACAAGAGGTGGAAACTCTGTATGTGAGTATTTCCTGAGTAATATTCCATTGTGTAGATGTACCACATTTTCTGTATCCATTCCTCTGTTGAAGGGCATCTGGGTTCTTTCCAGTTTCTGGCTATTATAAATAAGGCTGCTATGAACATAGTGGAGCATGTGTTTTTGTTATATGTTGGGGCATCTTTTGGGTATATGCCCAAGAGAGGTATAGCTGGATTCTCAGGTAGTTCAATGTTCAATTTTCTGAGGAACCTCCAGACTGATTTCCAGAATGGTTGTACCAGTCTGCAATCCCACCAACAATGGAGGAGTGTTCCTCTTTCTCCACATCCTCGCCAGCATTTGCTGTCACCTGAGCTTTTGATCTTAGCCATTCTCACTGGTGTGAGGTGAAATCTCAGGGTTGTTTTGATTTGCATTTCCCTTATGACTAAAGATGTTGAACATTTCTTTAGGTGTTTCTCAGCCAAATGTGGTACATCTACACAATGGAATATTACTCAGCTATCAAAAACAATGACTTTATGAAATTCATAGGCAAATGGATGGAACTGGAAAATAATCATCCTGAGTGAGGTAATCCAATCACAGAAAAACACACAGGGTATGCACTAACTGATAAGTGGCTATTAGCCCAAATGCTTGAATTACCCTAGATGCACAGAACACATGAAACTCAAGGATGACCAAAATGCGAATGCTTCACTCCTTCTTTAAAAGGGGAACAAGAATACCCTTGGCAGGGAATAGAGAGGCAAAGATTAAAACAGACACAGAAGGAACACCCATTCAGAGCCTGCCCCACATGTGGCCCATACATATACAGCCACCCAATTAGATAAGATGGACAAAGCAAAGAAGTGCAGACCGACAGGAACCAGATGTAGATCTCTCCTGAGAGACACAGCCAGAATACAGCAAATACAGAGGCGAATGCCAGCAGCAAACCACTGAACTGAGAATAGGACCCCTGTTGAAGGAATCAGAGAAAGGACTGGAAGAGCTTGAAAGGACTCGAGACCCCATATGAACAACAATGCCAACCAACCAGAGCTTCCAGGGATTAAGCCACCACCCAAAGACTATACATGGACTGACCCTGGGCTCCACCCTCATATACCTATGAGGTATATACAATGAATAGACTAGTAAGAGCACCAGTGGAAGGGGAAGCCCTTGGTCCTGCCAAGACTGAACCCCCAGTGAACGTGATTGTTTGGGGGAGGGTGGTAATGGGGGGAGAATGGGAAGGGGAACACCAATATAGAAGAGGAGGGGGAGAGGTTAGGGGGATGTTGGCCCAGAAACCATGAAGGGAATAATAATCCAAATGTAAATAAGAAATACTCAAGTTAATAAAGATAAAAAAATTTAAAAAAAGACAGTTGAAATTGTTTTTTACCAAATACCCTAGATTATACCCTGTATCACTGTCAAGGGTAACCAATTGGAGAAATTTTTTCATTTCAAAATTGATTTCTGTGTCCTATAGTCAAAATATGTGTTGTCTATATCAATAAAGCATTATTATCTAGTTATAAAAAATAAGTATTTCCTATTAAGGGACACTATGACTAAGAACATTTTGGGGGTATCCATAGTTGTGGAGGGCTCTGGTTATTATTTATTTCTAATTGGTAGAGGCTGGAGGGGTATCATACAAAACACATGACAAAAATCTACCCATTCTAAATATTCAACTGTGCCTAGACTGATAAGCTTGAGGTAAATGAAAGAGTGGGAACTTTGGATTCAGACAAAACCTAACATTTCCATCTTTGCACTAAATAAGTATGGCAAATTGAACAAATTATTTATTATGTCAGACCTCAGATATTTTATTGATCAAAACGGAGTGTTTAATTGGGAAGGTAAAATTTACTTTAAGAAAGATAAAATAGGGTTGGACATATAACATAGTGAAAGAAGGTTTGCCCAGCATGTGAAAGAAAGGTCCTCAGCTCTACCCTTTGTGCTGCAAAAATAAAATAGAGAAAAGCCAAAATCTATTTTTGTTTTATTTTTATTTTTTTCAGAGAAGCCATATTTGTTGTTTTTCTGGTAGAAGAACGTATGTTTATGGCAGCCATGACAACCTATCAGTTCTCCATACGACTTGCTCAGCTAGATTCACCATTAGGATCCTATAGCACTGGCAATAAGTAGAATCCTAAGAAGGTCCAGGGTGGCTTTTCAAGAGCCCAGTCTTTACAGGAAATGACAATTCTTATCATGAAAATCACATCATGGACTTGATTGAGACCAAAGACATTTACCAGCAAGAAAGTGCAACTGTGGGATGGAGAAGAGTCTGGCATGATGGGCATTGTCAGAGAGATTATATTTCAGCACTGTATCTAGTAACACATTTTAAATTATCTCCCTGATGCAATTTTAGGTAAATCGAGGACTTACAGACTCTCTCTATATATATATTTCATTAGATTTTATTTCTTTTAATCAAAGAAGTCCAATTAATATAAATAAGTCTATTACTTTTAGTCATAAATGAAGAACTCATATTTTTTACAGAGCACTATCATACAGTTCCTACTTGAACAGTCCATCCTATTATGAAAAAGGTTATGAACGAAAGTGCAATACTTCACGGACAATGATATCAATTGTACCAGTAAAACCTTTGCATTTCTCAGACCTTCCTTTATTTCATCTGACCCATATTAAAATTCTCCAAGTCTAGTTTTCTCCTAAATTAGTCATTAAAAATGTACTTTACTCCGTAATCTATTTTTAAAAAAATTCAGATTGCAGTTTTAGTGATATGCTTAGGCACATTTGGATAACTTTTTAATTTCTCAAGACAGGTCCAAAAAAATGAAGAGAAGTAGAAGAAAAGAAGAAGAGGTGGTGGGGGAGGAGGAGGAGGAGGAGGAGGAGGAGGAGGAGAGGGGAAGGAGGAGGAAGGGGAACAGGAAGGAGAGTAGGAGGAGGAGGAAGCGAAGAAGAAGGAGGATGAGGAAGAAAAGGAAAGGAGGAGGGGGAATCAGATAATTGTACTGGAAAAATAATGGGTGTGATTGTAATACAACAGATAACTGAGGAGGAGGAGGAAGGGGAAGCAGAAAGAATAAAAGGAGGAAGAGGAAAAGGAGGAGGAAGAGGAAGAAAAGGAGAATGAGGAAGACAAAAGGAAAAGGGTGCAGAGGAGGAGGAATCAGCTAATGCTAGTAGAAATACCATGCGTGAGTTTGTCATAAAGCATGAACTGTGGAGGAGCAGCAGGAGGAAGAGGAAGAAGAAGAAGACGAAGAGAAGAGAAGTGGAAGAGGAAGGAGAGTAGGAGGAGGAAGAAAAAGGAGGAAGAAAGGAAAAAGGAGGAAAAAGAGGAATAAACTAATGCTGGAGGAAAACCATGGGTGTCATTGTCATACACCAGAAATGTAATGTCTACAGATGTGTTTACTCAGCAAATATTTGTTTATTGAACATATATTACACAACAATTATTATTGAGAAAAGGCATATATGTTCATTCCTATTTAGGGAAAATGACTGCAGAATCCAAGTAACCTACTAGAAACAAAGAGCTGTCACAACATTTGGAGAGAAACTTCATGACACTCATGTAAGACAACATGCAGTTGGCTAAGAAGCCCATTAAAATGTAATCAACCTCTGTAGCCTGTGCAGTAATGCAAAGGGAAAGCACAAAGTTATCGCTTTCATCATCTTCTAAGAAAATAATCACTACCATTAGAAAGAATGAAATGATGATGGGGACTAATAATTACTACTGGGAATGAGTAAAATTGACAAAGTTGCTCTGAAACAATATTAGATTTCTTTATTGAAAAATACTTGCCAAAACGAACTTGTGAGTTCACCCTTAGATAATTAATCACATAAGATAAATGTAATTTTGCATTAACAGAAACTCATATTCAATGCATACAGTGCTTATATTGATCAATACACAAACACACACTTGCATGCATGTGCACAGATACATGCATACACACATGCATGCACATATGCACATATGCACTCACATACCCATATGCATGCATGCATGCGCAGGTATGCACACACACAAACACACACTTGTATGCACATGCTAACACACAATGAAGACAGTCTCAGTGTCATTCCTGAAAGAACATCTAAACAAACCATGGTGCTTTTCACAAAACAGTATTATATTTACCAAGCCACAATGAAATGAATAATAAATGTACATAATATTCAAAACCTTAAAGGTACTATCAAGATGGGTGCCATATGTGATAATGTTTCATTTCTTCCTAGGGCATCTGAAAATAGTGACTCTAAAACAAAATCAAGGCACATCCTTTGCCTCAGCTACAGCATACATCCTGTGGTAGACTGTTAGATGGAGTAGTGCTTAGAAAGATCATTGAACCATTCTATTTCCCAATTGGAAAGGTGATTGCTTGAGTTTGACCAAGAATTATGTCTCATGTAGAACTTAGAAGACAACTTATTGAATAAAATGCTTTCGATACAATCATGAGAATTGACATGAACCCCAGAACCCTGTTTTACTAGTTGTATGCTGGGAGGATGGAGACAAGTGAATTCATGAAAATCATTGTCTAGATAGTGAACCCTACATGTACCAATATATCCAGAAAGGGTTAATGGAATCTTAGAAATAATATCTAAGTTTATCCTCTAGCTTCTGAACAGACACTGCTACTATACACTGCATACATACAAACATTACACACACACACACACACACACACACACACACACACACACACACACACACACCACAGAATGTTCAAGATCATCAAAGAGAAAAGTAATAATTTTTTGGTGACAAAAAATAAGAAATTTAAAAAATTTAAAGCAAGCCATTAAAATATTATATATACAATGTCACTAATCATGTTAAAATAAATTTTATAACAAATAAATATTAATCAATGAAAACAGATAATATTGAGTGGACACTATCCTATTCATTTGTCCCCAAAGGTTAATAACTAGTTCATGAAGAGATCTAGCATACTTGTTTATTAAAACTTATATTCAGTATAGCACATGTAATTTTTTTTAGGAAATATATGGAACATTGACTGAGTTACTCATAGAAAAGTTTCTTCTCAACTGGGTTTGGTGGCCCACACCTTTAATACACACTCGGGAGGCAAAGGCAGGTAATTTGAGGCTGACTTGGTGTTCACAGTGCCAAGAGAGGCAGAGCTATACAGTGTGACCCTGTCATGAAATAAACAAAAAAAAGTTCTATCTCTGTTTCAAACACTTTTAATAATTAAAATGAAACACTTCAAAACTGTATTGAGTGTAATCATGGATATGCAGATGTGTGTGGGTCCTTGTAGTAACACGAAGTCATAGGCAACTAGGACAAGGAAAATTTAGTGTTCTCGCAGACAGTTTAAATCTTTAAATTGTAAGGTATCCTTAAAAATATTCAAAACTCCCCAAGGTACTCTAACTCTGCAAATCAGAACAGGAAGTAACCATGGATGCAGGAAACAGTACCAGGGTATTTTTGTAATGGAGGGGATGCCAATAGCCTAGCTCAGTAAAATGTCAATAAGTAATAATCAAAGTTAGCTTAAACAGGGATAGCGCACTAAGGGAATGCTGAGGACTGCATCCGTTCCTGAACGGAAGTGATCATAACAAAAGTCATTACCAAGTAAACTGTTATCTTGTAAGCCTTTAATACAAAATATAAAATAAACATAGACATGTTAAACATCTACGTACAGAGGACAATCTTGTCTAAACTGGCCTTGAACTCACCATATTGCTGAGAATAAATTTGAACTCCTGTTTCCTGCTTCCATCATTTTCCTGTCAGGTTCAGATATGGACCACTGGGGTTGGCTCACAACACATATTACTTTCAGTTTTAAAAAGTTATACCTATAAGAGCAAACTGAATACATATGTATATGAAAGAGAATATTTTATACTACCTATCTCTTTATTTTGTATGAACCCCAGGGAGTAGGGAATCACCCTGTAAGTTAGTGACAGAACTTCTGCTCTCCTGCACAAACTCATACTGTCACCTCTGCTCCCCAGGGGTGCTTCAGTAGTGAACATCTATGCTTTGTGATTTCCATTTGCTTTGACCACTACAAAACGCCTGCAGATTTGACCTGTAGACAGATATTGGAGGTATTTATTCCTCACCTTGCCCCCTGCTGTCTGTGATTTGATAATGGTTACATGACCTGACCAAAGGCCAGAACTCCTAACAAGTGTGTCAACCCTGAAGCTGTAGTTTTCTGGGACAGCCAATTACCTTGACCTCTTGTTTGGATCCAGGATGAATGAGTGCTTCACACTGCATAAACACTAGGTCTTTGGCATATTTTGTCTCTGTGTCTCCCTCCCGCCTCTGTAAGCATCACCTTTGTTAAACCCTGTCCTTAATCACCTCATTTTCATTCAGTTATCTATTCCCAGATACCAAATATCTTTGCAAAAATACTCACAGTACACCAAGAGCATTTGATAATAATAATGGCCATGTACCACAAAAACTGTATTAAAAATAAGAAAATGGTTAAATACATGCAAACGCAGCTAAACGTGCTCTGAAAGCATTTACAGTGATGTCGGCAAGAGCACAGGGTGATTAGCAGCCCAATTTATTAAGTCAACAATGTAGTGGAGGATTTGGTGAGCCCAGTGGGAAAATGTAGCAATAAAGAAGAGACGATACATTGCTATCATGTTACCTATGCTATCTATTATAGACTAGCAAAACCTGCCATGTGTGACCGTCCTGAAGACACACAAAACAGGTACATCACAGATAAAACCACGCCCCGCTCTTTCCCCCCCAAATTGCAGAGAAGTAGCAAAGTATTTATCCAGAATTAAAGGGGAAACTAAAAGTAGAAAGTTCTTATGAATGACTGGTATAAAAATAATTCAGAAGAAATGGCAACGCTCAGATACTTTTAAGGTAGGAAGAGAAATTGTGCTCTTGGATATACACTTTATTACTGTGCTTCCTGTATATACTAATTTAGTGAACACTAAAGCATTTCAAATTGTGATAGCATTATTGTCATTTTTGATGTTTGTGTGTGTAAGAGGACATGGTAGGTTAAACACAAGTTTTCCTCAAGAACAATGGGAAAAGAGGACAGATTCTTTATATTCCAGTGCCTAAAGTGTGCCCAGATGCATATAGACACGGCAAAAGGATAACCTATGTAAAAACCAGAGTAAGATAATCACCAGGAACTAGAGACATGGCATATAGTCAAGCACCATTGCTGTGAAATCATGCCACCACTAGTTCAAGTTCTAGTACTTTCATAGAAAATAGAATGTCTGTGTTCCTATAACCCCAGTGCTGTGTGTGGGATAGAGACTGAATGATCCCTAAGGCTTCATAGTAATTAGCCTTGCTCCAGGTTCAGTGAGATACTCTGTCTCACTGGATGTGGGCAAGAATGATGGGGCACAACACCACATCTATTCTTATCTCCAGGAGTGCATAGAAAAAATAATGTGTGTATACACTACAAACACATATAACACACACATACACACACACACTCTCTCTCTCTCACACACACACACACACACACACACACACACACACACAGAGAGAGAGAGAGAGAGAGAGAGAGAGAGAGTTAAAAATAACCTAAAAACATATACAAAGCCATCAACAGAAAATGCCAGTGTATTTGAGGATATAGACATAAGCTTCCCAGTTTGATATGTAAAATGAGGGTAGTAAGAGGAGGGTTATCAACAACCCTCCTACCTGCTACCATGCACAACTGTAAAATTACAAAGGGTACCCAACACCACATGCAAGCTCTCTAACAGTGGGATTCAACTTCAGAATGATTTTCCATTTGTACACTTTATTTTCCAGAGAACTTAATGATGCTGGGGTGTTAGAGAACGGATGTAGAAAATTTTGAGGAAAACAGATACTCTTGACATAAACATTGATGTTCTTGAGCCATGAACCACCATGAATTGTGCAAGTATCTATATAATTCCATGATTCTAAATAGCCCAGTTATCAGGATTCCAATCCAAAACCACATATATAAAATTAGTTAACATCCACAAGACACAATTTTTATAAACTTACTAAAGCAGTGAAAAATAATAAGAGAATTTATACTACACATTTTCAATCTCAGATGACCATTTAAATATCTAAATACTATGTAAAGGTTGGTTCGGTCTCAGCAGTATTCAAGAAATTACTACTGATAAATTATACTGCTGGTGGGAAAGTCACACCAGTCATCTCACTGGAAAAAAGGAAGAGGAAGAGGAGGAAGAGGAGGAGGAGGAGGGGGGAGGAGAAAACTGAACATGCAAACTAACAAAATCTCTATTGGTGAAAACATAAATTATCATGGGCCAGCCTCACATCAAGTGCAAGAATCCTCACAATTAAAAAGTACATTTTCTTAGTAAACCTATTTCCAGCTATTTTCATTTTCTGGGGGAAAGCAGCTAGGATTGAAGGTGTAAATTTGACAGTTTATATTGCAGCGTTTACTACATTATTATGTAAAATACATGAAAGAAATTGAATTTCCCTTCGGTGGTGTGATGGCTAAAGACCTGATAAGAAATCGAAACCACGTAAGATTAAAAAACAACCCGAAATGAACCAAGTGACGTGAAAATATTTCCATATGCTATTTTTAAATGGTGGAGGTAAGATATAAAATATTATGAGTTTGTGAAAGAATGAGAGTCCTTTATATATGCATGTTTATCCAAGAGAATTTACATACCAAAGTGAGTACTTTACATAGTAGTACTTAGGGGGAAACGTGGAAGAATTCCTGTGTAGTCTTCACATTAGATTATTAACTGCTCCTGGGTGCTTCATGTGTTTAAGGAGGAGACAAGCACAGCAGGGAATTTCGTTTTGTTTTGTTTTTGTATTTGTGTTTTTGTTAGTGGGGAGGGAACCAAGGGAAAGCCCTCTGTAAAAGAACTCTACCTCTAGCCCAGAGCCCGAAAAATGAACTGTAGTATTATACTGTGTATTATATAGATAATCATGGAATATAAATATTTTAAAATAGAAAGCACGGAGGATTTAAAAAAAATCCAACAACCGGAAATGAGCCAAGTGGTGTGGAAATATTTCCATATGATATTTTTATATTGAGAAGGTGAGAGATAAACATGTTTCATAAATATGATGGGCAGGCATGATGGCTCAGTATTTAAGAATAATTATTTTTCTTCCAAAGGACTCTTGTTCAATTCCCAGCACCCAGTTGGGGAACTTACAACTGTCCATAACTCCCATTCAGAGGCTCCTGCCTTCAGGACTCCAGCACACAAGCATACACACAAATTAATATAAACAATTATTTAAAAGGTGTGTATATGAATCTCTGTGTAAAATTTAAGTGGAAATGTTTAATTAAAACTATGTACAGTGATATAAATGTAGGCGAAAGGAAAAGGTGGCTTGGTGGTTTTTAGCACTGGCTGCTCACTAAGAGGACCCAGGTTCAATTTTGAGCACCCACAATCATCTTTCATCCAGATCCAGGAGATTTGTCGCTTCTTATGGCCTTATAGGACACTGCACACGTGAAGTAACCTTATCAAGTACCTCAGCTATCTGGTGGGGTTTTTCTATAACAATGAGAGAGAACAGCACAAAGTACAGGAACATGTCTTAATACTCAGTCAAGCCCCTGAGCACCAATCGTCAATAAGACGTGAACTACGTGTGTTCAAGGTACCCACAGAAGCCATAACAGAACAGCCATATGCCCCAGAACTGGATTTACAAATGGTTGTAATCCACCATGTGACTGCTGGGAATCAAACCCTATTCCTGTATAAGAGCAGCCAGTGTTCTTAAAAATGAAGTCATCTCTCCAGTCCTCACTGTCTCCATTCTTTAGCACCCACAAAAGGCCATCCTAGGTCCCCTTGACTCTGAGCCTTAATCATCTGTTTTATGGAATAAGAGTTTGAAGCTATTTGTTTAGTGGTCTTTACTGATGGCGAAATAATAATTAGATTTTACGAGCGAAGTCATTGACGGATTTGATGTACAACCCACTACCAGATGGCCAGAAGAAAATTTGTTCATTTCCTAGATCTGATTGCAATGAAGAAAAACTTGAGGCTCTCCATCAGTGACCTTACACACTGAAGACAGATTATTCTGGCGATTATTAAGTGATCTGCCTCACCCAAAGATCATTTTGCAGACTCCAGCAACTGCAATTAATTTTATGCATGCGCCTACTCATTTGAAATACTCTCCCAAGGGACATCTTGGAAGTATAATCAGTTCTCACGATTCCAAGTGCTTCTATTTGAGGAGAGGCCAAGCTTGTCCCTGCATGCGGTGCTGGATATTAAGGGAGTAGTTGGTGTAAATATGCAATACAGCCTTTAAGACCTACATTTTCAATTTCCTAAACAAAAACAAGACTTTTTTCTTCTTTGAAATTTTTGTGGATATTTCAAGTTACAAAAAGAATGTATAATAAACAAAAGATAAATATTAGTTAGAGGATCAACTGGAAGAGTTTTAGTTAAAGTCTAACTGAAAATCCCACATAAGGCAAGTTCCTGTCGTTTCCATTATTCATCTGTATTTCTCAATACTTTTAATGAATTGCAATCTATGGCTAATTTTATCTCATTAATTTGAATGTTACATTTAAATTAGGCATTATAAAAGGAAGACATTTTCTTTACAAGACCAAATGTTTAATAAAATTATAATAATTCAAATATTTCTACTTTTAAACACCTTTTTAATTTAATTTAAAAATAAAATTGAAGCTATGCCTAATGAGACAATTTATAAATCTTTGATTCAAGCTACTTGGAACTGCAACTCAGAATCAGAAGTGCGAGGTCTGTCTTTGCGACACAGTGAGATCCTGTCTCAAAAATAAATAAGTGAAAAGCTGGATATGTAGCTCAGTGCTCAAATGCTTCCCTGGTATTTGCAAAAACCTGAGACAATCTCAAGAACTGAGCAAGACAATGTAAAGATAATTTATAAAAATATAATTATTATAATTCTGTAACTTCCATGAACATTTGATTATACACGATGTGTGTGTTCAGTATGCTTGTAAATTTTCATGTATAAACACATTTGTGTTCATTGAGAGCAAGATTCCCAGTGTTCTTCTCTATTTCTTTCTGCTTTATTTTGTGTAGGTCAGATGAAGAGTTAGTACACATGGCCTCTAATGATGGGGCCATGCCTGGTTTTTGTGTATGTGATGAGGATTTGAACTCCAATCATCATGCTTTCCAGAAAAAGTGCTCTTATCCATGCACTATCTCTATAGCCATAACAATTTACATATTTCAATATTTTTCTTTGGTAAAAATATGAATAACCCCTTTTTCTTATTTATACTTTGTATATGTATCAATAACTCCAAATTATTCAGTGGCATGCATGAAGATTATATTTTTAATATGGTTCAAATTTTATTAAAAGTCTACTACCTAGGGTAGAGACATTACAAAGTGGTTAACAGCACTGTCTGCTTTTACAGATGACTTGGATTAGGTTCCTTCACACATATGACAGCCCTCAGCAGTCTCTAACTCCAGGTGTAGGGCATTCACATTCCTTTACTCACCAATATGAACACTGCATGTATTTGATAAAATACACATATGCATAAATACATACATACATTCATGCATACATAAAAACAAAATTATCATACACAAAATAAAGAACAAGTATACCATAAACTTTGCAGGCAAATTAATGGAACTAGAAAATACCCTGAGTGAAGTAACTCAGACCCACCAATAAGTGGATATTAGCAAAAATAGTACAGAATACCCAAGATTTAATCCTCAGAACTCAAGAAGGTTAATAAGCCAAAGGGCCCAAGTCAGGATGCTTCAGTCTCACTTAGGAGGGAGAAGAAAGCAATCACAGGGGGGCAGAAGGAAGTAGGGAAGGAGGGAGGAACCTAAGTGGGAAAGGGAACAGGAAGGGGGGAAAAAGTAACATGATCAGATATTGGGGGTGGGAGGAACAGGACTGAAGCCCTGAGGGCAAGCAGAAAGAATGGAAATGGGCAACCTCAGGGGTTAGGATTTGGGGGAAGCCTATAGAAAATACCAGAGACCTGGTAGGTGAGAGACTCTCAGGACTCAAAGGTTGGGACCTTAGATGAAAAGCCCACTAGTGGGGAGAAGGAAATTGTAGAGTCCACCTCAAGCAAAAAGACAGGGCATCAAGTGAAGGATGGGGTTGCTACCCCACAGTCAAAACTCTGACCCATAACCATTCCTGTCTAAAAGAACTGCAGGGAAGGAAATGGAGAAGTGCCTGATGAAAAGAAGGTCCAGTGACAGTCCCAAAGTGTGATCCAGCTTAGGGGAGGCCAGAAGGCCTGACACTATTACTGAGGCTATGGAGTGATCACAAAGAGGGACCTATCATGACTGCCCTCCGAAAGAACCAATGAGCAGCTGTCAGATGCAGATATTTACACCCAACTAATGAGCAGAAACTGCTGACCCCTGTGGTTGAATTAGGGAGAAGCTGGAAGAAGCTGACGAGCAGTCTAAATGAACTCTAAGACCCTATATCATCAACCAGGGAGCATATCCAACTGATATGAGGCCGCTGACACTTACACATACACAACAGTGGACTCTGTGGTCTGGCCTCAGTGAGAGAAGATGCACTTTACCCTAGAGACACTTGAGACCCCAGGGAGTGGGGAGGTTTGGTGGTGTGGGGATGGAGGTAGGGTGGGGACATCCTCTTGGACACTGGGAGTGGTAGGAGGATATATGGGATATGAAACTGTGATAGGGCAGACTGGAAGGGGGACACTGACTGGACTGTAAAAAAAAAGATTAAAGAATAAACAAGATAAAAAGTTTTTAAAAGAGTCCATAATGTATCCTTACATATACAGATAGCTTTAACTTTTTATTTTTATTTTGCATAAAGCTAAAATAAAAATTCTTAAACGTGTACATACTTTTAATCAAAAATTACTGTATTTAACATTCAAACCATTCTATCTAATATCTTGGTCTAATGAGTATAGTGATTGTCCCCTTTCTTATACCATACTTGCTTATGAGCAAATCACATGGCGTGGGGTTGTTTTGTAGTTTTCCATCTGACGCCAGCTCACCTGTCACTAGTCAAGAGAACAGCTTTGAGATAAAGGTGAATAATGAAGCCCAGAACCTTCCCTGTCCATAATTATACAAAGAGAAGTGCTCATAAAGAATATACTTTCTGTACTCAGCAGCCCAATGACGAGTTCCTTAAAGATCTCATCACACTCAAAGTATCTATGGTGAAAAATACTTTTCTCTGTCAAAATAGTCTATCAGTCACCAGATCCCTGTTCATTTGCCTGGACAGATAGTACTGTCTACATCACTTAAGACAACAAGGCATGGAGAATGGACATTCGATTTCCTTGGGCCAGAGTGATAAACCAAGAAAAGCAAAATAAAAAGAAAATATTTTTAAAATCCCTACATACTGACTGGGGAAAAAATCTGGAAGAAAAACAGGTAAAATGTCTACTGATGAAAGGGTGGCCTGTTGGGTTTGGGTGCAAGGAAACGGAAGCCATGTCAATCATATTTCCTTGTAATTTATGCAGGAAATAAATGAGGTAAGCCAGGAATACCATGATAGTGTTGTAAACTAGATCATAGATGAAATGAGCATTCATAAATTCATTAAAGAGAGTCGTATGGCCAGAGAATCATTACCCAAATATGGTTTTTATTAATCATTTTATTCATTTACATTTCAAATGATATCCCCCTTCTTGGTTACCCCTCCACAACCCCTCCTTATCCCATCCCCCTCTCTCCCTCCTGTTTGCCTCTATGAGGGTGCTTTTCCTCCCACTTACCCACTGCTGCCTCACTCCTCTAGCATAACCCCTATGCTGCAGAATCCACTGTTGTGTCAAAATTAAAAAAAATTCAATTTGTTGGAATTAGAAATATGAAGCAATTTAGTTTGCAAGATTCTTAATATAAGAAATCAATGGCAGGATTTATCCACATGATTCTTAGATATGTAATGTCATCTTTCTGCATGGAGTGACATTAGGTATCTATGCTATCTCAGCATCAATAGCTAAGCTTAAATGTGAATGTTTTCATGAGTAATTATGAGATGAGCTTGGGGGAACACAGCTGTGATGCCAGCACTCAGGAGAGAGAGGCAGAAAAGACAGGAATTCAGGGGCAATGCTGGCTAAATAATGACTCAAGGTCAGCTTGGGCCACATGAGAAAAATGTCTGAAACAATAACAACAACACATTCTTGTCCAAATAACAGCAGGTCTAATGTGAATTGCAAACTTTCACATTTAATTACTTTTTATTTTTTTATTAAAATTATCTCTGTATGGGTCTGTGATATGTATGACCTCTCTTTCTCCTCGTGTATGTGTGTATGTGTGTATGTGTGTATGTATGTGTGTGTGTGTATGTGTGTGTGTGTATGTGTGTGTGTGTGTGTGTGTGTGTGTGTGTGTGTGTGTGTGTGTGTGTGTGTGTTAGTGCCCATAGAAGCCAGAAAAGGTGTTTTGGTAGAGTCTCTGGAGCTGGAGTTAGAGGAGTTTGTAAACTGGCCACTTGGAACTGAATTTATGTCCTCTAGAAAAGTATCAAGTGCCCTTAACCAATGAGCCACCTTTGCAGTCCTTCAGGTTCTAAGAGTTCAGATTCATCACTTAATATTTTGGTTTGTTAAGTTTTCAACTTGAGCCAGTAGAAGGCATCATAGTTACAGTCAACTTAATTAATTCATATAGGATACAGTGTGCATCTGCAGCTCATGGACACCATTTCTCAGAGCCAGGAATTCACACTTTCTGTTGTTTGCAGTGGTGCCTGGTGTCACTGAGGAAGATACTTTATTTAGAGGCTGTACTTTACATTCTCTTGCATCTCATGGTTATACACTAGAATCAGACTAATTATGCCTTGCCTGTGATGTTTTATTATGTGTACACTTGCCGTTCAAACTTATTTTCTCTAACTTGCAAACATTTGAATTGATTTCATTTTTTGTTAGCTAATGCAAGTAAAGGCTAATTTCAAAAGTCTTTGAAGATGAAAAAAACAAAATCTAAAATTTAAATAACATATTACAGACAGTATCATGAGCTAAGGTGGATCCTAACCTTTTCTGTACTTCACAACAAAGACTAAATTAGCACAGTTGTAGGAGTCTATAGAGAAGAAAGCATCATGGCCACATCTTCAAGTCTACTTCTGAATTGTAATTTTTACCTAGAAAAATTCTTCCCCAATATTCCTGATTCTCCTGAAGACTAACCAAATGCAAAATGTCTAGTTAAGGTAAGTGTCCACTCATCTTTTTCTGAGTGTTTGTAGATGTACTTGAATATCACTGATCTGCAGAAACATATTTGACAGTTCTATCTCTGTTGGAGATTCTATTAAGTATTAAATTGAGGACTTTTATAAAATAGGTCTTACCCTAGAAACGGTGCAAAATATTTGGAAGTTATGCTAATCGAATGAAGACAATGTTTTCGTCCTTAAAATAATTATGTATTTAAAGTACCATTATTTTTAATTACATTCCTACCTCACAGTTCATACATACAGCTTTTCCAAGACAATGAATGAGCCTTATGAGGACTGAAAGAACAAGTAAGAATTTTGTGTCATCACTCCTATAATTTTAACACACTTGCCCTTGGATTCTTACTAGTATTTTTGAATATTATCATAATTGAAGCAAAATAAAGATCTAGCTTATCCTGCATTTTTGCCCATTCATTTTCTCACTTAAAATATCCAAATTACTTTCTTTCCCAGGAAATGTGATGTTTTAAGTAAAGAACAAATTACATTCTGTTTTCAAATTTGAAGTCTTCCTCTTCATAGGAAAAATTGAAGTCTTTAAGTACTTTCCAATAAAATAATTGCTAGAGTTGCGTTGCCAATTAAAATGAAATTTTGATGCATGATGTTGAATTTCTTTCCTGAGACACGTTACAGTTTGATTTTTTAAACTAACAACTACATTTGATTATTACCATATAGCTAAGTTAATATTTTAATAACTTATAAAATTTTGTTAATTTAATTTAAAAAGTCCCTTTATCAATAGCAATGTATGATGAATAAATATTAAGAAGTCTCCTGCCACTGCCTTCCATCTGCTAGGAGCATTGGGCTTACAGATGTACATTTACTGAGTCAGGTTTTATATAAGATTTGGAGATCAAACTAGGAACTTCATGGTTGCTTGGCAAACATTTTGCCAACTGATTCATCCTATCATTTTCTTCTCATGTAAAACATCACTCAAGAATTTAAGTATTGGAGATATTTTATTGCCTATTTTTTAAAAAAATGTACTTCATTATGTTAGCTACAGAAATTTGGAATAATACTATCTCAAATCCCTATGGGTTTGCTCCTCAATCCCTTCTCAACTCTGAGCCTCTTTCATTAGAGAAAAATGTGGAAGCATTCACACCCTGAGGATGCTTAGGCTTTATGAAATACAATGCTGTCAATTACATTATCATTGCCAAAGGACTTAGATCCTTTTGCAAACTAAAAGCAGTATAGTACCATAGGAACCAACCAGCACGATGGGTGAAGTGACTCTATGTCTCATTAAGCTACTCAGATGCCATGATCTTACCAGCATGATTATGCCCAGTTCCCCATGAACAGCAATAACGGAAACTGGACCAATTGATCGTTTGACCTTGAAAAGTCTATCTGATAGGTGACAAAGTCAATGGAAGAGAGTGCAGTGGTGCTGCCAGAGCTTGGACATCAAGGCCTTGACAGAGAAGACTGGAGCTGCTGCCCAATACTTCCTTTTACTTTTTGTTCACAACAGAACAGTAAATGGAGAGTACTTCTATGTCTCCTATCACAGAATTTCTAGGTAAAAGGATCAATGATGTTAGAGTAGCACAACTCCTAGTCCAGACAATCTCTGCCTTGGGAAGACACCTAACTTTCCATCTGGGCTGGTTCATTTACTTTGGCTAAGGGAATGTGGCTAGGAAGATAGGTATGCCACACTAAAGAGGTAGATGGAAAAGCTATCTCCTTAGTAAAATACACAACATTTCCTTCCCAGAACCTCACTCCTAGTGCAGAAGCTTAGGAGCTGCAACCATGTGGGTTCCCAAGTCTTCCCTTTTTTGTCTAAATCAGAAATGCAAAACATCATATTACCTTTTCTCTTTGGTCTTACCATGTCATGCTTTCCCTAACATTGGACTTTTTCTCCCACACCTTCAACTTCTCTCTCTCTCTCTCTCTCTCTCTCTCTCTCTCTCTCTCTCTCTCCCCCAAAACCTTCCTCTCCTGGCATGTGGCTGCTTGTCCACCATGCTTGACTTACATACCAGCTTAAATGTCCCACCTTTTCCTTTCTGCCTCTCCATCTCTCTTCTTCAGACAAAAACTAAGTAACCTTGTATCTTGGTGCCCTCAGTCTTTTTTGTTAAACCCTTATAAAACTGACTCCATGTTCACATTCTTAACGTCTTTTATTTATGAGACTAAGAGCCCCAAATGGAATCCCGATTTCCCAAGTATGAATACGAGCAAAGGAAGAAAATTATTCATCTGTAGACAACACAGGCTGAACTAGACTAAATATTAGTCAACTTCTTCAAATTGAGAAATGTTTAATATTTATTGTATATCTTTAGCAATTCATCCCTAAATCTATACAGGAATCCACACAGATTTTATTATTGCTTGACACTCAACAGAAGAGAAAATTGTGCTGCTCACTTATCTAATGTCAATATTAAATGGCAAAAAAAGCTTGTAAAAATTAGCTAGACTCCAGTGGCAAATGGTCATATAATGTATATATTGTAAGGACTCAGCAGGTTATATATAGGAATATGTAAGTATATAGATATATGCATGCAATGACAACTATTAAAAGAAACGGAATTTGAAGGAGGATAGGAAGGATCATTTGGAAGGATTTGTAGGAAGAAAGGGAAGAAGGGGATGATGTAATTATGGTTTAATCTCAAAAAAAAAGTTTTAAAGGTCTAAAAAAGTGATGTGTTCTCTTAAGCACAAGGTCAGTGTAGCTCTTCCATAGCTGAAACTCATAGTAACTGTTACTATAGGGTGTGATAAAAATATCATCTGCCTGAACATTTTATTTGTTGCCATTGTAATTGGCTGGATAAACATGCTGAATTCTTGAAACTGCACATTTAGAGCTTAGAAAAAGTAGGACGTAAGGGAAAAAGTAATCTAAACATTAGAAGAGCCAAGAGAAAAGGGTGCTCGAAAGAATAGGCCACAGATTCCAGCCAGGCCTAATGTCTGTAATAGGATGTTATACAAAGTGTTACTATCACCATGTCACTGAGCAGGAGAAGCGCTGGCAATTTCCCTTTGTCCTTAGAAGAATCAGCGCTAGGCACAGTTTCAAGAGTTCTGTCTTGTCATCCTGACATAGTTTAGTAAGCTTTGCCTCCACCCTGGAATCCATTCAGACTCAGAACTCTGATACAAATAATGAATGATTAATGAATGCATTTTTCACAGCACTATGTCATAAGCCTTAGGTTTTTGACAAAAAGCAGTCAATTTGCCTTAATTAATCATATTATTTCCCAGTGCACAGCTCATTGAGCAGTTCACATATATAATGTTCGTCTTTTCATAGAGTTGTTAGAGGACTGCTTTGGGATTCCTACTTCAACACATTATGTAACATTGAGTTTGAGATGGAAAAGAACCAATTGAAGTGAGATATGTTTTGCATAATGGAAAGCTTCACTCACAAGTGATACAGAACTTTGCACGTGATTGGCACATTGGAAAGAGTTACTGATTTAACTAAAGATAAATGTGCCTCATGTGTTCCTTCTCAGCACACCCAAATTTGATTCCCCAAAGGAAAACTTCAGTTGTTCAAATTCTTCTCAAATGAGCATTTAGAAGCAGAGAAAGTCAGGCAGAAGACTCAGAACAAGAAACTTTCCCTTTACTATTTATGCATCTCTGTGGGAATATTCGCATACAATATCATCACACCTGCCACTAGCTAATTGGCTGGTTCTGAGCAGAAGAATGTTTTGCTTGTGCTCCTTTTTCAGCATGCACACATTTAAAATTCCTTTAGAAGGAGAAATGGAGTCGTCAAGTTAACTGTTCTATAGAACGAATGCATTCCACAAAAGCTACAAAAATTTCAATTTTATGGGACATAGAGAATTATAGGAAATGGTGGAGTCAAGTCCAAACAATGAAGACCTTTTTCTCAGTGGAGGACTAACTGCTCACTTCTGGGCAAAAAAAAAAAAATCTCTGTGTGGTCATATTTTTAAGGGACAACAGCCTAACAGCGATAATGAGAACAGATATACTTCTCCCTGAACTTACAGAGCTGGCTGCTTTCCTATGGTGCCTCCTGAGTGTCCCACGAGGCCCTTTCATCCCCTTTTGGCTATCACATCTCCTGGCACTTTGCCTCACTCTCTGTGAGTCAATAGGCTCTACAGAGGCCTCTGCATCCTGAGGGAAAGCAGCACTGACTATATCTGTCCCAATAAATAGCTGTCTGAACAACAGGAAAGTGCAGCCAATGAGTCTAGGGGTCAGAGTCACCATCATCGTCAAAACCCTCTTTGTTATTGGTGTTGTTGTATTTCTGCTGATGGTTTGGGGGGGAGGCAGATTTGTAGAGGATTAAAAACCAACTGCATTTGAATCCATTGGAATGGAATGAATCTCTAATAATGATAAAATCCTATCTCTTAGCCGATAAGCAACATTTATTTAAAGCAAACTTTGAAAACCAGTGTTCACTTTTCCAATACAAAGCAGTCCATGTTTTCTGCATTCTATCAACAATTGTAGGGTTCAGACATCTGGCTACTGAGCTTTCTATGTAAGGGTAAAAGTGAGAAGCTAATAGGATGTATGAACTAGTAATGTTCAAAAGGGAGAAAAATGAGTGGTTGCATCTTCTAGTTGCATCGTTAGCATCCCCTTTTCTTCAGGGAACACAGCTCACATAATCAACTAAGCAGGGGTCATGGGAGCTCACAGAGACTGGACTACCAATCATGAAGCCTGCATGGGTCTGCAGTAGGTTGTACACATGCATGTTGTAGTTGTTTGGTTTGGAGTGTTTGTGGGACTCCTAACAGTGGGAATGGGAGTATCTCTGCCTTCTCCTGGGAATCTGTTTCTCTTATTGGGCTACCTTGATGTGAGGGGTTTATGTCTGCCTTATTGCATCCTTTTAGACTGTGTTATGGTGATATCACTGGGAAGCCTGTTTTTTTCTAAAGGGAAACAGAGCAGTGGATCAGTGTTTGTGGGCATGGATAATATGTACTCATACACATCTATCCAATACTACTATTCTAGGGAAAGTTTTGTAATCTGTGATTGGAATAGTATTATATGTTTAAGTTCCAAATTCTGAAGAGTTCAACTCTGTATACAGATAAATAGCAAGAAGTATGGCATCATTATAAAAGACCTTCTGTTGCTGCCGCTTTTGTTTTTAGACCGTCTGGCTGGTCTGGATCTCACAGTCCCATTTTCTCCCCTGAATACTGGCTGGACAAGTGCATCCTACCATACTTAGTCCAACATGAATAAATCAGAGAGATTCCATAATCAGGAAATCTGAATAATCTCTCATATAATTTTCCTCTCGGATCATATCTTCATTTAGAAATGACACTAAATAAGATTGCATGAATCTCTTTGAATTTTGTAAAGCTTTCAATCTAAAAAATCATGATAGGGAAGCTTTTAAATAACCTTTATTTTTTGAATAATATAACTTTTAAACTTTGAATAAGTTCATACTAGTACAACTCAACAATGATATATTTGTTTCTTTAAATATTAAGTTACAATATAACATACATATATGAAATGAATCTTCTATACCATCCACCTTTTAATTACAAAGTCAATTGTGGGGCTGGAGAGATATCTAAGCATTTAGGGACACTAATAGAAAATCCAAGTCAGTTTTCAGCCTCTACATCATATGAATTAGAACTCCATCTTCAGAGGATCATGTAGGGGCCTATTTCTTTCTCATGAACATATATGTGCATGACATGTGCTAACAAAATCTCTTTGCCTACAGAGTTCTAAATCTGGAATGAAGTAAAGGAAGATCATTTTCTTCCCAGGTGACTCTCTAGAATTTTCACAAGATGTTTTCTGAACACACACACACACACACACACACACACACACACACACACACACACACCTACAATCAACAGATATAGAAGAAAGCATTGCCCTAGACCATAATAAAGAATGAAAGCAGCACAAGACTTCAGAACCTTCTATGTCTTAACTCATCTGCTCCTTTTTCAGAAAAATTTATTTCTTCTGAACGCATATGCATAAACTCTTTCCTTAAGATATATAATCCATTTAATTAGCTGTTTTATTATCTTCATAAAGGCATTGGATTATAATTTTTATTATATAGTCTTAAACAATTTTAAATATATATGCCCACTTCCCTAGTAATCTTATCTATCTCTCTCCTCCCTACAAATCTGTCTCACACAAATATTCATGTCTGTTTTCTTTGTTCTAGGACCACTGAAGTTAAGCAAGGTCATCTGAGTGACTATGGATTTGGCTTTATCTGCTGGAACCTGATGATTATATGATTAATGGCAATGATTTCTCTTGAACGAGAAACTATCAGTAGCCAGATCAGAGGAAAAGGGTAGAAAGCTGTGATCCCTCCTCGTTTCTTGACTGACTATTGATAGAAACAGTATTATCTAGGTCCTGGATGAGCTAATTAGTCAGTGACTATATGAAGTCTAAAGAATGGCGCCACACACGCCTTCACTTCATTTTCCAACACTTAGAAATATCTCATCCTATCCTCCAAAGTGTTCACTGAACTTTAGAATGGCAGTATAAATGACTTGTTTCATATTTAGTTCAGACTTATTAGATTAGAAATGTTGAGTTTCTTGCATTCAGAAACCCAATAAAGCCTGAATTCAAGCACATATGATTTATGTGTGAATTTGAACCTCCTGTATTTCCATCTTTCTCCTATGTCTGAGAGGAACAAGGTTGTTATGGATGCCGAAAGTAAAGGTAAAGAAAGGCATAGTTTACTCCTGACATTTCAGTATATTGCAGGTCAAGTTAAAGAAAAGAAATGCACGGTGAAGATATTGAGACGAGTCTGTGATCTGTGCCTCCCAAGGATTCTACTTTTTCAAAACATAAGCTTTTGTCAATGTCTCATTTGACAGTAATTTCATTCTTCTGATTTGTAGGAAAGGGAGCATTGTCTCCCTTCTCAATAACTTTCCTCAAACAATCAATGAAAGACTATGTCCTTGACTGCTGAACAAAAAGTGAAATATGAAAGAATTTTGAATTGTTTAAGAAATTTAAAATTATGTTCCCAGACGACTAGTCAAACATGGCAGAATTTCGATGGGATAAGATAGATGTAGGATATCACAAATTGCATTGCTAAAACTATTCAGACTTCAAGACTGTGACAGAGCATATTAGTTTTGTTTCTGTACAAGAAACTGTTACTATCAACCTTGTGTTCTTTAGTCTGATCAGGAGTTACTGTTAAGGATTCTTGGGCATGTGCTTTCCAAGAACTACCCTAAAACCCTCATCACTCACATCACATGGACTTGTTAAACTTCAAAAGAAAGGGGGACAACTGTGAGGGCTCAATGATTCTTAAGAGTGCCTACTGCTCTTGCAGCGGACCCAAGTTTAATTCTCAGCATACACACCAGCTGGCTTACAACCACCATAACTCAAGGTAGCACCACCATGTGTTCTCTTCTGGCTTCCATAAGGACTTTCACACAACTGGTGCACACACACACGTGGTGCATGCACACACACACACACACACACAAACACATTCACACACACACACTCACACACACATACACACACACTCTCACACACACACAAACACACTCACACACACAAACACACTCACACACACACACTCACACACATATACACACACAAAAACACATATAATCATACATACACATAAGTGAACCTGAGTACATATTTTTAAAAAGGAACTGAGGTATACACAAATTATACTAAGTAAAACCCGAGGCCCTGCTTTAATATATAATTCAAGAGGATATAGTTCTGTGTGATTGCTCCCATTTTGCAGTTTTATTTTAAAGTCAGAAATCAGTTACTCATCACCATGTCAATATGTCACATATGAATGTGACATACGAATTTATAATTAATGAAAACCTAGATAAACAAGTTAAGTTTTACTATAAGATATTGATTAACCAATATTATTCATGCTACTTATTTTTGAAAAAGGAAGTCGAAAGTAGACCTATTATTTCACTTCAGGGCAGCTTACTGAGGCAGATGCTGCATGTCAGATTGCAGAATTCTGCATCTCTGTACTCTATGGCTTTTTTAGTACCTGCCACCCTTCCATGATCTGCCTTTACATCCCTACTTCTCCCATTCTGACAAGTGATATCTGTCAGTTTCCCAATGTTGCTCTTGATCTCAGGTTTTTCACCACTGTCTCTGCCCTATGGCATCACTGTCTTTAAATCTGTGATCCTCTAGACTTGATTTTCTCTTAAATTTCCAACCCCTTATTCAAGTTCCTACCACTACTACAATCTTTCTTTGTTTCTCATTAACCATCAGAGAATGCCTTTATTCTTAATTTAAGGTGACAGTTTTCCTTGTATGTTTTGAGTTTCTTCTCTGATTTGAGCTCTAAGGTCTGATAACATTAACCTTCCTTATATTACAAATCCTTGTCCCCTCCTTAACTGTTAGGTCCAGACTCTCACACCCTAATTACTCTCTTTCTATGATCTCAATAGTTACTGACAAAGTAATGATGATACAACCTGCTAGCCTTAAAAAATATTAATTTACTCTACTTGAACACTAACCAACTGGTGTAGAACTGTGCATAACTGAAGATACATTACTTATTTATGAGAGACAGTGCACATGTTATAACCCATAAAAGATGAACTTTAATGTGACATCACTTCTCATGACTCTCGGTTGGTGATAAAAGTGGCCAAAAGGACTTGGGTGCTTTTTATCACATCCAAAAGACCACCCTAGTTTAGGAAAGCCCTGATAGTAATGTGGGCTGTTAACAAACTTTCCAAATCTTTATGCTATGCAGACATTGTGCTGTAGTACTATTTAAATTCTGGAAAAAAACTTTTATCCCACCTTGATCACTCAGTTCTCAGAAAAAACACACACAGCCTTTGCACTTAGAATAACCCATAAAACAGCACCAGAGCTGAACACCTGCCTACCCTCCATGCTGTTGGAATCTTCTTTCCTATCGACAACCCTGAGTTGTTAACTATGTTTCATCTGGGCCTCTCTTAGCTTCAAATGGGTAGCCTTCATGGCCACTTTCCTTTCTCCTCTTGTTTGGTCATCCTCATCGTCCCTGACTACAAACCTGGGAAACCTAAACCCCATTTATGTCTCTTTTGCACAGCCATTGGCTGTTGGCATCTTTATTACCAATCAGAATTAACTTGGGGCAGGGTCACAAGGCCTATGGCACACTCCATGTTTTGAGGACCTGCACTTAGCATTACAATAGACAGTAAAAGACAAAACCTCAACATTGTCTTTACTATTTCAGTCAGCCACAAGCCTGCCAATGTTATTAAAGAGAATGGCATCTTCTAAGGTATTTTATTACACATTTAGACAGAAGAACTTGAGCCAAAGAAACCCAGAAAAGACAAAAAATACCATATAAAATAGGTTCTCACCAGACTGACTTTTCCTTATTTATATTCTTTATTATTTAATTTAGAAATTGTTATATTTACTCATGTATTCATGTAATTAGATATTTATTTTGTGGAGTTACTCATGCCACCACACGCAATAGAGAACAACTGTAAGGAGTCAAGTCTCAGGAGGGGGATGGGATAGAGGGCTTATGGATGGGAAAATGGGAAAGGGAATAAATTGATAATGTAAATAAAATATCAGATAAAATGAAAGAAAGAAAGAAAGAAAGAAAGAAAAAGAAGAAAGAAAGAAAGAAAGAAAGAAAGAAAGAAAGAAAGGAAGAAAGGAAGAAAGGAAGAAAGGAAGAAAGGAAGAAAGAAAAAGAATCAGGTCTCTCTTTCTGCCAAGCAGACCCTGGAGATCACTCAGGTTGTCAGGGTTGAGAACAAGTGCTTTTACTTGCTGAGCCATCTCAGGAGGCGTATTATTCTTTAAAGTGTATTGGGCACTGAAGAAATGACCAAATGGGCAAAGTGCCTACTGAACAAAAATGGAGACTTGAGTTCAGATTCTCAGCACCCATGCAAAAAGCCCAGGTAATATGTGCCTGTAACCTCAATATTATGGTGGTAGAGCAGAGACAGGTAGATGACTCACTGGCCAGCCAGTCTAGAGGGTACAGTGACCTACGGGTTCAGTGAGGATATTGTCTCAGAAAGATAAGGAAAAGAGCCATAGAGGAAGACACCTGAGATTGACTTCTGACTTCTACACATACATGCATGGGCATGCATGAATGCACATGCAGGCTCACATTTATAAGCTTATATGAACACACATAGACCACAGACACAGACACAGACACAGACGCACACACACACACACACACACACACACACACACACACACACACACACACAAGCATTGCTTTTTGTTCTCTGTGTTAGGCATTTTGTTATGTGATGAACATAATTGCAGATTCAAAGAACCCTATCGAATTCTTAATGGACACAATGAATCTTACAACACATTTCAGAAATAACGGTGATTTTTTTTTAAAGCCTTAATTACAAATCGTAAATCATACCTAGTCGTTTCATTATAAACTGCTGCAAGGTTTCTAAGCATTGAGGTCTGGCAAAAATTTTTCCACACATATTGGTATTGATCCAATAAAGGAGAATAATTTGTGAATAATGGTTGAGTATTAGCAATGTTTTCGCAACTCTGCAAGCCATACAGACAGACATTCTGGTAAACCACCACAACAGCTGCTGGGAGCCTCCATTTCATTTTGAGACAGTGGTTGGAATCCCATTCTATTAAGTAACTCTGTATACTGGGTCTTTTGAGGTAGGAATAAAAAAACACATTGTGCCAAGTTTAGCTATTTTGAGTTCAGAGTTCAGGAGAAAATTCAATTCTTCTGGAAATGAGTGCAATGGAACAGCTGGTCAAACACAATTTACTCGCTCACTGAAATGAGCTTAATGATTTCTGGGGAAGCACAGAAGAGCTCACTAAAAAGAGTCATAAAGAATATCAACCAGATTTAAGACACTTTTGGTTAAAAGGGCAGCAGCTTATGGACTGTGTTGCAACCTTCTCCAATTCTGAAAACAAACCATTGCAACAAAGTTAAATGAACAACATATATATATATATATATATATATATACATATATATATATATATATATCACATAAAGTCTAGGAAGACAGAAATAACTATTATAAAGATTTGCCTAAAACTGAATGATTTTAAGTTATTTGCAGTGTGTATCTAAGAGCTTCAAAAACTTTTCATTAATTTTAATTGTAATAAGAAGGGCTGGAGAGCTAGCCCAGCACTTATGGGCATGTACTGCTTTTGCAGAACACCAGCTTTGATTTCCCAGTACCTACATTAGTAAGCTCACTGCCACCTGTATCTTAGCAACATGGGATACAACACCCTCTTTTGGTTTCTGCAAGCAACTGTAACCACATGGCAGACAGACACACTCATACCAAAATGTCCAACAGTAGGGAGATGGACCCTGATGAGACTACCTCTAATAGATAGACTGGGCCTCCATTGGGAGAATCGGGTCATCAACCCACCGTCTAAGTTTTTGGCCCAGAATTGTTCCTGTCTAAAAGAAATGCAGGAAAAATAATGGAAAAGAGACTGATGAACAGGCCATTCATTGACCAGTTCAACTTGGGATCCATCCCATGGGCAGTCATCAAAAACGTGACACTATTACTTATGCTATGTTCTGCTTGTAGATAGGAGCCTCGCAGGAACAGTAAGAGGATCTACCAGTAGATGGCTGACACAGATGCAGATATTTACAGTCAACTGTTGGACTGAGATCAGAGTGAGAGGAAGGATTGAAGGGTATGACAATAGGATGACAACAATGTCAACTAACCCGGACCCTTGGAAGTTCCCAGAGACTAAGCCACCAACCAAAGAACATTCACAGGCTGGTCTGTGGCCTCTGACACATACGTAATAGTGGTCTGCTTTTTCTGGCCTCAGTGGAAGAGAATGTACCTAATCCTGTAGATACTTGTTTCCCCAGGGAAGGGAGATGACCTGGAGTGGGATGGGGGTAGTTTGAAGGGAGCACCCTCTCAGAGGCAAAGTGCAGGGGAGGTGAAGAACTCTTGGAGAGGGAACTGGGTGGGGGCAACATGTGGAATGTAATAAATAAAATAATTATTTTTAAAAGTAAAATAAAGCAATTATAAGAGAAGTATTAACAAATTATGCAATTTTAATGAATGACAGAAAGCCAGAAGTTTTGTCTGTAATAAAAATCATTTGGGACAAAATTAGAATGAAATTGTTTTAAATAACTGTTGGCCTCCATATTGAGGTTATGAAGCTACTCTTTACAATATGGATGCTTCATTTGGAGGTATATTAGAATACTGTCACAATCTTTCTTCCCATTTACTTTATTAAATAGCAGATTCATAAGAGGCTATAAAATACCAGGAATGCTAACAGGGAACTGGTATTAATTATCTCCAAGATACAATATATAAGCATGAATCTAATGTCAGTCCTCTACATGAGCAGGAAAACGATGTTTCCTCAACTTGCCTTGAGTTTAAAAGAACAATGTTTTAGCTTTGTGTGTATGAATGTTTTATCTACACTCATGTATGTGCAGAATGTGTAGAGCCTGAGGTGTCGGGGACCAGATGTCCAAACTAAGCAAAGCTAGAGCCCTGCCCTGAGCAGATTTCTGAGAGGGGCTTGACCTTTTCAAAGAACTTGTCCCTGGTACACTGTTGCCTCATTGTCTAAGGAGAATATCTTGCAGTTTAATGATTCACCTTATGTCCGTGGGCACTTCCCAGTACTCCCCCCACCCTAAGCTTCAGTTCCTGGTTCAATTCCTGCTTCAGAGCTTTAAATGCTGTACATTCCTCTCAATAAATGAGACCTTGACAACAGAACCTTGCTTGGTCTCCTTCTTCTCTCCCCTCCTTGACCCGCAGGTAGAGCCTGTTCGGGACCCTGAATAACTGGACCTGCTGGATGGGTCAAGGATAGAAGAGGGAATTGAATCTCCAAGTAGTGTCATTATAAGTAGCTGTGAGAAGGCAATGAAGCCTTCTCATGTAGCCTAGAACTGAAACCAGGTCTTATCCAAGAGCAGTAAGTGCTTTAAGCACTGAGTTGTCTCTCTAGACCTATCTTTCTTGACTTAGAAGAATGCAAATCAATCATTCTTATCACCCTGTTCAAAGCTCAAGTCCAAGAGGATCAAGGACCTCCACATAAAACCATATACACTCAAACTAATAGAAGAAAAAGTGGGAAACAGACCATGGGCACTGGGGAAAATTTCCTGAATAGAACACCAACAGCTTATGCTTTAAGATCATGATTCAAGAAATGGGACATCATAAAAAGGTAAAGCTTCTCTAAGGCAAAGGACACTATCATTGAGACAAAATTGCAACCAACAGACTGGGAAAAGATCTTTACGAATCCTACATCTGATAGAGGGCTAATATCCAATATACACAAAGAACTCAAGAAGTTAGACTTCAGAGAATCAAATAACCATATTTAAAATGGGGGACAGAGCCAAACAAAGAATTCTCAGCTGAGGGATATCAAATGGCTGAGAAATACCTAAAGAAATGTTCAACATCCTTAGTCATCAGGGAAATGCAAATCAAAACAACCCTGAGATTCCACCTCACACTAGTCAGAATGATTAAGATCAAAAACTCAGGTGACAACAGATACCGGTGAGGAGAACACTACTCCATTACCACTCTGGAATCAGTATGGAGGTTCCTCAGAAAATTGGACATAATACTACCTGAGGACCCAACAATACCACTCCTGGGCATATACCCAAAAAATGCTCCAACATATAACAAGGACACAGGCTTTGCTATGTTCATTGCAGCCTTATTTATAATAGCCAGAAGCTGGAACGAACCCAGATGCCCTTCAACAGAGGAATGGATACAGAAAATGTGGTACATCTACACAATGGAATACTACTCAGCTATCAAAAACAATGACTACATGAAATTCACAGGCAAATGGATTAAACTAGAAAATATCATCCTGAGTGAGGTAACCCAATCACATACACACACACACACACACACACACACACACACACACACACACGGTATGCACTCACTGATGAGTGGGTATTAGCTTAAAAGCTCAGATTACCCAAGATACAATCCACAAACCACATGAAACTCAAGAAGAAGGATGACCAAAATGCAAATGTTTCAGTCCTTTTTAAAAGGGAGAACAAAAATATTCATAGGAGGAGATATGGAGACAAAGTTTGGAGAAGAGACTGAAGGAATGGCCATTCAAAGCCTACCTCACCTGGGGATCCAGCCTATATACATACAGCCACCAAACCCAAAAAATACTGCTGATTCCAAGAAGTGCATGCTGACAGGAGACTGATATAGCTGTCTCCTGAGAGGCTCAGCCAGAACATGACAAATACAGAGGTGAATGCTAGTAGCCAACCATTGAACTCAGAATGGAGTTCCCATTGGAGGAGTAAGAGAAAGGATTGAAGGAGTTGAAGGGCCTTGCCAACTCCATTAAAATAACAATACCAACCATCCAGAGCTCCCAGGGACTAAACCACCATCCAAAGAGTACACATGGACAGACCCATGGGTTTAACTGCATATATAGCAGAAAATAGCCTAGTTCGGCACCAATGGGAGGAGAAGCCCTTGGTCCTCCCAAAGCTGTATCCCCCAGTGTAGAGGAGTGTCAGGGCAGGGAGGCAGGAAGGGGTGGGTGGTTGGGTGGGGGAACATTCTCATAGAGGAAGGGGGTGGATGGCATGTGAGGTTTATGGACAGGAATCTGGGAAAGGGTATAACATTTGAAATGTAATTAAAAAAATATCCAGTAAAGTATTGTATAACTCAAAAAAGAAATTGTTTATTTATTCATTTAATGCATTTGCATATACTGTTGTTCTCTTTAAACACACTGGAATAGGGCATCAGTTCCCATTAGAGATGGTTGTGAGCCACTATGTGTTTACTGGGAATTGAACTCAGGACCTCTGTAAGTCAATGATCTTACCCACTGAACCATCTCCCCAGCCTGTCCTTCACTTCGTAAGCTATGTTGAGAAACAAACTTACAGACCATGTTCTTGGAGTAGTAAGAATATTAGTTGACAATATCAGAAAGTTGTAGCATGTGAAAATGTAGAGAGATTTATTAAAACTTAGGAAATTGCCGAGTGGAATTACCATTTGCTTTTTTCATAGTCTCAGACTCGAAGTTAGAGATCAACACTCACATTTGGTATATGCACAGTTTCTGTTACTGAGTACGGATAACAATTTCAAGGAAATTTAGTGCTAGCCACAGGAAACTTCGACGGGGGTGACTGGAAGTTGTCTCCTCAGGAACGGTGTCCACATGCCTAATGATCCAAGTTTGTTACCTGCAACCCAGATGGAAGAAAAGGAGGGAACAGATCCCTGCAAGTTTTCCTCTCTTTACTGTAGATACGCCCTGATTTATGCACACACACACACACACACACACACACACACACACACACACACATCAACAAACAAAATACATGAGCAAAAATGTAATATGCATTTTCTAAAGGACACAGAAAGGTATGAGGTATGAAAATATAGCATCAGAAAGAAATGAGAGAAATGAACAGACTGAAGTCTGTAATGTAATTTGAAATAGAAGATGGGAAACTAATTTCATAGCAGGAGGAAATTAACTGCATTGAGGGTAGAAAGCAGAAGTGACAGCAGAGGGCTTAGCAGGGGTGACCTCCCATCTGTAGCTTATAGGTAATTAACTGAAAGGTTATACTTTTTACAACTGACCACCCTTTGTCTGTGTTTTCCACTTAGACAAATGACCATTTTCGAAGACATACTATTTCCATTTTAAATTAAAATTTGGGGCTGAAAAACTGGCTCAGTATAGTTAAGACAGCTTACTGCTTTAGCACAAGACCCATGGTGGGTGTTTTCCAGTCACCTTGAACTCGAGGGGACCAGAACCATTTTCAGGCATCTGTGAGTGCCTATGCACACATGCACATCTGCACTTACACACACGCCGTACTATTATTATCAATTCTGCATCTATGTATGAGCAACATCAATCTTTGCATAGAATCCCATTTTTTTTCAACTGAAAATAATTCTACAATTTAGACTCAGACCTTACTTGTGTATGGTAAACATCGAGACAGTCTCCAGTCTCAGTTGGTCATTGCAGAGGGCTAGGTCCCAATGGCTGTTGGCATTTGTTGAAGTCAGCCTTGATTGCCTTTAAAATTATTAAAATGATTGCCTTTCTGGTATTCATTTATACCAAGACTGTCAATGTAATGACAGTTCTGATGTTGTGCCATTGCTTTATCTTGTTATATATTTTAAATTTCAAAAATCATCTTGGAAAATAAAACTTACTACCTTCTTTGAAGCAATGGGGAAAAAGGTGTTATTTCTGTTTTTTAATAATTGAATTTCTAAATTCTAAAAGAGTCTCCTGAGGGTGACTACCAGATGAACCATGAATCTCCCTCCCACATCCCTAAACTTCTCATCATCTTTTCCCCTGATGTTCTGGTCCAAGTCTAACTGAATTTGAACATACATTACAGGGAGTTCTAGCTTTGATTCTGTTCAGATTGGATTTTGATTGTTCAAGTTTTCTGTCTGTATGAACCCTATCATTCATTGAAAAGGTAAATATTAGAAATTTGAGATTATCACTTTAGGACGTAATTTAGATTAATTAAAAATTATCTGCATTAAGACCACAACATGTATCCCCTCTTATTTCATTAATTAATTAACTAATTAAAAACAGAGTCTATTATGTAGGCAAGGAAATAGATATGAAATAAGAAGACTTGGAGGGTGATGTTAAGTTAAAAAGCTATTTCTTGTACAGTGAAAATTTGCCATGTTTTTCATTACTAATACAATCTTTAGAAAAAGAGACACTAATAACTAAGAAACAAACACACAAAGGAGGGGAAAGGTTAAAGAGTACACTACAGATTTAATGAAATCTGCAAGCTATCAACCATTCTATTGCTCTGGCTCCAGAACAAAACCACTATTATGACCAGTGTTCTAGGTTATAACCAAGACTTTTAACAATGGGAAGATTGAAGGAGACAGCTCGAGTGTCCATGCACTCAAACCACACACCAGAGACTATACTTCGCTGTATGTTGGAAATCACAGCTATTACTGCATAATAGGGACATAAAACTAAAAAACGGGAAAATCCTTGAGAAACAGGCCCTTAGGAAGTGTTCAGAGTAGCTGGTGCTGTCACCAACCTTACGGTTTATTATGAATTCTCTGTGTAGAGTCTTAAAGAAACTATTAGAAACTTGTTTTTGTTGTTCTTCTTCTTTTTTTCGGAGCTGGGGACAGAACCCAGGGCCTTGCGCTTCCTAGGCAAGCGCTCTACCACTGAGCTAAATCCCCACCCCTATTAGAAACTTGTTATATGCATTGCTCATCCTTTCTTCCTTCCCTCATCTCCCTGCCGTATTCTCTCTCTTCTGATTCTTTAATTGAAACCATTTAAACTCAAAACTAAAATAATATTATGAACATATTAAGCACTAGAAAATCAACCATAGAATGATTCTGACCTATAGAATATAAGGTATTGACTCCCTTCCTACTTACTAATCTGGTCATCATTATAGAGTCTCAGGCTTTTCTAGGTTTCAAAAGTGTCATATGTGGAAAAAAATAACCTCTTGTCAGATTTTTTTTTTTAACAAAAAAAAGGTCCTTGAAGTTTTCTTTTTAATGGGAATTCCCTCGTTTAAAATATTTTAAGTAACCTCTTAATATTGGAATAGCTTGATATTGATAGGTTAGAATGCTAATAAAGAGAGGTACTGTATACTTCTGATGACATTTCCTTTAGTGAATTCAATCGCTCTAACAGAAGCACTCAGTACTGCAATGAGTCGTCAGCATAGTTCTGCTTCGTTTTGATCTTACCGGGTTGTCCTCATTCACTGAAGAAATCTGCAAGGCCAATGATTCTGCAATGGCTCTGAAAATACCTCAGCCTCTCCTGGTTCGGACAGTACCTCAGATTGTCTTTGATTATGATGAAAGTTTTTGAGCATTGGTAAGTAGTTTTTAGAATGTATTTCAATTGCGCTCTACTATATTTTTTCCTTGTGATAACATGGGGCTATAAGTTTTATGGAAGAAGACTACAGCAATAAAATGCTGTTACTGTGATTTCTCAGCTGTTGTGGGGTAGCTTGCTATCAACAAGATTGATTTCTGATGATGACAGCCTTGTGAACCAGGTAAGATGTGTGATCTCTGCCTTGGAAAGCCACTTTTGACCCCTTCTAAAATCTACAGTTTGGAAGCTAATCACTACACATATCCAATGCTCAAGAAGATGAGAAACAAGATTCTTGTCCTGGAAATTGAGAGATCACTTCTCTCTCTCTCTCTCTCTCTCTCTCTCTCTCTCTCTCTCTCTCTCTCTCTCTCTCTCTCTCTCTCTCAGAAATAGTTGTAGTTCTTTTATGTGGGAGAGCCCCCCTCTCTCTCTTCCCCTCCCTCCCTCCTTCATTCTTTCCTCTTTCTCTCCCCCACCCACTTTTTTTCTCTCTCCCTCCTTATTTTTTTTTTTTGGACAGGCTCACTTATTTTATATATCACAAGGAGAAATAGCAATGACGCAGTATGATACCATCAGCATTGGAGTGCTGATGTCTCTTCAGCCTGGACCATTCTTCCAAAGTGGTTGTGGTTTGTTTATGCAGGTCCCCTGAGATGCCTCCGTGTCTCTGTCTGTTGAATACACTTTCTAGAACTCTAAGAACTGCAGTCTAATCCTGGACATTGTCTTCCTCAGCTTGTTGATCAATCATTTCTCTAAGGAACTTTGGTTCTTCTTGGAAAAGGTAATGGAAATCAAGCTCTGTACACAAAAACAGCCATTTTTCAGATGAAAAGTATTTCTTCTTGTTCATAATATGCAATATTAAATTGATTATTATAACAAAATTGTACAACATAAAATGTTATGTGACATATTTTTTACAGGTTAAGTGTGGATATTCTATACAGATGATGATATCGACATTCATGATTATACTTCTTCTTTGGAGTTGTCATATTTTGTAAATCTCTTATGTTGGAAAGGCTCTCAGGAAGATAAAGTATAATACTTTTGTACATCTGACTTCAAATGTTACACTTCCTGTAAAGTATGGTGTTTAGTTGTTTATTAATACTCATTACTTCCATCAGCTCTAGGACAAAGGGAAATTATTTGTTCTTTTTATTTCAACATGAGATTTATTAACATGATAATTCATCCTTTTGAATTTAATTCACAGAAATGCTTAACCATTTTTCATTTGTGTAATTATAATTTAATTACAGCATTTCTTTCTTCTATTTCCTTGCTCAAGTCCCCTTGTATAGCACTTCCCACTCTCTTTTAAGTTCATGGCCTCTGTTTAAAATTTTTAATTTAGCCTTTGCATATTTTACATCTTATTTAATTTAACATCATTTTGTCAAATGTGTAAATCCTTAAAGTTATTTTAGTAATTTAGGTTATACTAAAAAGTATATTTTGATTGTTTTTAGACTTATGAGTTTATGAGTATTGGTAATATCTTATTATTCTTTAGAAATTCTCCTATGGAAGCTAGGAAGCTATTTCAGATGTTAAGAGTACCCATGGCCTGTACTTAGGTTTCTTCACAGATGCACATATAGAGCAGATGTGAAGTTTGATCTTCATGTGCATCCCAAACAATTGGAATATGGGCTATATGTGAGATTTATCCTTCTAGCTGGGCTGCCCTGTCTGGACTCATGGGGAGAAGAAGTAGATACACAGGGAAGCCCTTACCTGCTCAGAATAGAAGGAGAGAGGGGGATTGGGAGATGGATTATGGGAGGGGATAACATGGAGGGAGGGCAGTCAGCAGGGTGTAAAGAGAATAAGTAAAAAAACCAATACAATACAATATAGCACAACACAACACAACACAAGAGGACCTGCGTTCATTTCCCACACCCACAGGGAGGCTCGCAACCGCCTGTAAGTCTAGCTTCATGAAAACTGTTTCCCTCTTCTGGGATTCTAAGGCACTGCATGTACAAGATGTATGTATACACATACATTCACACACACACACACACACACACACACACACAGCTTTTTAAAAGGCTTTAGAAATTATGCTGGCTGAGCAAGTTGTACTTATGTATTTAAGACATAAACCCATACATAGATACACACAAACTGACACACACAGATGATGAAAAAGGAAGTTATGATTTTGCAAAAGGGCAAGGACAGGATTGACAGAGTGTTTTAAGGTAGGAAAGTGAAGGGGGAATGATTTAATTATAATTTAAGAAATAAATAATTTAGTAAATAATTCCATTATTCACTTTCAGTAAGCATCATTTTTTTATACGCTCAGTATTTTCCCTTCTTTTTTTTATCATCTTGTGTGTTTGTGAATTTCAATCTTTTCCAGTGATATAGTTTTGGAAATTATTTTCTTTTTATTTCAATTTAATTTTTACCTTATTAATCTGTTTTTGTAACCTTTCTAATTTGAGGCATGTTTAAAATTTCTTGTTTTGATAGAATAAGGAAAATTGATTAAATACTTTTATAATTAACACTAACGTTTTAATCTTAAATCCCACTTTAAATTCATTCCACAGTGCTGGAGAAATGGCTCATTTGTTGAGAAACATTTATGTGAGGTGGCTCACAACTACAAACCACTTATGACTCCATATTTTGAGGTAGAGTCTCTCATGAAATCCCCCAAATCTGGAACTTGTGTGTTAGCCTAGGCCAACTGGCCAGCAAATGCCAGAACCCCTGCGATCTCCTTCCCATAATCCTCCTGGGCTGAGATGTCACGGATTTATGTGTCATTTATTGTAACTTCAATGTCCATTCATCTCTTTTCCCTGCTTGCTGACCTACACCTTATCCTTATGCAGCCCTTTCTATGTGGAGATCAACTTCTTTGATTATGATTGTTGCTCTCCTGTGTTTCTTATATTTTGTTTATTTTCCTTCCTGAATCATACTGCTGTAATAGGCTTTGAGAAATAGGTCTATGACTAATTTCTATCTTATTTTCTATTTCATCATTTTTCTCTATGATAATTTCTCTGAATACTGAGCTGACATATGGCAATTATTTTTCTAAACAAGCAAAAAATGGAATTTTGATATTATACAATCTTTATTAATGTTGAGAAGTCAGTTCAGTCTGGATAATTTGAGTTCATCTATTTTCTGCATGTGGCTCTTTAAAACTTTTCTTTTAGTGTTTGATAATCTACAGTTTCATCAGGATACATTTGTTCACAGAATGCAGGCAAAAAGGAATATATATCTCACATTTCATTAAGTAATGCTTATTAAATCAGTAGTGTATGAAGCCATAACTCTTAGCAGTAATCTAGACTAGCATGTATGCCATTCAACTTATGACTAATTAAACAATATGACACTACACAAGGACTCGTCTTTGAGGAAAATCTGTAATAATACATAAGCACACTTTACATACTCAATTTCCAAATACTTCTATGGTTTCTTTTTCCTTGATATATTTTAATTTGTGGGAGTTTTTATTTCATGCAAAAACCACAAGCATGCTTCATGAGAAAACCAGTTAGCAAGACCATCTCTACAAGCAGTTTGGTCTGGAAGAAAACCAAAGATTTATGCTGGGAATTTTGTTTGTTTGTTTGGTTTGGTTTGACTTTCCCCATAGATTGTAACTCAATATCCATGAACCCAGAATGTCAAAGTTTTTATGCCCAACTTCTGTGTTTCTGGGGTAGGCACCCATGGACTACAATGGAAGCAAGTGTGTATGGAAGCACTCTTTCCTTGTCTTGAAAATGCTGGGAAAGCTATTGTGTTTTTATTCCCAAAATAAATGTTTAGGAAGGTGTGAAAGTCATCAATGCATGAAGTTTGGAATCAATGACCACAGAATGGCCCTTTATCTAAATGGCTATGAGAATCATGCCAATGCTTTAATATCTAACAGTAAACCAACCTCGTTTAAAACAGAAAGCATTTTAAAAATGATATTAGCGTTTCTAATCTGAAATTGAGCTAATAGGCAAATGATTATCTAAAGCAAAATGCACACTTCATATCCACTTGAATTTCACTGAACCTGGCTTGAATAAAATCATGAAATAATGTGTTCAGTTGCTAAGAAAACCTGCAGGTTCAAAAGGTTAGCTTGTTCAGTAGAAGTACAATTTTCGACCAGAGCCTTCCTCCTTACTGACTTTCTTAAGGTATATAAGAGAATCAGATGAACAAAAGAATTTATCTGACAAACTGAGCTTTGAAAATTATGCGTAGTTTATAAAATAAAATAAGATGGTTCGAAGAACTAAGCTGCCCTGTGATTATTTAATGATACTTTGTTATCTTTAGAAACAGTCATATTGTAGTTTGAATATTTCAGATGTTCCTTACTCCCATCCCCAGTCTGTTAGCTCACTCAGGGCACAAGGAATTTATGTTTGCTTTAAATGAAAGAAAAAAAAGGCCCAGAGATGCATCAACAATTTAAGTTCACATAGCTTTTAACCCTTACAGCTTAGACCTTAGGTATTCTGCCTTGGTTTCTTTCAGGCAGTTCCCCTGATAACTGTGTTCCATGAAGTCTAACAGAAACTCAGAGGCAAGCTTGCACGTGAGAACCATCGTGATAAGGGATAATGATTCCGTGTTTAATTGCCATAGTGCTAGTTATAAAAGAACAGAGGAAGCATTCTTGAATAAATAAGGCACGCATAAGGATGTGTGAGGGAGGCAGACATATATAAGAACTTGCCTTTTTCATCAAAGGCTTTGTAACTCAGGAAACACAGAAGTCTTCTTTAAAGCGATAAAAGAAAACATAGCACATAGGTTCAGAATAAGAGAGCTTGCCTTGGGAAGGGTAAGTGTGAGCATCAGTTGCACTGTTAGACATCACCAAAGGTGCTCATCCACATACTTTGTCTTTCAAACTTCCTTAGAGTACCGAACTTCCTTAGTTGCTAGGTGAATTAAGTGAGAAATAATCAAAGGCAGCATGTGCTGGAAATACTATCACATCCGTGCTTATTTCAGGACTATTCATAATAACCACACCATAAAATAAGTCTAGATGTCCAACCATAGCTTAATATACAATGTAAAGGTGGTACTTCTCCATACAATGGAACACTACTCAGACAAAAAGTAGAAAACCGTCCTGTTTGTAAGGACATGTTTGGGATGGGGATGTCATGTTAATTGAAATAAACCTGAAACAGACAAATATCACACATTTGTCTCTCATGTGTGAAATCTACAACAAAACAAAGACACAAATATAGAATAACATCCTAGGAGAGATGAAGGAGACCTGGAGAAGATGGGGGGAGTTCAGTAGGAGAAGGTAATAGAAAGTAGTGAATATATGAGAATAAAATCAATAATTTTTACAATTAGCATAGGCAAGAAAGATATGTGAAAGACTAAATAAGATTTTAATGTAATGTGTGATATATATCAAACTGAAAATGTTAATTACTTACTTATCTCTGCTTTTGTTAATATTTAAAATGACATTAAATATTTTGTACAAAAATAGTAGTAAGTCATTAAAGAGAGTGGTATTGAATGGGTGAACAATTTGGATTTCAATAATGAGCAGGCAGAAAATTAAAGGCGAAACAGTTGGATGTTGGCTACCTTTGTCTTCTTGTGGTTCAAAGGAAAAAGAATTGTTAAAAGAGGAATTTGTGAGAACGTTTCTTGTTTTTGTTTTTTTTGGGGGGGGGATAGAATAGCATAGCCTGAGAGGACACAAGATTTATGAAGAAAAATAATGAATGAAAATAAATTTAAATTGTAAACTTGATTTTGCGATCAACTAAAACTAGCTAATTCTATTGAGCAGAATTTCCAACATAGCAAATGTGGTTCTGAAAACTCTTAGAAATTCTTTGATTGGACATAGATGACTAAAAGAAACCCTTTACCACCCAGTTTTCAGTGCTTTCTTTTAGTCCTCTATGTCCAATGAAACGTGTGTGGGAAGGAGGAGCAGAGTGGAAACACCTTTCACAGGTAAGAACACTCTGTCTTTAGATAATGTGATTCCTAGAGCAAATAATCACAGCAGGCTCTCCAAGGCTCAACCCTCCTTCTGAGAAACAGATCAAAAAATAATGGAAAATGGAATCTTTCAAAAGGGACCTGCAGTGGAATGCACTCTAACAAATCATTTGATTTTACAAATCCCATTAATAATTCTAACCACACAGTTTAGAAGCTTTTATCCTAGGGGCTTAGCCAAACTAAGTCAAGGAACAGCTCTATTAACAATGGGCAGGAGAATAGGGCTGTGTAGATGAGAGTCCCAAAGAGCATTCAAGCAGACTCACAGGTAAGAACAAATCCTCTTAGCAGTTGTTGGCTTTGATAATATTTACAAGCATAAATCTTCCTTCCTCAGTTAACTGTCTCCTGACCACACTGGTTATCTCAGTGATGAGATTTGAAGAGCAGATTCCTAACAAAGTAGCTTCGGATAGGAAGCACAGGATTCCAGTTGCTAAATTATCAAATCTATTAAAGCATGTCTTGGAAAAATCTCTTTTTCTCTTTCACATGTTGTCTCTCTCTGTTACTCTGTCTGTCTCTGTCTCTGTCTCTTTGTCTCTCTCTCTGTCTGTCTCTATCTCTGTCTCTCTCTGTCTCTTTTTCTCTGTCTCTCTCTGTCTGTCTCTGTCTCTGTCTCTCTCTGTCTCTGTCTCTGTCTCGCTCTGTCTCTTTGTCACTCTCTGGCTCTCTGTCTGTTTCTGTCTCTCTCTTCCTTCTCCCTTCCTCCTTCTTTCTCTTCCTCTCTGTTTAAAGTACCCAATATACTAAGTATATTTGACATTCCTTTGCATTTCCATCCTTTTTCACAAAGCAAAGCTATAACATGCATGGATATAGATCTTTGAACCAGAAGATAAGCAGATTATTTGTAAGATAAAGTTTTTAAGGTCGAAGATTGATCATATTTTTTTCATCCTTTGTGCTCCAAATGACTGAATTAGAGGAATAAAACATTAGCAGATAAGGAAGGGGTGGGGAGAATATCAAAGCTTCGCAGAAATCTCAGCTAAGAAAGTCTTCTGTAACAAAATACAAAGACTGATAGGTGTCATAAACTGACAAACGTACCGACTTGATCTTACAGCAGCTAATCACCAGAATAAATCCTGCTAGCCCTTAGCAATTTGTTTACATAACCCTGCTAAATGAATAAAGTGAACGGAAGTGTGGTCAAATGTTGTTTGTTTCTTTCACACTCTTAAAAAATTTATAGCACGTATTTTCTCATGTTCTAAACAAATTGTAAGCCCCACCGCACAGGGCAATGGTTCTTCAGGGGGCTTCATTACCTACAAAGTTCACATAATGCTCCAGACAGACTGACTCTACGTGTTAGAGCAGATGGATTAATGAAAATTTCTTGGGACAGGATAAAATTTATAAATGCTAGACTATTTGATCATTTTTTACCCGCCCTCCTCTTGGGAAAAGGAATGGGATAGATTATATGCATGATGATTTACATAACAAAGCAGGTCTCCTAAGTGACTGATTTTGATTTTTGCAAGAGAATTTCCTGTAGGCCTCTTATGTTTCTACATGTCTTTCTGAGACAAAGGACGGACTAGTTAGTTTTTGAGGCTTTTTCCCTAAGGCAACACTTTGGCTGGTTGGCAGGCAGATCGCTACTTACTGAGGTTTTGAGGTTTCTCACCTCCACATGAGTGGCTGTGTGTGAACAACATGCTGGACTGCTGTGAGTCACTTCTGTAACTGGTGTTATGAATATGGAGTTCACTCTACCTGCTGTATCTGGAACTATCAAGAAACTTCTGCCTGTATCCTGATCGAAAAATAGTTTATCTGAAGAAAAATCACTCTATCTGATGAAGAAGTATCATATGAAAGCTAGGACCACAGAAATAAATTATGAGGAGAAAGCTAATAGTTAATGAGATGATGTCCTTGCGCATTGTCTTCTGACTAGATATAGCATTCAAATGTTCAAAAAGTTTTATTCTGCTTAATCATCCCATCATTTTAGGGATGAGATCATGTCATTTCTATGTTGCTGAGGTCACTTCTGGATGTAGAGTATAAGGTAATGACGGGTTGAGATCTTTTTAAGATATGAAGTGTTTGTGTGTCTGTGACATAAATCGTTTTGTTAGACAATGAGAAAGAGAACAGTGGCCCATGGAGGAGGGAAGAAAGAGAGGATCAGATTAGTTCCCTCAATATTAGGAGAAGTAATATCCAGGGATAAAGTAAGGGTTTACAAGTGCTTACATGTTATGTATGTAGAAGACAAAAGGAATATGCCCAGAAAAAAAATAGATAGAATAGAGAATAGCACTGATATGGGCCATAAATATCATCTATCAGAGGAAGAAACATTTGGTCATTCTTCCCCGTCTTACTGTGAAGTAGCTAGTACACAGATACCATATAAGGCGAACATGCTATCTCTCTCCATCCTGTAAGACTGCATCATCCAGAATGAAATGAGATTCCGTCACAGTTGCATAGATTTGGCATGAAATACATGAGTGTCTTTAGTTGTTATTTATATTCCATTGATATATGTACATTCTGTTCATGCACGATTGGGCCAAGGAGATGGGAGCACAGCCCAGGAGTATGTTCTTTCCTCTGACGTTGTAGGTCTCAGGGATGAAACTCAAGTTGTCGGGTTTGCCTGAGCCATCCGACTAGTTGAGTTTATTATTTTCAACCATTGTTTCTTTCCTTCATTTTAGCATAGCGACTAAATTGTTTTGATCTAAGCAATTAATTCATATTCCAGTACAATATAAAGCTATTTTGAAAATAATACATACTGTCTTCCACTTAGAAGAACTAACAAGGTTTCTAGTCTGTGATAGTAAGATACAATTATTTATAGCTTAGTTTCTCCCAAGGAAGAAGCTCTGGCACATATTTTGATTATGGCCATTTCCTGAAACCTGTCTACACAAATGTTATCTATATCTCTTTAATTTTCTGTCCTCTTTCTCTCTCCTCTCCCTTCTCTCTTTCTTTTCTTCCCTTTACTTGCTTTCTTTCCTTCCTTCCCCCTTCCCTTCCTTCCCTTTCCTTCTTTCTTCCCTTCCTTCATTTTCCTTCCTCCTCTCCCTCCTTTCTCCTTCTGACCTTCCTTCCTTCCTTCCTTCCTTCCTTCTTTTCTCCTGCCCCACCCTATTCTTTCCATTTTAGGAGCATTCTGTTTTACATTAGTTGCTTCTATTTTAGTGCAACAGGAAATCCTGGTGAAACATATTAGCAGGGCAGGCAGACACTCAAACTGGGCACAAGGATCCTCTGTATACGTTCAGAGCCTCACAATGAGGCTTGAGATGTCACATATGAGCAAGACACCCAAATGGTAGTACATTATCACCTCCTGTGGACTCTATTACTTGGGTTTAACATAAGATAGCATCTATTGACCATTCTTTGAAACACCCCTGGAAATGCTTCTTCCTTATCCCTGTTAACCTAAAGATAGCTGCCAATGGGGGGTGGTGGTTAGATGTTATGATGCAGTGCAATATGAATAAATGCTTCCAACACTAGAACTGAGCAGTGGCTGGAATTAGAAAAGAAAGCAGAACATATGTGAATTTGCTTGTGACATTATCATGAAGCCAATATCTTTCTATGGAGTGAAATATGATTTCACATAATTATAGGGTATCATTTTTCATATTCCATCTTGTGGTTCTGGAGGTAGGCATCACTAAAAGTTTCTTTAATCTTTCAGAGGCAGCAAGGAAGCAATTTGTGCCATCAACTAGTCAAATCTCTGGTAAGTGTGTGTTAATGAAAGCCTGGAGCAAACACCTGCATAGCATGGCTCCTGGTCTTAACATCAGCACTCAGGATGCTCTTCCCATACTAGGAAGCCCACATTACAGTATAATACATTTGTTCTATGTAAACATGTCCTATTTGCTTTGACTAGTGACAATTTTATTTCAATCATTAAAATTGAGTAGCCAGAGAACATTAACAGCACAACACTGAACATTATAGAAAACAAAAGGTATCTTATTATCCGAAGAAAATATGGTTATTCATTTATAATCACTTACATTTGCATGGAATGTATCTAAATCAGCATAGTTGTTGATTTTATAAATACTTATGTTTTAATTTTCAATCTTTTTGAAGGCTAAAAATGAATGCAAGTCTTGTTAGGAAAATAGAAACTTAACAAAATGAGAAGAAGAAGTAGAATTGCTGGGAGAGAATGAAGCATGCTTGCCATCTTCAGATAGGCTCTTTAAATTTTTTACAACTTTGAGAGAAGGTACTGGAGCATATTGTTTATAGAGTATGACCCAGTTAAAATTTGCAATCAGGACATGACAAATTCTTCAATAATGAATATTTAATTACTTAATTACTGATCAAAACAGTGAAACCAAGCAAAAAAATATTCTTATGAAATCTACTGCTTGAAGGGGTCAAATGAAAGCTTTCTAATTGCATATTCTTTAACAGTTAAAGATTTAATTACCCATAGAAACAATGGAAATATATGTGTGCTTATATTTACATATATTTGCTCTTATTTGCATAAGCAGCCCTCAAAAGATCATCATGAGAAGGTTAATGGCTTTTGCCTCTGGAACAAGAAGCATGTAGATGGGACCAGCATAATTGCCTACCAGTTGTCACGTCATTATGGATTGGAGAAATCTCATAAGTCCTCTCTTAGTTGAAGAATTACAGACAATTAATGGTTGCTGAGAGCCAGGGTCAGTATTCTCTAAGATGAGGCTTCTGATAGATTATCCAATCAGAAGCACTTAGCCATAAACATGTGTTCATGCGAGTGAGTGACAGTAAATGAACTAAGATGTTGCATATATGTGTAAGAATGATAATGAAAGACGTGGGTATATATTTGGAAAAGACTAGGAAGGCTGTTAGAGGAGTTAGATGTGGGTCAGGGAAAGAGAAAAATGATGTGAGTAGGGTACTCAAGTAGGAAGTTCTCAAAACATTAATAATTAAATTAAAACAGAAATTATAACTTAATTATTAGAAGTTATTTCCATAGTAAATCAAGAATTTCCACCTGCAGTCTACCTGCATGGCTTCATGGAACAATATCTGTGAAATGTGAGTATCCACTAGCGAAGGATACAGTGCAGGCACGCTGTATATGTACAATGTAATACTATTCTGCTAGCTTTTAAAAACGAAAGTATGAGGTACATAGTTCAAAACTGAGATATCATGCTAAATAAAATAAGCCAAGCATAGAAAGCCAAACAGCACATTCTCACTGTGTGTAAAAAAGCTGAAATTACAAAGTAGAGCATACAGTGTTTACCAGAACCTGGTGAGAGAGGTTCTGGGAAAGGTGTGACTCATAGGACACAAAGTAGGAATACATTAAACCAAACTCCTATACATCATTACATATAGATTAAAAAAACTTTTAATTGTATTCTCTCTCCCTCCCTTCCCTTCTCCCTTTCCCTTTTCCTCCCCCTCCTCTCTCTCTCTCTCTCTCTCTCTCTCTCTCTCTCTCTCTCTCTCTCTCTCCGTGCACATTTGCACACAGGCATGTTATGTTCCTAAGGAGGCCAGAGGAGAGCATCAGGCTTCTTGGAGCTGGAATTCTATGCAGTTGTGAGGGGCTTGAGGTGAGCACTGGGATCTGAACTCAGGTTCTAAAGATAGAACAGCAAATGTTCTTAATGGAAAAGTCATCTTCTAGCTCCAATCAGATTAGAAATTTTGTGTGTAAGCAAAGCAACCAAACAAAACAAAATAAAAACAACACCAAACAAATCAAAGAAAAGGAAGACAGAGAAAGTTTGTGAAGAATTTCATATTTTAAATAATAAGCTGTGCGTTTCACAGGAAACAATGTGGAGTACAACCATCAAGCCTACTTCTTCCATATGGGTACCGCTCATCAATAATGGAGAAGAATTGTTTACTGCTAAGGAAAGTCAAAGAACCTAAGAGCTGTCTAAACTTTCTATTTTCTTTTCTCTGCTTTAGCTTTTAAGTGACATTTCATCTTATTTTGCCTCTTGCCCTGATGTATTATGAAATGAAAACTCTTTTCTTTCATTCAATGAATTTAAAATATGCCAAACAGTGTGTGTTAAGGTTCAAAGAGACAGTGTCTTCCCTCCCAGGGCATGAAGTCTGCTGAGGACACCAGTGAGTGGAAAAGGCAGTTGGGGTGCTTGGTGACAATTGTTAGAACCTGCTAAAATGGGAAAACTCCTAGGTTACTGAAGAGAAGATATACACGTCTGCTTGGTAACCCAGATTTCTCTAGGGGAGCATGTGGGAGAAGATGCTGCTCTTTTCATGCAGGAGAATCCACAGAAGGTGAAGCTCCACTTTGGTAAGAGTTTAATTTACCAGTGTTCTGGAGAAGGCAGATCTAGACCACTCACAATTTACATTTGGTTTATACTTTGTCCTGATGGCTCTAGAGAGCCCTCAGCAAGGATTTAGCTGCTTATATCAGGTTTGGGGTATAGAACAATGATTCTCCTAAAAAGCAGAAGATAGATTGGAAGAGGAAGAAATAAAGCAATTACTAGTCAATTGAAATTACTTGCGAAATAATGATTAATGGTTGAATGAAGGAGTTGACAGAGAGGTAAAGATGGATTAATGGAAGTAAATGTGGGTTAAGTTTAAGTTTGGTGCATCAAGACTACAGAACTTTCATACTGGAAAGTTTTGTTCTTATATAAACTGCATATGTTTATGAAATTTGAATTTAAGATGAATTTTGAATAATCTATTGATAAAAACTTGTTTTCTATCTAAAACCAAGAGTAGATATATAAAGGAAACCATCCTTATGTGAAATTTTGATTTATCCAGATGTTCTTTCTTAAGTCTGTCAAGTGTTCTGGAGTGGTGGGTTGGGGATTTTTCATTCTCTCTAAAATGTTGGTGTCTTGTCATGTAGATGTTGGTTGGTGTATCCTTTACTGTAACTTGTAACTTCAAGTCAGAGATACCAAATTGTTTTGAAGTTGGGAGTATAAAGTTTCTTCCAACAATCTGAGGAGATTTTAGATGTGGGGTGGGATGGAGAAGACTGGTCAGTGGATCTTGGCTTTCAGTTTGATAAAAGTATGGATTTCTGCTGAGCTTTTACAAATTGAAGCGACTATAGCTATGGATAATATAGTGTATACTTTTTAAAGCTGACAAAATTTGAGTGTACAAGTTATAATAAAATGATTAAAAAGAAAAGGTATTTAGTTTGATTGGACATTACAAATTATTCCTACATGAAAATATTGCATGGCTCAGTTTTAAAGGTTAAAGGATAATGTGGATAGCAATAATTGTCAAACTATGAACAATAAGTCTTTAAAGGTCATCCATATCACTCTCTCCTAGGTTCAGAAAACAGCCAGAGGAGGCTGAAAAAAGTACTATAGAAGTTAAAGAAGGAGTACTAGATAAAGCTGCCTACTGGAAATGATCTAGTCGCTCTACTCAGGAACTCTGAGTGGTCCTGGTTACCTACACAAGATTTGCAAAAATGAGCCCACTGACATTCTATCAAGGGTGAGGAAGGGCTCCTGAGGCCATACCAACCCCCAAGTAGCCATTGGTTGCCATTTTTTGTTTGCATTAGCGGGGATGGTAGGTGGAGGTCCTTTACTTCATGGGTGTAGCCACTGTTCCACTGTCTTTGGTTTAGTGTATACTTTTAGACCCACCATCATGCAAACAATCTTAATTAATACTACTGGGTTACATAAAACATAGAGAACTTGAGAAGAAAATGTTTAGTGGAAGTCGGCAGATGATAAGAGTGAGTAACCGGAGATGTTAATCATCACACTATATGATATCAATGTATGAAATTCTCTGAGAATAAAAGGACAGGAGGAAAGGGAACTGATCTTTCAAACTACAGAATAAATTTAAACTAAAAAAGTGGACTGTGCTTATTTTTATTCTTTGAGAAAGCTTCTGAATTTCATGTAAGAGTTTTACATAGGAAAGTAAAACAGCATCAGAGTATTGGACACAATAAATTCCTGAGTTTCCTAGGTCAGAACGTTCTTTCTTCCTACCTTGTTAGTGGGCCTATTTTCAAGTCCTGAGACAAAGTTACTGGAAGTCCTTGTCTGAGGTGGCATTCTGAAGCACCACAAACGTATGCTCATTAAATTCCCAACAGTTTCAACATTATATATTAATGCTACCCAAGTTTGGAAAATCTGTGTACTAAATATGACTCAGAAAGGTTTATAAGTTCGCCAGAAATAATAGCATCACGCTCTGAATTAGCCAGCACATGATGGCATGGCATAGCTTGGGGACAGGCCACCATACTGCTTGAAGAGGAACACTTTTATGGCTCTCCTTCCCAGACTCTTTGATCAGTTTGTAGAGATTTATAAATTGAAACTGGATAGCAAATTGCCTCAAGAATATTCTAGAACCTGACTCAAGTTTGTCTTTCTAAAATTAAACTAGGTTTGCTGTCTGTCTAAGCACAGAGACTGACAGGGCTGGCTAACTCAGGCTATTTTTGCAATCTCTAGGCTTTGAGTCCACTGGACTTGTTTCCAATTACTGAAAATACTGTGGTGCATCCTCACACATGAACACTCATTCTAGCTCACATCAGCATTTCTGTTTAAATGTTTTTCCCTTAAATGGTCCAGTTTTCCACATCAATTTTTGCCAGCTTTAAATAATTAGATATAAATGAATGTGATTCTGTGACATTAGCCAAGGAGTTAATTTTGCTCATTAGGAGTCATTTCATATGTTTCCTGTCTTGTAATTGATATTTGTACTGAAACATCTCTCTGAACATGAAAAGCTGGATAATGTTTTGAATCATTGAGATGCTATTCTTGCAGTGTGCTTCACTGGTGTGTTGCTTTATTAAAACCACCAAAGGATGCATCATTTTCAAAATTAAATAGCATTTAAAGGAAGAACTATCATGGAACAGACACACAGGCATGTATGTTCACATACATGCATATATCTGTGCATATTTGTTCTTTATTTTATTTCTTCATGACAGCAATTTTATAAACTGCTCAACTCAGGAGACATTCTTTACGCTCCCCAAAGCACTCATCACTTTGCCAGTTTGTATTCTAACTCTTTATGCATATTTTTGCCTCCCATAAGGCCTTTTAAGGTAGCAACTGTGTTTAATTCATCTTCACATATCCCACAATGACTAACACAGCTTTGCATACTGTGATCACTTGTTAAATGTTGTTAAATGAATGACAGGAAAGGTAAATTTTTCTTATTTGAATAATCAGTCTGGAAATGCTTTTAATGTGAATGCAGTAAATAACCTTCATAAGCGTTCTTATCATTTTCTACTTTTTAGTGACATTTTCAGTCTCTCTCTCACACTCACTCTCACTTTCTCATATTGGGTTGCTCTGTTGCATGCAAGTGCACATGCACCTCACACAGTGCACATGTGGAGTTGAGGACATTTTTGCAGAGTTTGGTTCCCTCCATCCCAAATCGTAAATGGATCCAGGATATTGATTTGAGTATCAGACTTGGTGATAAGTTTCCTTAACTTTCTCAGTTAACTTACCACCCTCCACTTTCTTTTATTTCTAATTTGTATATTTTATTTCTCAAATGTGAAGTTATTATTTGAATTTATAATCTATTTTGGGCTACAAAAGTAGGTTTAAAATTATTTAAACTTGAAAGAGAAAATACAGGAGGTTTATTGTTCTGCCTTCTGGTTATAAAATTCTACCTGGGCCATTGAAGAATGCTGACTTTATCAGGCTCTCCTGTATCAGTCTAGCAATCTAAGAATGAGGAAACCCAAAAATTCATTATGTAGGCTTTTTCCCCCTAAGACTAGCATCAGCCTCAAAAAGGCAGCTAATGCTACTCGTCATGAAAGTTGAAAAATACAAATCACATTCTGAATAGGGAAGACACCTATGTTTTGAAATCTTTAAAGGTCATCTCCTTAATTTAAGTGAAATGGTACCTAATTGAAGGCCAGCTTCTAAATCCTGGAAAAGTGGCAGTTAGGTGATAATTAGATAAGAAAGAAGAGAAAGAAAGCCAAAAAAGTGAACTATGGAAAAATGCACAATCTTTCTGCTCAAACCTTTTACCTGTCCTATATTACAAAAACACAAACATGAACAAATATAACTGCATTCATAGCTTGCAAATATAAAAAATTTCATTTATCAAAGAAATAGTGATGTTTATTTTAGGAAATCAGTCATGATCACATATGTATGCATAAAATTTTCAGGATTTATCATAATAAAACAGGTTTTCAAACAAAGAAAGAAAGAAATGAAAAAGCATATGAACAAACAAAAATTTATTGCTTCAGGAGCAAGCAGAGTGTAGCTACAACTTAACTGAAGTCCTTTGTTTCTGCTGTGTCAGTGTATCCCTGGAGGCCCTCTTGAAAATACTCTCAGTGACACAAAAGAGAAGGCAAGCTGGGCCATGCCTTGTGTCAGGACTCCAGGAGGGGAGGCTCTAATAACACAGAAAAGAACCAGTCCAGTGTCAAAGCATTCCTACTGGGACTGCCCATGGCAATCCTGACTCTGGATTCTGAAGTTACATCAGTCACCTTGCCACATCCAGGCCTCCAAAGGAAAGAACGTGCAATAGAGTTGCTGACAGTGACAGGGCAATGCCACATTCTCATAATATTTCGGGATGGAAACAAACCCAGGGAGACTATCTTATTTTTCCACTAATAAATAAAACAAGTCTCTTCAACAAAAAAGGAAACGAGTACAAGAAAGTCACGTAGTACAAATAATTACAGACATGTAGTCATCTGTGGCAGTTCTGACTCCTTAAGACTTCTGAAGGAAAGTCCATCCAGAGACTGCCCCACCTAGAGATCCATCCCACATCCAGACACCAAACCCAGACACTATTGCTGCTGCCAAGAAGTACTTGCTGACAGAACCCTGATACAGCTGTCTCTTGAGAGGTTCTGCCACATCCTGACCAATGCTCGAAACCAACTATCCGACTGACTACAGGGACACCAATGGAAGAGTTAAGGGAAGGACTGAAGGAGATGAAGGAACCTTATCTGGCATTAATGAAAGGGGAGGCCTTTGGTCTTGTGATGACTTGATGCCCCAGTGTAGAGGAATGCTAGGGCAGTGTGGTGGGAGTGGGTGGGCGGGTAGGGGAGCACCCTCATAGAAGCAAAGTAAGGGGGATGGCATAGGGGGTTTGCAGAGAAAGGAGATAACATTTGAAATGTAAATAAACTATCCAATGAAAAAAATAAATTAGGAAGAATAAAAAGATTTTTGAGGTCTTGGTCCATAACTTAGTTGGCATAGTGCTTCTTGTGCAAGCTTGGAGACTTGAGTTTATCTCTTTAACACCCATATAAAAAATCCAGGGTGTTCTTTAATACACTGGTGACCTCTTTGTTTGAGAGGTGGAGACACATAGATCCTTGGGATTTGATGGCTAGCTACATTAGTAGAGTCAATGAGCTCCAGGTACAATCAGAGACCGGTCTCAAAAAATAAGGTGAAGAGAAAATGGGGTTAGTTGAAGAGGAAATTGTAGGCATACTGTTCTGTACATTGGATAAAGTTTGCCCTTGGTTTACTCAAATACTGATTTCTCTGTGATTATATCTTGTTTCTATCCTGACATAGCATTGTAATACTTATACCAAGAATCTCCTGTCTCAAATTTGTGTAAATAATTTTTTATTTTATGCATGCCAATAAATGCTGATCGCCCAATGGCTTGGCAGAATAGAGGATTGGGTGGAACATTCCCCAGGAAGAGGAAAGAGACAAGGAAAGAGTGGGGGGAGAGTGAGTGAGTGAGCTAGAGGGAGAGAGGGAGGGAAAGAAAGAGGGAGGGAGGGAAAGAGGGAGATGCAGAACAGCAAGGAAGACAGGAGAACACGAACAATGAGGACGGGGTCAGGAGAGAGATCATTGGCACACACCTGAAGCCCAAAGACCCAGATTTCGTCTTAGTTAGGGGTTTACTGATGTGAACAGACACCATGACTAAGGCAATTATTCTTATAAGAACAACTTTTAATTGGGGCTAGTTTACAGGTTCAGAGGTTTGGACAAGGTTTGGTCGTCAAGGTGGGAGCATGGCAGCATCCAGGAAGGCATGATACAGGAGGAGCTGAGAGTTCTACATCTTTATCTGAAGGCTGCTAGCAGAATATTGACTTCCAGACTAGGGTCTTAAAGCCTACTCCCACAGTGACACACCTACTCCAACAAGGCCACACCTCCAAATAGTACCTCTCCCTGGGGAAGCATATACAAACCATTAGACTGATCAATAATAATATTCATGTGTCATGGGATGGAACTGGGAGGTAGCCAAATTAACATAGAAGGTTCGGTAGATCATTTAACTGCTAAGGTATTGAGGTACAACTTTAAATAAGCCTTGGTTTCTCTGTGTAGTTATTAGGCACTAGTAGGTAAAGAAATATGGCTGCTCATTTAATTCACGGCTAAGTTTATAATAAAGATATTTCATCTATAGCAAATAAAAATTTTAAATGATTATATTTTCTTGTATTCAGGTATGAAATTCTCTCAAAGGATAAAAATGTAAAAAATAAGGTAAAGAGAATTTAAGGAAGACACCTGGCCTCTACACATGAACAGCACACATCAACCCAGTACTTGCTATTGTATTATTTATGTATTTAAATGTAGTAGCATTTTCTTTCATTATTACTGTGTGTGGAAATGATAAATAGCAAGTTATAGTCAATACGGCTATCTCCCCACAAACAACAGTCATTTCAAGAAACAAAGGTACCTCATGTCTTGTTTCAGAAAGTACTTTTATAAGAAAATAAAAGCACAGTTTAAAATTTTTTCTGCTGAAATTATTATTGTGATCTCTTAAAGTAGCTAAATTATCAGTTAACCAGAATCAATAGGGAAAGTTGAACTTAATCCTATGGAGATAAAATATATGGTTATTCTCTTTCTCTGAAACAAGACCATAGTCTGTAGATTGTTGATGGAAGTGACCACTGAGTACTAAGACATGTGTCCAATGTTTTGCACCTGCAAATAGGAGGTTTTCAGCAGCACATATTTCAAACAACAACAACAACAACAAAATAATACCTACATGTAAGTGTTGAGTTATTTAAAATGCTTCCTAATTATCCTTGATCTCCATCAAAGAGAACAGCATGACTCTCAAGTCCCTGACTCGGTCTCACCACGGGTATTGAGAACATTGAGCACTGTGTCAGTATTATCTTTTGTAAAATGGACTTATTTATACTTAGTATATTTATTCTGAACATTATGTAATGTAAGTTAGAATTGTTGCAGTTTTATCTATTATTATTGCATGCTGAAAATATCTCTTCATGTGGACATACAAAATACCTAGGTTTATTCTTTCCTAAATTTGAATATACTCCCACATAGAAGCCAGTTATAGCAGCAAGCCTTTTTAACCCCTGCTATAATGGAACGCAGATGGTGGATCCTCATTGTTTACTAGTCAGCCCTCCTAGCTGAACTGAAGCATTCCAGGAATAGGAAGAGATCCTGTTTCAATACCTAAAGTAGTGAGTAAGAAAGACACTCCACAGCTACCTGTAACATCCATAGAACATGTGCACACACAACCACATGTGCATACATGACAAGATGGACACATGCATAAAACATATGCATAAGATATAAAAAGAAAGTCTCCACATACATTTTTATTATTTAGGGATAACTTAATATTTACCTTTATCAGCATCAGTTCTATCTTTACTTCAGCACCTAAATCTATATTCACCACATCCAATTGCATTCACAAACCCAACAGTCATATATTTTCTGTACTAATGTGATTAGTGCTAAATTACATACATGACAACAGCCTCCAAAAATGGTAACTCCGACATCAATCCTAGTCATTAGTCCATGTAAGTACATGCTACAGTGTTCATAGAAATGCCAGACTTTCTGTCTGTTTATTTTTCACTGTGCATATCTCTTCTTAGATGATGCCATTGTAAACTTCATGGAGTTTACCAACTCACAATTCATCTCTCTGATGGACACAGATATTTGTGAAATATCTACAAAATTATTCTAAATATGGTACCATATTACAAGGACACCATCAAGTCTTTATGTCATCTACAGGACCCTATGGTTAAAAATGGCTTGGATAGTATCACAGTTGGGTCTTTACACTTTCCTTTTTGGCTGGCCCAAGATCAAAGACTCAACAGGGGATTTTAAAGCAAAAATCCTTGTCAACACCATCTAAATGTTAAAAAATAAAAGTAAACCACAAGGTAATAAATATATGATTTTGTGTGTTTTCTGTTTCTTCCTTTATATGGGTTTCAGTTATCAAACTCAGGTAACCAGGCAAGCTCCATTTACCCAATAAACCATATTGCCATCCACTTAGCTTAAACATCTTGAAAGTTGTTTTAATAATTCACAAAGTAGACACATCCACATTATTGCCATTCCTGTATGAGAAAGAACAAATCTAAAAAGCTAACAAGGGCTTTTGTTTTGTTTTGCTTGTCAATGTAAAAAATATATAGCAGATAATGAGAATATAAGAAAACAAATTAATAAAAGAGCCAGAGGGTTATTCTTCAATGACATCTCTGTGAAGAGGGAGGCCGTTGATTAGTCACATCAGGCAACCTGCAAGACAGCTGTTATGTAAACAACAGGCACTAGTAAAGTGATTAGGTGTTATTGTTGTTACAAGAGGGTTGAGTAACAAGGTCAACTGAAATCAATGTCTGAATACAAGTTTCTTAGAGACAGCTGTTTACACATGGGAGCTGGAGAAGTCCCGCTGGCTGATTGTGATTCTCTACTTTACATACAGGTAGGGCATGTGTAACAAGCACCTTTGAACTGTGGCTTTAAGCATTACCAAAGACAGTGATTCATGAGTGGTCTGTTACTCATTGATTGGCTCATTCATTCTACAATTGTTTACAGAGGGTAGAGAGTGTGTAATTTATGCAATAGTGAATAGTAATTATAATAATACATGCAATTTAGAATTCTGTATCACCTCCCTTTACTGTACATTTTAGTCTGTTATTAGAACAATTATGTAACACTATAACTGCAGTATTTCCATCTGTATAGTTAATGCTACACAGGTGAAAGCTTAACATATATCTTAGACTATGCCATACACATGATCCTAAGCCTGAGCTCCTCTGATTCTATATCTCATGTCTGTGGTGTATATTTTCAGCCTTTCCTCATTACAATGTATTAAATGAAGTAGCTTGTAAAGAAGCACGGAAGGAAAAACCTGATAAGACTGATTCCTGTTAATTAGGTACGGACACTAGCACACCATGAATCAAGGTAAAGATAAGAAAAGGTATTTTCAAGTAATTTGATAGTTAAGTATATAATGAGTTGTGATGATCACCTGATCTAATGGTTTGTCATCTCAAAAATGATACATCAACATAAGCCTGTAGACCATGGCTGTGTAGTACTCATAATAATAAAAGAACACAAAAGAGTTGTACTTGACAGAAAGTCTGTGGTGCTCATTCCAGAAAATGCAGGGATATGAGAGACCTTGGTGCAAATGGTGACTTGTTTCCTGGATCTATAATAAAATTTTCTGAAACTATATCTACCACACTACCAAATTCTGTCAACCCTATAGAAACTCATAACTATTAATCCCATTCTTTAATCTTAATACTATACTGAAGTAAAAAAGTTACTATGAATATTTTTCTCCCACATGCTGCACAGCGTACAGAATTAGCTTTTTTTATTACTATGGTTTTAGGTTAAATATTGTTGCATATTGTGACTTCATGTACATCTTGCCTATGGGAACAATCTCATCAAGGTTCCCATCATAGGAATTGTTACCATTCAAAGTTACCAGTTGGCCCTACAGCTTCATTGAAGTGAGACAAAGTTCAAGTCATATATGCATTATAAAAGGCATTTCATAGACTTCAAGGCTTCAAACCAGAATCAGGGATGGAGCAAATTCCCACAGATCAATCTTCTGAGGACTCAGATGTTATTCTATTAAGCAGCATGTCAATCATCTTGGTCCAGGAGCATTGGACATCTGCTGGTATCCTGATTTCAACACCTAACTCTCCCCATGTTTTACTATCCCCTTTTTAGTGAGCATGATCAAGTTAGCTATTAGAAAAAATATATAACACTATGACCGTACCATTCCCATCTTCTGAAATTTATTCACTTAAATTTCAATCTGCATAAATTCCCCTATACAAATACTTTAACCAAAGAAAACCATGTCTTCTAATTGAATTGCAATAACAAATATGATCCTCCTCCCTCATCCAGACATTATTCATGTTGTTAAAGCTACTCTCAGAGCCAAAAATACTTCTTCACCAAAATTGTTTAATCAATACCCATGGCACCTACCAGTCTCAAGAAAAAGAAAAAGCAATTTGACTTTGGGCATTGTGATGGCCCTTCATGGTTGTCAACTAGACTATATATGAAATTAACTAAAACTCAAAGAGCTGAGCAAACATGTGAAGGATGCTTTTTTCAGAGTTAAGTTATTTGAAGTGAGAAGACTCACTTCTAATCTGGATCTTTGAGTTGGAAACACGTATCTTTCCTCCAGACCTCTTGAAGTAGGACAATGCACCTTTAATCTTGGCCACACTTTCTGCTCTTAACCACAGAAGAAGACCGTTCTCTCCTTCTGTTGCTTTCACTTGCTCTTGCTAGTGAGTCCATTGATTCATTCATATTAGAACCAACTTCATTGGGATTCCAGAATACCCTGAAGACTAGTTAAAATGCCCAATCCCATTGACTGAACAAGTACTAAATTCTTAGACTTTATACTCATAGTGGGTATTGTTAGATTAGCTGAATCATATCCTGTAAGTGATTTTAATAAATTGACTAAAGAGTCAATTCTATAAATTCTGCTACTCCATAGACCTCTAATACAGGCAAGTATCTCCTTTTCTGTTTTGCGTATGTGTGCGCATTTGCGTGCAGGTGGATTTAGGCATACTTGTGTGTACCTGGATGTGGAGACTAAAGTTCAATCTCTGGTGTCCTTGGCATATATATCACTTGATTGAATGGGTACAACATACTTGAAGCTATATCTGAATGCCAGACCTCTGTATTTCAAATATATCTTCATCAACACACTGTTTCAAGACATTTTTCTCTCAATATCTTGCAATCATGCTGTCTTTGAATGGATCCCTTAGCAATCTTTTCATAAAGCAGATGTCCTTCACTTATTTTCCCTAGACCAACTCAACATGTGGTGTGGACAGATATAGGAACCACCTTTCCCTTCTCTACGCCACAAAAACAAAACAAAACAAACAGAAAACCAAACAAACAATGGAAAACCATCACCAGACTTAAACTAAAAAGTCTATGCACTTGGTTGCTTGATATAATGGTTACTACTAGTTTTCTGGGTTAAATAAAGGTCTAGAAAATAACATTCTGAAGGAGCATTGTATAAGTCAGCAAACTGAATGAGGAAAAAATTTCCATTCTGCATATGGTTGCAGAATCTAACAGGTTTGGAGATTTCCAGGTTTCAGAACTAAGAAGCTACTAGTCTCTTCACATATCCAGCCTATAGAGACTTGACTGGGATTAGTCCTCCTCTGATCATGTAATCTGATAGTTTGATAGAATAAAAACTAAGCAGTGTACTCATATGTATGCACATACAAAGAGAAAAATCTATATAGTATGGTATTTATACAAAAAGGTTTTTAAGAGTCACTACCATCTCTGTTCTGTTTCTCTATGTTAGCTATTTTGCTCTGTACACACCTTCCAGCTGCCAATAAGAAAATCCTTCTACAAAGCCAAAAATTCTACTTTTTTTATCTTTAACTTTTTAAACAGTTCATTTGTTATCTCGCTTCCATTCTTCTGCCCTCTGACAGTTCCTCATCCCATTCCTCCTCCACCTGTCTATCATCCTTCACCTAGTTGTTCCTCCTGGATGGGTAATCCACATCATAATGCAAACACACCTTATTTCCAATCTTTACCAAAGGATGCAAATGGAGTAACCTTCTTTCACATTCTTGTTTTTCCTAGCAAGCCACTCTTAGAACAATCTGTGCATTGTCCCCAGTACTTTTCTGCCATTCCCTCTTGAATGTCACTCCCCGTTTCACAAGGTAGATCCACAGCTACCCATAATCCTTCAGTGTTACAGCTTTGGCTAAGTTTGCATATTGTCCTCAACACTGACTGCCCTCCAGTGGGTCCCATCTTTCTTTCAGTGAATTCTTTACTTTGAGATTGCTGCTGTATGTTTTTTGTTTTGTTTTTATCTCCCATGCACAGAGACAGTTCCTCTTTTCCCACAGTTCATGTTTTTTTTTTCTCTCTGTTGCCTACAGCTGAGTAATTGGATCCACAATTTGCTCTAATGACTACTGCTGAGTAATTGGCTCTACAATTCACTCAGCATCCGAAATGGAAAGACTCAGAACTGTCTTTGGCTTCATTTTTCTTTCATCCCACAGAGTATCTATCAGCATGAGTGTAGATTGTTCATAACACACACACACACTTCTCTCCTACCACTACTATCACAATATGTGAGTTGGATCCTAGAGCATTTACCTGGATAACTAAAGGAGGACCTGATAATTCCCCTTTTTTTATCTTCATTATTTCTCTACAACTTTAGTCTCAGGATATGGGGGAACTAGATAGGGACAGATGGCACAATTTTAGTGATGGAAGTCATTTGCTTACCAGAATATGGTCTATGGATGGCCTATGATCTTGTACTTCATATAAATGCTCCAATTCAACCAACTCCTTCTCTCTGATTCCTTCCTTTTGACAGTATCTTCCTCCCTGCTACTAGAATGTACCAAACATACTTCTGCCTCAAAAGTTTACATGTTCTCTGTTGCTTCTAGAAAGTAGTTATTCAGTTTCCTGGGCAATATATGTTTGTTGCAACAAACATTCAATAATGTTATGTCAATGTTTCAATGGTTGAAAAGATAAAATGAAGGTTACTATTCCCAGGTATGCAGCAATTATACGAAATTTAAATTTGATTCTTCATATACAAAGTTGTCTTTGCTGAAGTGTTTTTTCCAGCTATTTGCAATTTGTGTACTCAGGTGTCTGGTTTCAAAAGGGAAGCTATGGTTCTCAAAATGAATATTTATTATTTTGACATTCATAGAGAACATTGGATTATTATATGTCATAGATTAGTTTTGGGAGATGGCTCTGAAAACCAGAACACTTAGAAACATTTTAACACCAAAAATTTTAATACCTCATCAGTGCTGATTTATATGCTGACCAACAGAGAACATTAGGCAAGACCAGCAGTCTGCATTCCATATGACCTTAGAAGGATGCTTCGTAGCATTCTACCATCCCAGAGCATTTGAATACTGTCTTTATGTGCCTAGTACTTATAAAATTGTATGATTCATCACATCAGGAATTAGACTGGGAATTCAAGAATTTGAAATCTGATGATGTGTAAACAAAGTACATATTATGACAATCTTTGGGGGATCCCATTATTTTTGTGTTTGTGCTTGAAATAGTTATTAGTTTTAGAATGCTTATTATTTGCAGCATAGCCCCTCCCTGTGGAATGGGGAACACTTATGATGATAGGTTGCATCAAAATTCTTATTGGTCAATGATTTACTGTAAATTGTTTCCTTGTAAATTAGAAGGAGTCTACCATATGATGCTTGGGACTTAATACATATTTGACTTTACAATGCTAGAAAACACCAGGATATACATAGAATTGTAAGTTGAGTTATGAGAATTACCTCAGTTACTGATTGCTGGGTGTAATTGTGTTACTAGGAAAATCTCAGTCACTAGGACTATCTTGAGGATAAGCAGTAGACCTGAATATACCCTGCCACCAAGCTACAAAGTTCAAAGTTCTAGGTGGATGAACAGAATTTGTGACTTGCAGTATTTTAGATTTAAGGAGACAATCCTCATAGACAGAACCAGAAGCCAACCTGATCTAAATAAGTCCTCATTAAGACTTTCTTCCCAGGTGTTTTAGGTTATGTCAAATTTATAGTTGAAATTAACCAGCATACTCCCACCTTAAACACACACACACACACACACACACACACACACACACACACAAACACACACACACACACACACACACACACACACACACACAGAGAGAGAGAGAGAGAGAGAGAGAGAGAGAGAGAGAGAGAGAGAGAGAACCATGTCTCCCCTGACCTCCCCTGACCTGTGACTAGACTGGCTGACACGGAGAGCCACATTACCTACTATCCTCACCTTCTCAATCTTTGGTTTATAGGGGAATGTTACTGAACAAGTAGTAACACATTTGGTGGAGCAAATGACTTTTAATGTCCCTAGTAAGGTTGTCTTATAGAAGGTCTAATAAGATTGGGCTGAGCCTAAGCTGGTTCTGCCTTGAGCTCAGTCCTTGTCCCATAGTAGCTCTATGACTTACACATTGTATTTAGTTGCCATCATGTTCAAACCTAAATCAGTACATCCTACTTTACTCCGCAATGATCATCACTAAATACTACTAACTGTTGGCTTGAGACTTTGTTTAGGATATAATTCCTTTTATTTCTCACCATTTAAATGAGGAGGTACAAATTTTACGAAAGGAAATTCGATGGACATTTTCTCTTTTAATCAGCAAGAAAATGAATAAGGATTTTAAGGATTTGGTTAAAAACTGGCTTGTAGTTACATAGGGCACTATGTGCTTCATTATTCTTCCTTGGTGGATCTGGTTTTGTATTCAACATGATGAGTCCACTGAAACAGTTAAGTTGTCTTTCCTAGAGAGACGGGATGCTGCCATTCCTATTTTGGTCTGTGGTTTTATGTGGAGAAAGGCCCCAAAACAGTTCCCATTATGCCACCACTTCAGGCTGACATTTTGCTTTATGATTCAGCGAGCCAATCTCCTTTACAATATGGTCACAGAACTAATTTGTAGAAATAAAAAGGAAATTTAAAATTGTTGCAATTGTGTGCTAGAAGAAAAAAACCCACTCCTTTGCCGATTGTCGGCTCTAATTTTCCCATCATTCTTTTTCAACTGGTTGATACTTAATATCAGCAGAGTTTTATGCAATTTGGTGCACCTGTATTTCATCATGGTAATTTTGAAATCTATTAAATTCTAACAAGTATTAGACCTTCTCTGTTGGATATTTTGCATTCTGCTTCAGAAAATGACAAATTTGTCTCTTTTCAGAGCCAAACCAAAATACCTGTCTTTTGCTAAGACACCTTGGTGAAAAGTGTCTTCAGAAGAGATGCTGGGACTACCCGGTGGCTAGCTGCACCATTTCTCTCTCATAATTGTATTGTGATGTCTCAGTGCCTCTGCTTAATGAAGGAGCACGTGGACTCAGGACATGTAAGGATTTCTTTCAATTCCTAAATTTCAATGAAAAAATAGTGGGGCCATGGTTAGACTCAGTTAACTCAATCCATTATGCAATCAGTGTATCTCACAGGAGAGGCGGGAAGCTAATTAAAACGGCCACAGGGAACTCGTAAATAGGCATCAGCAGCATGCACTAAAAGTAAAAAGTGAAAAAAATACCATTTAGTGAAGCAACAGGAATTACTGGGCATCTGGCACTTGATGTTTCCGTTTTTAATGAACCCCTCCTCAGTCTATGTTCTAGACCATTGAATTTTCGCATGATTGGTAAATGTGATAATGTCACTTTTAAAGGTAAATTTATAAACTTATTAAGCACTACGCAATCAGCTTTACTAAATAGCAGGTGTAAGCTATGATTTAAATGACTCTTATAATGTAATTTTTAAATTTTAATACTAAAAAAAATTCTCAGCTTATGCAGATGTTTGAGTTGAAAGCTTCCACTTATCAGTCACACTCCAATTGCAGCCAAATTAATACTATTTACTATGATTTATGGGTAATAGGCTAATTTTGACTCGAGGCCCTTTGCAAAATTATATAAAGCCCAATAGTACTGTTAAACTCTTAGCTTATCCAAATAACAGTGGAGTGGAAGAAGCCTCCCAAACACAGCAAAGACATGTATTCAGTGTGACGTGGCCCCCTTCCTGCCTCCTGAACTTAAATGCTGGAAATTCTTCTGTGAAATAATATGCACATTCTGTAATGCTTTCTGTCTGTTTATTTCAGTCCTCCAATGTGAGCATGGAATAAGCCGTGTTTCTCCTCTTTTGCACCATTCCTCTTTTTCCAAAAGTCGTCTAGCTAAGACTATTCATGTTTAATATATAACCTAACAGATACCCTTCAGAATCATCCTCTAACTATCCACAATAAATTAAGAAAAATTGTTGCTCTAGAACAATAGGAAGATGCTTGCCACTGTAATAAATTATAACTACATCAAAGTGAAAGTTGAGGGCTGATAATCAACATTTTATTGATGAGTTATCCCAAGTCTACTTAGAAACTTTTTGCTGTGTATTCATCAAACAGTGGATTTCTTTCTACTTTTTCCAGTTAGTTTCTCTTGCCTTTCTTTTCCTGCCTTCTAATTTTCTGATCTATTTTTGTTTGTTCAAATATCTAACAATCCGCAACATAAAGGCCTTTGAACAATCTAAAAAGTGTGAGTTCCATTCATGCAAAATTTTATTTGGATCAAACATACTGCCATTTTCCCCTTTCCAGTCATCCCCCTCTCTTAGCACTTTTCCATCCAAATTCATGTCCTTCTTTCCTCGGAGTTATAAACCACAGTATACTTGGTGCTGTCTGTGTTTCATGGACGTTGGAATGCTTTTCATGTCCTCTTTCCCCAGAATACATCAACTGCCAATAGCTCTGTTGTTAGAGGTAGGAGTCCATGGCCACCTCCCCAATTCATGCTGAAATTTCAACCGAATTGATCTTGTGCAGATATTATGCATGTATTCACAACTGTTGTGTTCAACTGTCATGTCCTGTAAATAGTGTTTCGCTGTAAACACCCATTGCCTTGTCTATTTCAATCCCTCTTCATAAGTCATACATGAGACGAGGGAAGGACGATGTGGGGTAGATGAGATCTGAGTAATCCATAGTCTACAAACATCCTTCTTTTCAGATCTGTAACATTATTGTCTTTGTTTATATATTAAAGCCTGGCACTGAATATTTCTGGTGGATATTGGACAGGGAAAAGAAAAAATATATTGACCAAACTCTAGTCAACAAATAATATCTCTTATTGTAATATGCTATATATTTTTATATAAGGCTCTTTCAGTTTTCAGTAGCATAGTAAGATGCACAGAGAATAAAGTAAGGAAATGAAAGAGAGGGAAAAATGTAAAAATCTATTTAGGAGTCATGACTACACAATGGAATATTACTCAGCTATCAAAAACAACGAGTCTATGAAATTCGTAGGCAAATGGTTGGAACTGGAAAATATCATCCTGAGTGAGCTAACCCAATCACAGAAAGACATACATGGTATGCACTCATTGATAAGTGGCTATTAGCCCAAATGCTTGAATTACCCTAGATCCCTAGAACAAACGAAACTCAAGACGGATGATCAAAATGTGAATGCTTCACTCCTTCTTTAAATGAGGAAAAAGAATACCCTTGGCTGGGAAGGGAGAGGCAAAGATTAAAACAGAGACTGAAGGAACACCCATTCAGAGCCTGCCCCACAGGTGGCCCATACATATACAGCCACCCAATTGGACAAGATGGATGAAGCAAAGAAGTGCAGACCGACAGGAGCCGGATGCAGATCGCTCCTGAGAGACACAGCCAGAATACAGCAAATACAGAGGCGAATGCCAGCAGCAAACCACTGAGCTGAGAATAGGTCCCCCGTTGAAGGAATCAGAGAAAGAACTGGAAGAGCTTGAAGGGGCTCGAGACCCCAAAAGTACAACAATGTCAAGCAACCAGAGCTTCCAGGGACTAAGCCACTACCTAAAGACTATATATGGACTGACCCTGGACTCTGACCCCATAGGTAGCAATGAATATCCTAGTAAGAGCACCAGTGCAAGGGGAAGCCCTGGGTCCTGCTAAGACTGAACCCCCAGTGAACTAGACTATGGGGGGAGGGCGGCAATGGGGGGAGGGTTGGGAGGGGTACACCCATAAGGAAGGGGAGGGGGGAGGGGGATTTTGCCCGGAAACCGGGAAAGGGAATAACACTTGAAATGTATATAAGAAATACTCAAGTTAATAAAAAAAAAAAAACTTAAGGCAATTTATTCATTATCTTCTAATGTAAACCATGTAAGATTATGAAATAAGAATCTTTATGTGCATAATTTTTCTTATATTAAAATGGTAGAAGGAAATGTTTTGTGTGGATGCAATGTATCTTGGGAGGGCTGCTTTCTGTAGCTATGGTTGAAACTAAACTGAGAATATATAAAGCTATGTAGAATTCCTAATCCTCTTGCCCAAGCCTCCCTAGGTTGAGAATACAGAAAGGAGTACTAATGCTTTAGATAATACAATTATGTGACAATCTCTGATGATTCTCAAAGCATGTTGAGCTAATGTCTAGTCTCATTTTATAGAGAGAAATAGAATAGAAAAAAATCTTTCTCTAAACACACATTAAAAAACAAGAAAATATTGGATTATATAACTTTTGTACTTTAGACAAACATGACAAGCACAAAATATACTTTTCCATGCTAGCAAGAAACAGCAGGGGAAATATACTGCTCAATGCCCACAGGAAGATAAATTCTCCCTCGGATGGCTACTAGAGCTCACCCTCCTAAGTTAACTACTCTGCAACTGGTCAATAAAGCCAATCTTTTAAATAGAGAATTTCTAATTGTAGAAAAAGAATTTATTCCTTGGCCTTAGATTATTGAGTTTACTTGTAATTAAAAGTAAATCTTAACAAGGAAACTGTACACAAGTTGATACCTGGCTGCTTGCTTTGTGGTGTTCAAGAGGGGGATGGATTTACCTGGGCGTTCTTTTTAATATCTTCATTTGAAGAACAATTTGAAACCAGAACATGAAATATATTAATTTGGTCAGAAGAAATTAAAATATATTAAACCAAATAAATTTGTCTGTGAGGGTTAGAATATATTCTGAAATATTTTAAGATATAAAATTGAAATGTCACTTTTGCATGGAAATCTTATATTTTTTACTTAACATTTTGGGGCATGTAGACTGTATGGTGTGTGTGTGTGTTTGTGTGTGTGTTTGTGTGTGTGTGTGTGTGTGTGTATGGTGTGTGTGTGTGTGTGTGTTCATGCCTGCGTCTGTGTGTGTGTCTGTGTGTGTTTGTGTTCTTGTACATACATGTAGAGGCCAGAAGACAGCCTTGACAGCCTTGAATATCATTCATCAGGTGACACTTTGTTCATTGCAAAAGGAAATCTTCATTGCCATGGAATTCAGGAAGTAGGTAAGGCTAATTGACCAGAGAACTACTGAGATCCATTCCTCTCTGCCTGCCCGCTGCTGAAATTTCACACAAGTGCCACCATACTCAGGTTTTCTAAATGGAAAGTTGAAGAGATCAATCAAACTTTCTTCTGAATTTTATCAACAAGAAAACAGGTGATGGGGATGGGGCAAAGGGATATTTTGACTGTTTCTTAAGGCTAACATAGTAATCATTTGTTGACTGAATCATCTTTGCTACTGAACCTTAAAACTTTTATAGCTGAATTAACTGATTCTGTGATGTTATAGGTATGTAGAAGAACACAGCTTTGAGCACATGATCATTTTGGCACTGTTTTTACTGCCCGTCTGTCTTATGAGTTTTGTAGTTAATATTCACAGTAAGTCTTGGCAGAAAGAATCTTGACAAATACTATGTACAGTAAATTGACTTTGGATAACTCTGCCTGCCATTCTTCAGGCTGTTTTAAAGCCTCTAAACTGGTCTTGGATACTTTTATATAGTCTTTATTTGAGATTGTTGGAAGCTCTGTTTTGAAGAAATAGAGATCATTAAATATCCAGACTAAATAAAATATAATAAGTGCCCAAGAGCCTATTCCTTTAATTCAATCCCATCACTAGTTTTCTTACTGTTGGTAAAATTTGAAAGAAAGTGTGTAAACCAGGCTGTTGATATACAATATATAGAAATGGCTATGTGTATCTCAAAGGATAAACAAACAAAGGAATAATAGTAATATACACATTTTCAATAAAATGTTATTCAGCCTTAAAATAAAACCATACATTACCAGTTGCCTCAGTATGAGTGTGCTTGAAGATAAATACTGTTAGAAAGAAGGAGAAGAGGGTGGCATGATCTAACTTACATGGTAAGTTTACAGCAGTAAAATTATGAACAAATCACGCCCACACAGAGAAGTGTGTGGAGGAGCATAGGAGCATGTTTTCAGGATGAGAAACTTCAGAGCTATAACATGTAGCATGAGGCTGTAGAGAGTAAAACCGGATTCAGATCCAAAGAGTTTGTTTAACCAATCCAATTTCATTCAGTCCCTATGTAAGATGCAGACATACTAGTCTGTCTTGCTATTGGAACAATTTGTACTTCTGACATTATATTGTAAATTGAAAATGTAAACAGTAAATTTCACTGGAAAATGGACAGGGGTCTCTACTGGAGCATTCAGAAAATTATCAACTTCATAAGGAAAAGTACTTCCTTCTCAATATGTTCAATATTTAAGGTTAGTTTTTAGCACAGCTACTTTTAAATTCTGCTTCTGTGTGATACAACATGCTTTCCTGCCTTCGTTTTTAAATTTTTATTTGGTCCACAAATTAATGTATTATATTTTATCTAATCTACTCCTTATTTCTACAATTCTTCCTGAGTCCTACTGAAACCACCTCCCTACATCTTCTCCTCCTTTTAAACACACACCCACCCCCCCACACACACAGAGAGAGAGAGAGAGAGAGAGAGAGAGAGAATCTCCTGAGACCCATAAGTGTCACCTGAGTATAAGACTGTCCATTGTAACATGTGTAACCTAGCAACAGCCCCATCCCAGAAGAAAATTGTGTCTCCTTCCATAGCCAGCACCAGCTGCCAATAGCTCGCAAACAGTAGCAGGATCACAGTGGAATAGTGACTACATTAAGCTTGTGTGGATCTTGCGTAGCAGGAACAGCTGTTGGGAGTTCATGAGAGAAACTGACGTTAAGTCTAAAAGATCCCATTTTGTTCTGGTCCTACTGGACTGCTATCTTACACTCTTTCCGCCCCCTCTTCTTCGAAGCTCCCCCAACCTTTAAAGGGGTCTGTGATATGAAAGTCCCATTTGGGAATGAGCACTTCACACACAAAATTATTCCTACACTTTGATCCTATGTGTTTTTCCCTGTCAAGCTCCATTCACTTTAAAAAAAGAGCTTCTCTGATGAGAGATAGAACCTGAACCTATATATGGGTGTGAGAAAAAAGTATTTATTGAGTCTATTATGGCATTTCTCTTGCCTCCTTCATAGCTGTGACTGAATGTGCCTCCTAATTTAGTGAGATTTTAATAGCTTAAGACTTTTACATTCAAATCTATATCTTAAAGACATAAAAACTGAGCATATTTATGGAATGCTGCACAATGTTTTGTTACTGTAGTTATTGTTTAAACTGGGGTAAATGTATCTGTCACCTTAAACATTGATCATTTCTTTATAGAGAAAACATTTAAAATCCTAAACGCTCAGAATTTACCATGGCTTGAAATATTTATCCAGGCATAATATTTTATAGAAAAAGCCAGTTCTGAATTAGGTCTTAAATCCCAGTTTGAGATAAGTCATTAAAAAATGCTGCCTCTAATTAGAACTTTTCATCTATCTGCTGAGTTCATAATTTAAATCCCTAAGAAATGTTATATAAAATCAGTTCTCAATTTGCTGAAATATTTGTCCACAAATAAACTTTATTGTGTATTCTCTCACAAAAAAATAAATAACTATTTACTGAAGCCCTGACTGGTCCGTTCTTACAAATTACTCATGACCTCTGTGTGTTTCTGGCAGTTTGTGAGCCTTCCTGCCAGAGCAGCCCTCTGCCTCCGTTAAATTTGCTTCCCCACTGGGGATTTGTCATTTTGTGTTGTAATTGCTTTTTCTCTTGTCTGAGGTCCCATCAGACCAAAGCTCCTCAAAGGAAGGAATCGTGCCATAGTGAATCCCCAAGTACCCAATCACAGGGGGAGAATATGTTCAATAAATATATTTGTATAAAATGAGTATCAATTAAATAGTCAATTAAGAAAACGTATAAGGATTCACTTGTGTGTGTTTTATTGTTTACTAGAAATGACACTGGAATCTTAATAAAGGAAGATAATTAATGACACTATTCAATAGTCATGTGTGTTATGCATATGATATATGTAGTATGTGCATAATATATGTAGTGTGTCACTATGTGTGTTATGTATATGTGGGATGTGTATATATGATGCATGTGCATGTTCTATCCTTTAGAGGTTTTCATTTTTGTTTGGATGATTGTTTTAAACAGAAATTATAGAAAGATTTTATTTAATAAATATTTGAGCTGGACAGATGGCTCAGTAGTTAAAAGATTGTTTTCTCACCCTGCAGAGGACTCATGTTCAATAACCAACACAAGCTGACTCATAACCATATGTCATTTCAGCTCTGAATATTGTTGTGCTCTCATCTGGCTCCCATGGCTTCTGCACACAAAAATCACACATGAACATAAACATAGACTGTTTTTTTTTAAATCATGTAGTTCTGGTCTATAATAGAAAATAACCAGAACATTCAACCACCATGCTTGTTTTAAAGCTCTGTCTTTTGTTGTCTTTTATTTTCCCTGAGTTGATGCCGCAGTTGACTGGAGAAGTTTAAAGAGAGATGCTGATTAAATTAAGACTAAACGAAATATTCTGCCCCAAGAGCCCTTCCTATCTGCAGGTTCTACACTCATGGATTCAGCTAATTAAAGACAGAATCATTCAAAAAGATAAATTGTACCTATAAGTACAGATAAGATTTTCTGTTGTGTGTTCATAGCCTAAACAAGGCAGTGCCCAAAGAATTGACAGAACACTTAGATAAGATTAGGCATTGGAAATAAACTGGAGGATGTTTTAAATATATAGATGCATGTGCATGGATTATGTGCAGGTCCTGCGCCCATTAGTAAAAGCAATTTAAGCTTTTCTATGTTAGTATCCATGGGTGGCCCTGTGACTGCACTTATGCAGGGTGGTCAGTGTAATGGTAAACTTGTGGTGCAGCTGTCCTCTAGAACCACACCATCCAACTAGTAGCACATGAACTCATAAGGAGAGAAAATCTTCAGCATGAAACCTTGGCCTGCTTCTTAAATTTGCAACCATGTGAACCAATTAATAAACCAGACCAACTCTACAAAACTTAGTCTGAGATGATTTTTAGAAAATCCTGCTAGAGTCTACAGAAAATATACATGTATAAATATGTGTTTGTGTGTATGTAAGCAACTATTACAATCTATCACTCATCCATTTATAATTTATCAATTACCTACAGTTATATATCTACTATATATAAATATATTATATTTCTCTCTATTTACCAATGACCTATATATTTTTAACCTGAAGTATTACTTTTATCTACCTATCAATTATTTTCTTCGATCATCTATCTATAATGTTTACTTATCTATTATCTATATATCTACTTATCTATCTCTACTCTCTAACTCACCTAGAATTTATCCATCTACTATAAATCAATCATCTGTCTATGTGACTACCCTCTATCCATCATCTATTTGCTACCTACTTGTCATCTATTAACTTAGCATCTATCCCTTGACGTATTGTTTATCTTTTATTTTATCTTCTGTTATTCATGTATCTATTATTTATCTATTTGTTACATATGTACTTAGCTTTTATCTACCCATTTACCTACATCTTCCTATAATCTATCACTAGTCCATCACCAAAAAAAGTAAATAAATCTCACAGATCTTTATAGTAAAATATGTGAAAGTACAACCTACACCTATGATTTTAATATAATAACTTTATAATGCAATGTGAAGGCAATCAACAGAATTATTTTTGAGCCATAACCTGGGTTTGATATTGCAGAAATTGGGGCAGCCATAGGAGTAAGGAGCCAGATATATTGTGATTTTTTTAGTCTATTTTAAAGTCCTCCCTTCCCTGAAATAACTCCCACACTGGTGCTTGAAACCTCTATTAGATTTCTTAAGCCCTAAAGATTCTGGTCCTCCCATTTGCCTATTAAATTGAAATTGCTTTACAGGATGTAACACCATAGGAAGCACCAGCTAACACCTGATCAGGGACTGTTTCCCAATCTGGATGATAGCTAATTAAGTGGGATCAGTCCTATGGGAGAGTCCATTCAGGCTGGGGTGCATATCAGGTGGATAGCAGCCAACTGAGAAGTTAGGCTACTAAAAACTTGGTCTGATTCAAGTTTATTCTACACTTGTATGAATTGGAAAGTGACATCGACTGCAGACATTGACTCTTCAGCAAGAATTAAGTTAGAACCCTTGCAATGTATGGAAGTAAAATCATCTGCAGAGTATAATCTAAGAAATGCACTGCAATCTCTGATAAAGCCCATACGTTTGAAGTTATCACGGTCTCCTTCTAGATGATTCATTTTTGTGCACAGGCGTTATGGAACACAAAGCAGTGGACCAGCACAGTGGGCTCAGATGGATTCCTTCAACATCCCTTGAATATTTAACTCCAAAGAAGGTCTGGACTTCAGGTAATAGAATGTAGCAGATGGGCTAGAGATAAGCCTTGGTATCAAGGAGGACACCACAAACAGTGATAATACATTGTGAATGTTAGAATGCACAGCACAGTCTGCTAAGTATTATAAAATGTTTAAAATAAAAATAAAACATCAGAGATATTACACAGGCAGGGAATTCCCAGAAACAGTTCCCTCTTAGGTCTGAAAGCCATTTTCTCCAGATCAATCCCAAAAGGGTCTATTCGCTCTGTTGTCCACTACCTTGGTCTGCTTCGTGTCTCCAAGCTATACTGGGATTGAGACAGTAAGAAGACAGCAAAACATGAGAAGGAGGAGGAGGAGAAGGAGGAGGAGGAGAAGGAGGAGGAGATGAAGGGGAGTAGAACACAGGGCCTCAAAAAGGCTACCTGAGGAGAGGGTGGCTAATAGAGAGATGGTACAGAAGTTACGAGCACATACCATTCATGTGTAGAGTCTGAATTTGCTTCTCAGTACCCACAATAGATGTCTTACACTTTAGCTCCAAGGATTCTGTACCCTCCATATAGTTAAGAGGCCTTGGTTTTCTAGTTTAGCATTCTTTTGCCTTCCTAGTGATGTGATTACCAAGCTAATTACAGAAGGCTAGGTAGAGTAATGTTTCTTGACATTGAAATATATTAATGATCAAAACCTTATGTCTATCTTTGAGGAATATACAAACTATTGAAACTGAGATTTGGGTTTTAGATTCTAAGGTCATGTTATTTTGTTCTTCCATGAATAAGGCTACTTTTCCCCCAGTGGTACCCTAATGACTAACTGCCTGTCTCCAAAGGGCATGGGATAAACTGTGTATCTTCTCGAGATTATGTATGCAAACTCCAATTTACTATGATTATAAACTTATCTTTAGGAACAGAAGTCAGTGTGTTGAATTCATAAGGATACCTGTAGGTAGGAGAAAATTTCAGCTTTTGATACAGCCAGAATTGTAGCAGCATGTCATTAAAAGAAAATAGATTTGTCTCTGAACAAAGACTATCAGACAGTAGAAGACAAGCATTCTCTCAAAATATGCTGCCGTCCTAAACGTCCCCTTAATCCCTACAGCACACTACAGTGACATCTGCTCAGCCACCTAGCAAATAGTCTGTATTTGCAAGAATTTGGAAGCAGCTACCAGTGTTTAATTTTGGGATAATGGCTCCTTGATGTACAAACCCCTGGAGGATTTTTAAATGGGCTGCATGGGGATTTTGGTTGTAGTAGTTGTAACTAGGAGACTCAGCTGCTTCAACTCATGTGTTGTGTCAGTGAAGATTTAATGAGTTGAAACACAACTTGGACATACAAGAAGTAAGAGGAAGAACATGTAAAATTAATAGAAATTGGGGCAGGATAGATGTCTCAGTGGAAAAGGCCCTATGGACACAATTCCTAGCACCCATAACAAGAAGCTAATAGCTGTTCATAAGTCTAGGTACAGGAGAACTAATGTCTCTAGCTTCTGTGTACATATTTATAACCCCACACACACAGAGAGAACATATAATTAAAAATAAATTAATTTTCTAATTAACAGAAATTATAGTCCCTAATGAAATATGACTTGGAAAATTATCCCAGATTCTTAAAAGTGAAAGCCAGTTTTTAAAATTTATTTTTATTTATAAGAGTACACTGTAGCTATCTTCAGACACACCAGAAGAGTGCATCAGATCCTATTATAGATGGTTGTGAGCCAACATGTGGTTCTGGGAATTGAACTCAGGACCTTTGGAAGAGCAGTCAGTGCTCTTAACCACTTAGCCATCTCTCCAGCCCTTGACATTATTCTTAAATAGGTAAAAAGTAAAAATCATAGGATTGAAGACAAAGATTTGTGTAGAAATTTTAAATAGCTTAGTTGAATTTTGTGCAATGTAGATTCACACGGAATCTTGATTGCAAGTCATCTGAGCTCCTTTTCTAACTTTTCAGCAAAAACAATTAAAGTGGAGAAGGTTGTTTTCCAATTGTGTGCTTGAAGGTACAGTCACCATGGTGGGAGAATCCTTCAAGCAGGAGCCTGAGGCAGTCAGAAGGAGGCACATGGGAGAAATATTTACCTCCTTCCTTTTTGTTCAGTCTGACACCTCAGGCCATGGGGTAGTGTCCCTCACAGTTAAAATGAGCCTTCTTCCCCTGTAAATAATCTCATGTAGGGACATGCCCAGAAGTTTGTCATCTAGGTGATTCTAAATCCTGTCAAGCTGACAATCTATGTCAACTTCGAGAAAAAAGATAAAGTAATGGTCATTTTACCTTCTCCCTATGAGGTATTGTCGATGTCCACTTACAGTTATTTACCAATGTTATTCTAAAATGTTCTTTCATGTCCATCTTTTTTACTGATATTTTATCCAGTACTTTAAATTGTAATTATTTTGTTTGTTTCTTACTTTATTTGTGTGTGTGTGTGTCTGTGTGTCTGTGTATCTGTGTGTCTGTGTGTCCATGTGCATGTAGGCACTATGTAAGAAATGTGGAGGTCAAATGACAATTTTCAGAATTCAGTTTTCACGTTCTACCATGTGTGTTTTGAGGCTAACTCAGGTGCTTCTTGTGTAAAGTTTCTGTACCTGTGATCCTTGTCACAGGCCCTGGTCAACAGATTTGAAGTACATGGGGGATCCTTTCGACTCATTTCTCTCAACTGCAGAGGGGATTTCCACTCTAATGGGAAAGTCAAGCACAACTACACATGGCCATGACGCAGAGAGTAATGTTAGCATCCTTTGCTGTTGTATGATAATTTTAATGATAATTGATAATTATGATAATTGATAACTAATGATAATTTTGCTTCATGTTGAAAAGTGTTATTGCAATCTAAAATATGTTTACTCATGTAGTAACTTGAGAAGAGAACAAGTGTGTCAGGATGGAGGCCTGAGATCTACAGTCTTTCATATGAATAAGCTGCAGCTTCCTAGCCTTCTATACTCAGTCTCAAAGACAGAAAAGATATTTTTGTTCCAAATGCCACGAAGTAGGTCTCTGGTCTAAGTATACTTCCTGCTGTCCTCTGAAACAGAACATAACTTTTCAGATTATGGTTCAATGGAATTAAGACATTATAATATATATTAGAGAATACTCTCCTCTTACATGCCAATCAGAGGGTGAGAGACCCTAGCGGATGTGGCAAACTCTGTCTGCAGAGAAAAGAATAGGTCTTGAGACTCTAGAATCTTCGCCAGTTCCCCACAAATGCATTCTGTAGACTCACCGGGCAAAACCATGGAAATCTACTCTTGAGTTTTCTGAGTGGATAGGACCAGCAACTATCAATAGCATTTTTTTCTACTTCTATGCAGAGCCAATTAATCACTCTGGAGATGATCAACACTGTGGCATAGCTGGGCTTCCAGTCCTCAGCCTAATAAAGAATTGCTCACTAAGAGTCAATGAGGTCTTTTTAGAAGCAAGGTTATTGCAAATCTCTTTCATTAAAGCAGGAAATTTAGGAAGTCTTTGCAGCCCTCCTCTGTTGCTGATGCGATTATGGGTTGGGACATAAATATACTGCCATTTAGAATTAAAATGTTCCTAGATACATAGAAGCACAATGTTTCCCCAATTTCTTCCTTTCTTTCTCCCCTCTTCTGTCCTGTCCTCCCGTCTTTCTTTTTTTCTTTTTTCTTTTTTTTCCGGAGCTGGGGACCGAACCCAGGGCCTTGCGCTTCCTAGGCAAGCGCTCTACCACTGAGCTAAATCCCCAACCCTCCCGTCTTTCTTTGGTCTACCAATATTGCATTCAAAAAACAAATTTTAAATTTCCTAAATATCAGCCACTATACTAAAAACCAAACAAGCAAACATGGTTAATCCTTGCCCAAGAAGCAAAGCATACTACTGTATAGTTATTTATAATTTATCATGATGAATACTATAACACTGAAATACTGAGAGGCCTATGTGGATAGTTTTAATTGCCCAGGGAAGCCTTTGCTGCATTTTTGCCAAACTGTCTGAGTGAGTGACCTCCTATGCCCCGCAAAGGCCTGTTGTGTTTCTATTTATCTCAGACACTTCTAATTGTCTTGAATCCATTGCCAACCACAGGCACTAACAGCAACAAAACCAATTAAAGAGCACAGATTCTGTAAGGGCATGGTTGTAATTATAATTTGCCATCAGTAAAAGATGAACTTTTTTCTCTGTTTCTTATATTGGTCAGGGGTTGTTCTGACCCAAACACACTTTCTCAGAAAAGGGAAAAAACTCTCAAGAAGCATTAACCATGCCTTCATATATTCAATATCCCACGAATATAGTGGAACCTAATGGTGTTCATGTCTTATGAGCAAGTATACTTGTCTTCTCACATTCCCTTTATAATACACACACACGCACGCACACACACACACATACATACATACACACACACACACACACACACACACACACACACTCACACACACAGCAGTGTCCTTTATCCCTTTAGTCCCTTTGTCCATATTGGAATATTTCCCTCAGTTTTGCAAAGTAAATAAAACATACAAGTCTTTGAAAGTTCCTAAACGCAGTACTCGCAAGGTTCTTTCTGTGAGGTTATATAAACACTAATGATCATTGCAGAAAAAAAAATATTCGGACCACTTGAGCAGCCTAGTAGTTTTATTGCAAGTCCCATGGAGGTAACTTTGAGAGCCACGCTGGGTTGGGCTTTTCAGTGATAGAGATGTTTTTGAGTCATTCATACTCTTGATCCATGATGCTATAAATGAGCCCATTAGAGCTGGACTTGGGTGAAATAGATAATTCTTTGGTTTGTTCTCCATACCTTGCCTGGAACAGAGATGCACTCATTCACATAACATCAGGATAAAGCACATTTATAAACCTGAAGTACCTGTCTGGGAAATTAAAGCTAGAGTACCAAACATCAAAGGAGAGGCAGCTGTTGATATTCTCTAGTCTTCTGATTGGTTGTTTACATCTTCGCACACAGTATGATGGAGTTAGACCAAACTCGTCCACTGCTCATCGAAATCTAATTATTTTAGAACAAGTTTCAGAAAAATTTGTTGGCTGTGATTTAGGATGGAGTGAACATTGATTATGGTTTTAAGTTGTAATGGTATATGTGCATTCCAGAGCATGATAAATCAATTTCACTGAAAAAAGAAAAGATGTATGTGTATTTATTTTTATTCCAAATCATCACACTTGATTTCTTTTAAGTTGTTTTTTTTTTGGGGGGGTGGGGTGGGGGATCATACTGCTCTACATAGTTCTTCTAGTGGAAGAAACACCATGTCCTAAGACAGGTAACAATCTTTGTTCAGGGAAAAACATCTTCCTGTCCATCATTCATTGTATCAAAAGATGACACTACATAAGGTCCAAGTCACTGTCTGCTCTTCAAAGTACATGAGCATATTAATTCATAATCTTCCCACTTTTGCAGCAGCCAAGGCTTCTCAATGACATAGATATTTATCTTTGGCTTTTCTAGAATTTGGCAACCATCTTTTCTCTTGTAAAATGTATGTTCTATTGACTTCCAGTGGAAGCTTTTACATATTCTCTTAAGCCCCCGAGAAAGATTCCCCTTTCTTACCACTTGATTTTTGCAGACTACAGCTTCACCTCAGCTATGTTTACTCAGGAGGCTCCTCTCTCATGCCATTTACAGATTAATTTTAAAATGTGTGTGTGTGTGTGTGTGTGTGTTTATGTGTGGTACATGTCATGTATGTGTTGATATTCTCTGATGCTATACAGTACTTCCCTATTGCTTGACTTACAGGCAGTTGTGAGCCATTCAACAGCGGTCTTGGATAATAACCTATCATGGCTCCTTTGAGAACAGTGCATGCTCTCGAATGCTGAGCAATATCTTCAGGTCCTGTGGTCCTCGGCATTTCTGTGTGAACCTCTGAGCATAGCAAACCTAGTTTTTACAATATGTACTTTAGCACAATGCTCAGAATTAAGTACTCCCAAGACATTTGTAATATAAATAAATACATATAGAAAATAGTTAATAAATACAAATGATTGTGCCCATTACCTAATGCAGACTTGTTTCTGATTACTAGATTATGGATATATATATATGTATATATATATATATACACACATATATATACATGTAAATTAGCTAATTCCTTAATTTGAACACAGATTTATCTTCATGAGGCTATATAGCATTTATTTCCTATACATAACATTATTTAAAGCTTTCACTGAGTTTGCTTTTTCATTTGGCTTTTTCATTCCAAACTCTTTATTGTTTTGCAGAAGAATGTTGCCTTGATTTCATCTTTTAAATCTTGTTGCTTATAACAAATGATGACAGCAAAGTTGAAGACAGCAGCAGAACATGTCAACCACTTAGAGATGATTTTATCAGTGAATGAGGGACCTACACATGTGCAAACCAGACACAATTATATTTTGGATTTTAGCTGTAAATACTGCAGGTATCAGTCAGTTCATATATTTTCTTAAATGACATTTATATAATAAATTACATACATATATATACATATATGCATCTTCTGTATGTCTGCACAAAAAATCTATTTCTCAGAATTTTTCTGTGTGTATTTTGCATGTGTATTTTGTATGTATATCTATGTGAGTGCACATGTGTCTGCCAGACAGAACAGTGGATATCCTGTTCTATCTCTCCATCTTATGCCCTGGAAAGACAATCCCTGACTGAACTTGGAATTGTGCTAGGATGTTCTAGCAATCTCCTAGTCTCCATTCCTCATGACACTAGGTTGTCCCTGATCAGTCACACCTAGATTTTTAACTGGGTGTCTGAACTTGAGACCTCATGTTGTTCAATAACCCATCTCTTCTATTCTGTTTCACTGTTCATATTTTATGCTCTGATTTTGTTCATAAAGGCATCCGGAACTCTTAGAAAGATTCATAACTGCAGGATCACAAAATGATACAAACTCATTCTTCGAGGAGAAGAAAGCCATCTCTTCTGACCCAATCTAAAGCTAGAGAAGTTACCATCGTTAAAGATAGCGGATTCCCGTTGAAGGAATCAGAGAAAGACCTGGAAGATCTTGAAGGGGCTCGAGACCCCATATGTACAACAATGCTAAGCAACCAGAGCTTCCAGGGACTAAGCCAGTACCCAAAGACTATACATGGACTGACCCTGGGCTATAACTGCATAGGTAGCAATGAATATCCTAGTAAGAGCACCAGTGGAAGGAGAAGCCCTGGGTCCTGCTAAGACTGAACCCCCAGTGAACTAGACTGGTGGGGGGAGGGCGGCAATGGGGGGAGGGTTGGGAGGGGAACACCCATAAGGAAGGGGAGGGGGGAGGGGGATGTTTGCCCGGATACCGGGAAAGGGAATAACACTGGAAATGTATATAAGAAATACTCAAGTTAATAAAAAAAAAAGATAGCGGATTCCAGCAACAGAATCCCAGGACAACTGCACCTACTCTAGTGAAAATGCAGCTCAAGTTCATGCATCTCACAGAGCAAAACATTTCCTCTCTACAGAAAACCGAAGGATGGATTCAACATGAAGGAAAAGTAAGACCAAAAGAGCTTATCATTGTACCAATAAAAATAGATCCCTAAAATAAAGAGGCATCATTAAAATATTGTACTAGTTAACCTAAACCTAAGGTACTTCAAAATGACATTTAAAATATGACTTTATGACCCATTATATTGATCCCCAAATAAAGAAATATGTATGATTATAGTTGCTACTTATCCATCACTTATACACTCAATGAACCCTTTGAGAAGCTCCTCTGTGGGGAAAAATGGGTCTGCATGCTAGACATGGATTCTTAGACAAGATTTACAAAGTTATAACTCTCACATAACATAAAAAAACAAAGAACATTTTATTGATTTCATTGTCTTTAAAATTTTTACACTAGGGAATCCTTAAATGCAGAAGCTTTTAATATTTACTATGGAATATTTAATATATTTTAAAGACAAAACAACTATTGTATTCCTGATAATTCAAAACATCTGAGGCAGTGTATATTGAATTAATCTATTTCTACTATCTTTATATTGGGATGCATGACTTTCTCAGACACAAGACAGTAATAGCACTGCATACTGTTATTCCCTAAGAAGCTGTATTTAGTATGGAATACAAAGGTTTTTTCTTTATTCGAACAATTAGGGACTTTATACTATTCGGTAAAAGGAATTCTCCAAACCCTTCTAAGTTCAATGACTAGTAACCTTTTAAAACTTTTATTTTATTTTTATTTCTTGTATATGTTTTTTGCTCTTTTTATTTCACCAATTGAGAACTTCACTTTTAGTTAGAAAAGTACTTCTTAAATTTTATTTATTAGTATTCTATGAAAGATACCTAAATTTATAAGATTCTTCAAAAAACAGGGTTGAGGATTTAGCTCAGTGGTAAAGCACTTGCCTAGCAAGTGCAAGGCCCTGGGTTCAGTCCTCAGCTCCGGGGGACAAAAAAAACAAAAACAAAAACAAAAACAGTGTGTCGATGCATAACACACTGCTATTATGATCTCTATATATATAATTTGAATTTTTGGAAACTTTAGCTGTGCTGTCAGCTTTGGAAAAAAGTATCCCTGTTTACTGTGTTGAGTTGGTACTGTACAGAATTAACAGCCATATTGGTCTAGAAATGTTGAACTTAAGTTTTTTCCATTTGTACAGGGGTAACGCACTGTATTAAATATGTAAGGTCTTATCTACGTGGGTTTGATTACAAAAACTAATAAAGTATTCTCTAAATAAAAAAAATACACAAAAACCCCAAAAACCATTGACGCTAAAGCAATAGGCCTAGAATTTTAAACCATGATAAGGCAATAACCATTAATAATATCAAATAGCAGAGGACTGGAACAGTGGCTCAGTGTGGTCAGTGCACACTGATCTTGGAGATGAACCTGAACCTGTTACCTGCACCCACATCAGAAGGCTTACAATCCCCTGCAACTTCAGCACCTGGCAATCAAACACCTGCTTCTGGTCTCCACTAGCTCTACACTCATATGCACATATACCGCCCTCACCTATGCATGAAATTAAAATAATAAGGATAAAGTTAAGAAATCAAGTACTAGTATGTTAACTTTATTTTTAATTTTTAATTTTTATTGGTTATTTTATTTATTTACAATTCAAATATTATTCTCCCTTACCCATTTCCCCTCCTCAAACTCCTATACTCATCCCCTTTCCCTTGCTTCTATGAGGGTGCTCCCCCACCAATCCACCTACTCCCACCTCAGCACCCTAGCATTCCCCTAGACTGGTTCATCTAGCCTTTACAGGACCAATAGTCTCATTTTCCATTGATGCCAAGAGTTGCAATATAAATGTTTGTTACCCTCACATCTGAAGTCCAATTGAAGAGATGTTAGTGTCACTTTAAGCATGTGAACTCTTGTCTCATTGTTTTCTTAAGTGTAAAATGAAAATTAGAGATAATGTGCAGCTGTTAAATATATATAGTTAAATAATATTCCACTGTGGGCATCTTCTGTATCCTTTTATTAGTTGATGGGACATAGGTTGATTCTATAACTCAGCTTTGCTGGGTACTTTTTTACAATTAAACAAAGGTAGACACAACTTGAAAATTTGGTTGCATTTCTTCTACTAAAGAAGAAACATTATTTTCTTGAAAAATGTTGTGGGCAAGGCTGCTGAATGTTTTTACAATGAAAACATTTTATTTGAAACAATGCTTATGCCTGTTACTTAGATATAATGGTTTTAGAGTTTTCTCCAAACACCATTTTATGTGCATTAAATACACACCATCACATACTATTTACTAATAAATTGCCACTCTAATGAGATGGTGTGTTCATCCGTTTCTATTCTATGTGATTGACAGAAGCTTTTAGCCCTAGAACCTCGACTAATTCCTCAGCTTACCTCCTCTGTAGCTCCTATCTTTACATAGGTAGATGAAATGACAAGTAAGTCTCAAATAGTGTGAAGACAGTCACTCCCAGAACCTGGTGTGGAAGTGGAGTTTCTAACTCATTAACCCATTTTCAAGTTTCAACATTTTATTTGGATGAGAAATGGTAAGAATTCATAGGTCTCTAAGTGAACAGAAAAGGTCATGAGAAAGCTATTCCTCAAATGATTTCTGTACTGATATTTCACCAGACAAAAGTAAAAAGTAACCACAAACTACTAATGGACAAAACTTATTCTTATCTAAAATTTACTAAAATTGGCAAACTATGTTAGAGTCAATTTGTTCTCTCTCTCTCTCTCTCTCTCTCTCTCTCTCTCTCTCTCTCTCTCTCTCTCGTCTCTCACCGCTCACATACATTGCTATGGGAGTGCTTCATTGTGTTGTGACTTGTGTAAAAGTCAGAGAACTTTTGGAAATCAGTTCCTTTCTCCCACCTTGGGTTGAAGATGTTGAACTCAGTACAGAATTTTGCAGCAAGAATTTCTACACTCCAAGCCATCTCACCAGTTTAGCTTCATGTTTCAGATTATTTCCTTTTGAAGATACATGGTTACATTGCTAAGAAAGTGTGTCCACCCATAATTTAGTCAAGGAACTGTATCTAAGACTGCACCAGATGAAGAGGCATGGATATTGTATTCTAAGTACTGATTAATTGTTAAATTGGAATGTAAAAAACATTGGTTTACTCCACAACTAACTTTGTTGTGGAAACCTGATAATTATCTGTGAAATTAGATTGTTTAGAATCATGAATTACAGTCAAAATGCATGACATTAAATGCAAATTATATTTCTAAATTAAATACATACACAATAAAATAAGCCTGATACATTATTAAAAGTCATCCAACTCAGCTCTTTCTGAACTTGGATGGCTTAATAGTTTCCTCTCATTCTTAGTTTTTATTCATTTTATTCATTTTCAGATCTGCTTTACACACACACACACACACACACATACACACAAACACACACACACAAACACACAGAGGAAGAGAGAGAGAGAGAGAGAGAGAGAGAGAGAGAGAGAGAGAGAGAGAGAGAGAGAGAGACCAGGTGATACATACTCATGAATTTCTTTTAAAATCTGCTTAAGACATTTATGCTAAATCTAATGAAATCTAAGTTCACCTGAACTTCCACTATTTTGTATTCTTACAGGACTTTAATACCAAAGTCAGCAAGGATGGTATCCCAGGTTTAGATCACTTATCTCTGTTTATTCAATTCATGCCTGCCTGAGCTTCTAACTACATAATAAACTTACAAAGATTCAGAAATAATTTTCAATAGTGTTATTTATTCAATTATATGTAGTACAGAACTGCATAAGCACAAGATCAAAAAAGTATGCTAAATAAACATTTATAAGAATGGGAAGCCAAAGTTCATCTAACAAAAAGTCCACATCAGGCATGAAAAACCTCCTTTCCGTTGCTGGTCAGGGTTGTTCAAAAGACTCCCAAAACACTTTAGGCCATTGCTGTTGTCCTTGGATGTTCCTGGGAAGTAAAAAGTAAGGACCTATTGCAAAAGATATCGTGAACATCAGAAACAGTGCCCAAAGGATCTGAGCTGGATTAACTTGAAAGCCTCTTCTCTGAGGACTAGCATTCATAGTATCAGAAGGTACAATGCAAGCTTCCAGTGGAGGGAAAGCAAACAAAGACCTACCCAGCTATTATTACAGCTATAACCTATAACAAAACCATACATGACACAATAAATATATAGGTACAGTAATGGTATGACTATGTTCTCAGTAACCAACAGCTCTCTAATTAGAATTAAGGTGTCCTCAATAAGAGGAATACCATGGCTGGTACCAGAGAGCTAGTCAATTAATCAGTACAAGGGAAATTATGGTTGTTGGAGGAGAACCTACAACCATTAATTTTACTAAACCAGCATAAGTTCTTACAACCTGAAAATATTTATCCTTATACCTATGGATAAGTGTACAGTTCACCCATCATTAAGAAAATTTCTCTTTGCAATAAATGAAGACCATTATAGAAAATCACAATCAATCATAATGCTGAGTTGGGGAACCCATTCGTTATGGGTAGATCTACAAAATGAATCCCATGCCTAAGGTTCAGGGGGCATTGTGGATGAGGGGGCAGAATGTTTGTAAGAACCAGAGGGTCAGTAAGTTTGCAATGAGATTGTGTATCTTAGGAATGCCCGAAGCTAGAGCCATAAATTCTCACCAACATGACTACCCAAATGAAAACTGAACAATGACAACAGGCACGCCAAAGTGGAGAGGGAGAAGACAACAAGGCCTCAACCCTACACACAGAACTGCAGGCAGCTAAGAAGGGCTAAGAGCAGGAGAAATAATCTTCCTCGAGAAGAGCATATGAACCGATTATACAATACAGTGATCATTCCTGAGAACATACATACAAGTACTATTGTATACACTGAGCAGGCTATACTTAAGAATACGTGAACTCCCAGAAATTGGGACAGTATACACAGATCTTCAGAAGCTCAAACCAAACAAAATGCCAACATGGAAAAATGGAAGTAGACATGAATCCTCACCACACACAAAGCTTTATTAATATTTGATAACTTCTGTGAAAGAAAAATTATATTTTCTTAATAGGTCCAATATTTTCATCATACCATGAAAATCTCCTAACTCAGAATTATTTAGCCAACACAGACTGGACTCTGCTTTATTATTTTTAAAGAAAGGAGAGAACCTGAAATTAGGTGGGTAGGGAAAAAATAATCTAGAATTGAGGAAAGAGTTATATAATAAATGTATATTGTATGAAATTATGAATGGATAATTTAAAACATTTAAAAAGACATGCATGTATGAAACTATCAAACAATAGAAATTAAACAAAAAACCAAATGGATGTGCGGAAAATAGATTCTGGTCACATACATTTATTTTCTTTTGTCTGCCTTTGTGTACGTGTGTGTGTGTGTGTGTGTGTGTGTGTGTGTGTGTGTGTGTGTGTGTGTGTGATCAAATAGGTGCCAGATCGCTATTACTCACTGTCCTATTCCCTTGAGACAGGATCTTTCACAGAATGCAGCACTCAAAGTCATTTGCTTGTGATTTTATTTGATGCTTGTTTTTCCATTTTGTTTTTCCAGCTAAGTCACTTGTTTCCCTCCCGACCACTCTTGAGATGTTCTGAGATTACAATTACATGCAGGTATACAGCAGGTGGAAATCTAAACTCAGAGCCTCATGCTTGCAAAGAAAACACTTTTGCCCTCTGTGTAATCTCTACAGTTTCCACAACAAATCTTCCAAACCAATTTGGTAAGATCTCCCATCTTGAAAAGAAAATTAGTGACGAATAATAAAAGCACAATAAGGGTGGTCATATAACTGATATAAAATGCACATGATAACAAATATATAGGTCACCAGTCTTCTTCTTCTTTTTTTTAGTAGAAAATAGAGTTTAATAAGGGCATGGGGAGGGAATTAAGAGGGTAGTAGAGATGGAGAAAGGCAGAGAGAGAGAGAGAGAGAGAGAGAGAGAGAGAGAGAGAGAGAGAGAGAGAGAGAGAGAGAGAGAGAGAGACTAGAGACAGCCATGAGCACTGGAGAGAGACAGGGGGTGGGAAACAGGGAGGGGGGCAGGAGGGGGAGGACAGAACTAGAGCAAGAAGTTGAGAGAGCTAGGTCACCAGTCTTAATAATAAAAACTGAAGTCAGGTGAAACTACACTGAGGTCTGTCAGACCGGCAATAATATTAAAGATTGACAATGAACTTTGAGGTAAAAAAGAAACACACTCATGTACTTTTCCTAGGAATCTAAGTTAGTTCATTCCCTACTAGATGAGGGTGAATTTTCTTATGTCTTTCAAAAACAGACTTGCATTTGCGTTTTCATTTAACAATCTTCTATTAATAATCTTTTTCTGTGCTCCAACTGCATAGGTAGCAATGAATAGCCTAGTAAGAGCACCAGTGGAAGGGGAAGCCCTTGGTCCTGCTAAGACTGAACCCCCAATGAACAGGATTGTTGGGGGAGGGCAGTAATGGGAGGAGGATGGGGAGGGGAACACCCATATAGAAGGGGAAGGGGAGGGGCTAGGGGGATGTTTGCCTGGAAACCTGGAAAAGTAATAACAATTGAAATGTAAATAAGAAATACCCAATTTAATAAAAATGGAGGAAACAAAAAGAATCTTTCCCTGTGATTCACTTTTAAAAAATATGAAAATAAAAGCCCATAATTGGTGAATTACAACATTCAGTAGTCCAGGAAACCACTGAAAGTTCATTTGAAAAGGAGATCAGTTAAAGACATCATGGCTCATGAATATGAATTTGATAAAGCTTGTAAGACCAGAATGACATAGATTTTAGATAGAAGATAGTGGTTCATGAAAGGGATCATATTACTCCCCTTGACACATTTGGCTTGTGAAAACTTGTGGCAGGGATGATAATAGTATCTAATGTATAGAGAGCAGTGTTCTCTATACCTCCATATAGCATAACTCTAATGTGAACTATAGTTGATAATGTTAAGTAACAATGTTAATAGTGGAGAAACCCCAACCTGTACAATCGAAAGTGCACGGAATAGGATTTGGATGAGATTTGTCTTCCATAGGCTCATCTTTGTAGAGTTGGTCACCACTAAGTACATATCACTATTGAAGGTAGTTATGGATCCTTTAGAAGACTGAGCTTTGGTGGAGGAAGTCTTCCTAAGGAAAAGACTTCGAGGATTTATGGCTTCATACCATTTTGTGTTTTCTCTCTTGATTTATTATATGTGGATGAAAATATGACCTGCCAGCTTGCCATTTTTGCTTATGCCTTCCCTACTAAGATGGACTTTCCTTTGGAACATAGATGCAAATATAAACCCCTTTTCAAGAAGCTGCCTTTGGCAAAGGTATTTTATTAAGGAACAGAAAAGTAAACAATACATTGCCATTTACATTAATCAAAAAGAAGGGGTGGTGCCATCTTTGGTGGGGAATTTTCAGTGTTAATTTAATGGAATTTAGAAGTTCTACAGAAATTCATCTCTAGCTTTATCTATGACAGCTTTGCCAGAATGGTTTAATTGAGGCAGAACAGACCCACTCTGAATGTGAGTAGCAATATTTTATGGGCTGAGGCTATGAAATGAATATGCAGAACATGATCTGAGCAGTACAATCCATTTCTATTTCCTTATAGTGCTAAGTTTAGATATATCGCTTTCTGAGCTTGCTTAGATGTTGAGAGGACTTCATTTTCTTATTTTATTTCTTTTGCTATTGTTATTTTAAATAGGCTATTATGCAGCCCATACTGGCTATGAATTTGCTTTGTAGACAGTGATGGCCTTGAACTTGTGATTTTCCTCACTCTACCTCTGCAGTTCTGAGATAACCAATGTGCCTCACTGAATATAGGGTCATGCAGTTCTGGGGACTAGACCCACAATTCCATGTATGCTAAGCAAGTATTCTTTCAATTGGAATATACATCCAGTCTTAGATGACTCCATCTTTTTAATGGGTTATTGGAATGAAGGGTTCAACTCTTCTCTGTCAGATCTTCATCTTTTTGTTGTGTGCCTCTTAGTGTTGGTCCACTCAAATCATTACACATACACTCTATAGAAAAAAGTAATGAAAAAGCTAGTCATACAAGCCCAACTGAAAACAAGTTCATTTTGATTCTTTTACAATGCAAAGGAAGAAGTGCCATCCTTTCTCGTTTGGCAAAGTTCTGTTAATTATAAGTGAATCACTATCCAGATAATGCTGAACTAGGGCTTGAGTTCCAAGAGAAGAAACTGAAAGACAACTAAAAGTGAACTTATTGCAAAAGTAAAACAAATCAACGATTACTATGATGACATCATTAGTCACTAAAATTACAACATAGTGGAAAAATACGAAGTGGAAATTTTGGGTTTCTTTGGAAACTCAGTTGTGTCATGTCATGATTTTCTGAAAGCAGTCTTATAGGAGGGTACATGATCTTTCCCTGGAAGCTGTCTTATGAGAGGATGTTTTGCTGAAGCAGATGATTGAGAGGGCATGTGATGTTTGGGAATAGTATAAGTAGAACCCCACGGACAGGAAAAGGACACTCTTGCATTGCCATACCTTACAATGCTTGACTGGTATTTGCTGGCCTACATTTCACAGAGAAAAACATGCTTAAGAACTTCTTGTGGTATTCCAGCTGACTTTTGACACTTAAGCTGACTCATGCCCATTCAGCTAAGCCTTCTGCTAGATTGAGCTTCTGTCACTGTTTCATGTTTCCTGTTTGATATTGGATTTGACTCTTGACAATAAAGAGTAGAATCACCCCCAAAGAACCTCTTTTAAACAGGTTCACAACTCCATTTTCCTAGAAGAATTCTTTTGCCTCTACCTCTATCCTAAATAAAGTAGGTTTAGAAAATATAAGCTTTCATAAGTAGATAATTAAAGACTAAATAAAAGTCCCATGTTGTTTAATTAAGACAGCACATTAATTCGAGTGTTTGTGTGTGTGTGTGTGTGTGTATGTGTGTGTGTGTGTGTGTGTGTGTGTCCATGCATTACCCAAGTATGGGTGTATGCTCGTGCAAATCTATGTATCTTTTATTTCTATTTAAAAAATTATTTATTTATTTATTTTGAGAATTTCCTATAAGCATACACTGCAGTTTTAGCATATTTACCTTTCACTCCTCCTCTGCGACTTCTCGGTACTCTAATTTCTTCTGTATCCTAATTTAAGAACTTATTGAATCCAATAGTGCTTAGTGCTGGCTCTGTGTGTGTGTGTGTGTGTGTGTGTGTGTGTGTGTGTGTGTGTGTGTGCGAGAGAGAGAGAGAGAGAGAGAGAGAGAGAGAGAGAGAGAGAGAGAGAGAGAGAGATCTTAGGATAACCTAGTGGTCCTCTACTACAGACATTTTCTCCATAGTAGTTCTTAGCTCTTTCTGGATAAAATTTTAGGTGTAACAGTATTGTAGATCTGGATGTCATTAATAGAAAGAAGAGTGACAATTTATTGATTGTCAGCATATCTAAATTTAGGGTCTCTATGGAGATATATCTCAGGTTGTGTTTTGTGAGTGAGTGGGTGAGTTGAATTTTCTAGACTAGGTTAACTGAAGTGAGAAGACAACTGAACTGTAGGACTTAATGAAAAGGAGAAGGGAATTGAGTCAAAGAATGCACAATTCTAAAGGAAATATAGCAATGGTCTTTCAATTTTTAGAATTCAAGAAGCAGTATAGGTCAAAGGACTGCACCTACATTTCAAGAGATGGGATATATGTTTGTAATTTGATACAAATAAGTAAAACCTAATTATTATATCATCAGAAAAATTCTCAAAGAAATAAAACATGATTATCATATCAAAAACTTATTTTTAGGCACAAGGCACAAATCTAATCCTAGCCTGTCAAAAGGCAAAGATAGAAGCGTAGAACAAGGACTGGAGAGATGGCTCAGTGGTTAATAGCACTGACTGCTCTTCCAGGGGTCCTGAGTTCAATTGCCAGCAACCACATGGCGGCTCACAACCATCTGTAATAGGATTTGATACCTTCTTCTGGTGCATCTGAGGAAAGCTATAGTGTACTCATATACATAAAATAAATAATTCTTTTTAAGAAAAGAAGTCTAAAACTAAAAGGAAAACTGACACAGAGTTCCCCAAATTTGATAGTGTTAAGAATGGTCAATTTTAAAGACCTTCCCAAATATAAAAACTAGTACAACTTGCAGAAAAATTATGTAATTTTTAGAAGTTAATTTAAAATAATCTGTTATGGTTAAAACTGTATGTTTATGACTAGATAAGAACAGGGCACTGAAATTCTAGATATGTCTCTTCTGCAATATGCTTTCAAAATTTTCTATAATATATTGCTTTTAAGGTTATAATTTTCACAGAAATAGAGATATAGTATCTAAATTAACAAATGAAAAAAGGGAAATAACAACAAACCCCAAGGAAATCCAGAGGTTTTAAGTATGTTGTAAGGACATACTTAAAAGATCTATACTCAAAAAATTGCAAAATCTAAAAGAAATTTATAACTTTCTGGATAAGTTCCAGTTACCACAGTTAACTCAAGGTTTTAATAAGCAATTTAAACAAACTTATAACATTTAGTGAAATAGAAGTAGTCATCAAAAGTCTGACAACAAGAACAACACAGCACAAGACTGTTTTAGGCCAGAATACTACCAGACTTTCAAAGAAGAGTCAATGCTAATACTCCTTAAATTATTCACAAAACAAAAACAGACAGAACATTGTTCAATATATTTTATGAGGTCACAGTTACCTTGATACCAAAACTACATAAAGATCTAACAAAAATAGAATTAAAGATGAATTTCTCTGTGACCATAGATGTAAAATTAATAGAATACTTTGCACACTGAACCAATCAATCAATCAATAAAAAGATCATCCAATATTATCTAGTATGCTTTATCCTAGATATTCAGAATTAGTTCAGTATATGAAAATTAATAAATATAAGCCACCATATAAACAAACTGAAAGGAAGTACACATGATTATCTCATTAGATACAGATTAGCCCTTTGACAAAGCACAACACTATTTCATGTTAAAAGTCCTAAATACATCAGGGAAACAGAGCAAATACCTCCTATCAGGATGGGGGAATACGGAGGGGCCCTCCAGTTTCTCAGAGAAGTAGGGGAAGGAGGGATAGGGAGAAGGACTGTGTGAGGTTGGAACCAGCAGGAGGAAGGGCAGCTATCTGGATGTAAGTTAAATGAATGAATGAATGAAAAAATGAGAAAAATACTTACATTAAAATATCTAATCTTACATGTTATCCATTGTGGAAATTTTGATTTTTGACTTTTATTTCATACATAAAATTTCTAAGTTCACTATAAGTGATTAAAATTTAAATATGTAAATGAAACAGGTTGGATCTGTGTTAAGAAATTTAAATTTTTATTGTGTAGGAACTTTTAACTTTTTCCTGATATTAATATCGTTTGTAAAGAATGAAGTCTTTGTCGTAAATTTAGAGGAGATTTCAATGGAAATAGAATGAATAAACTCTGATTTTCTCTAAAAATACAAAACAAAAGACAAAAACAAGCACCAACATTCCTCAACATAAAAAAGGCAATTTACAGCAAGCCCATAGTCAATATCAACTTAAATGGAGACAAATTGAAAGCAATTCCATTTAAATCAAGAACAAAACAAATACAGTTTGTGAAGATTCAGCTAGAGTATTAAGACAACTGAAGGAGATCTCGGATATACAATTGGAAAGGAGATGTCAAAGTATCATTATTTGCAGATGGGTTCCCATGAAAATCCCTAAACAACCTAGTCTGTTGCCAAGATAATAGGATGCTCTCCACAAACTGAAAGCAGTGGCCAATTTTCAAAGTCAACACCCCACAGCTCACTTCACGTGTTGAGGTAGAGCTGGTACCTACATAGAAGCTTCATCTTGTTCTTATGTCTTTGGTACTGAAAGGTACTCAGCAGGCTACCAAAAGAGAAATGTTAACACCAAACTCTTTAATTTTGTAATGTGTTCTATCTGCAAAGTATGATAGGTCAATGGTGGTAGAAAGCTTGTGGAGGAATCCAACCAATGTCTGATCTCATTTAAAGTCCACTCCAAAAAATGGAATCCATACCCAACACTGCATGAATAATCAAGAACCAGGAACTAGATAGCTCAGAGACCTAAGGTAAAACCAATATGACTGGTATTTATTAGGTAACAATATTTTGACCCCTGATGATATTCTGCTATATTCATATATTTGTACCTTATTCAGTCATTACTAGAGAAGCTTCCTCATGCAATGAATGACAACTGATACAAAAACATTCAGCTAGACATTACACAGATTCGATACCTTGAAACAGCTCTAAACAGATGTCTCTATTGAATCTTTCTCCTCAGAGCTTAGTTAGCCCTGTGGAAGAGGAGGCAAAGGTCCTGTAAGAACCAGAGGGAATGGAGTAGATCAGGAAAACGAGACTCCATATTGACCAAAACTCTTACAAATTCCTAGAGACTGAAGCAGTAAGTACAAGACCTACACAGCTATGCAATGGGTGTTCAGCATATATACCATAGCTTCCAGTTTAGCTAATTTATGGGGATCCTGAGTGTGTGACTAATAGGTCGCTAATTCTTGTGTCTTCTCTTGGAGCATTTTTCCTTTTGTTAGTTGCTTTGTCCAAGTTTGGTGTGATAGTTTTAGTTTTATCTTATATTTGATTTTAAACAAATAAAACACTGTTGAGACCTAAAAAGGTTAAAAATTACCTGATTAAAGGTTAATATTTTATGAACATTTCTTTGATCATAACTTGAGCTATGTCTCGGAAAAGACATTATGGCTCTAAGGAGTAAAGAGTCTCATCTATAATAAAATTGTTTAACATTAAAAATATGTGATTTCCTATTAAATATTACTAAAATTATATGTGGATAAATCAAATGATATAAAAACAAAATATCACTATTGTATATCAACTCAACATAAACCTTAACATTATAATTTCTTCACTATAGCATTTCACTGTGCTATACACAATGTTAAATATTAATTTTTATATTTTATTTATATTAAAATACATTTTCTTTTAGCATGATATATTTTCAAGACTCATTTTATCACTAGATAATGACCCATTAAGTAAGCATCACTTGTTTAATTCACTTTTCATCTCCTACTTGCCATTCCATCCCCTCTACTTTTCAGCATTATAAATAGTACTGAAATAAACACTTTCTACATGCTACATAATTCTCATCCAGACTCATTCATTCTAGGATGTATAGGTCTGGTATAAATTTCTTTCTTTGGAATAATTCCCAGAATTTAAATTACTGAAAATAAAGTCATGTCCTTCTAAAAATTATTGAGACATCAAGATAAATCACTCTTGAGATTCAGAAAGCAAGTCACTACAAAAGAAATAATACATTTACTGGCAATTATTTAAATAAGATGTGTTTGTTTAATTTCAGATATTAAGATGGTGTGGCTAGTATAGTGGGGCCATGATAAAGTTAGTGACAAGTCTTCTATGCTCCTGAATTGAAGAATAGAAAGAAACCATGTGGTTTTGCCCTGGTCTTATTTGGTTGCTGAGATAATCTATTGGGGAGCAGACTAGAATACATTCAAAGTATCTGAAGCTTTATCTTGGCATGAAGATGAGCAAGGAATTCCTAGAGGGCCTCTGACTTCTACAAAATGATGTCCATCCCGGAGAAGCTGTATACAAAAACATGCTGATTAATTTTCTAGCCTCTATGATAATTCAGGTCATTAGGGATAAATGTTTAGTGAGCCACTTCACAGTACCAGAGACCTTGGTTGAAAAAACTCCCACCCACGTAAAGGCTTTCCGTTTGTAAAACAATTTAACAACTTTCTCCTGTCTTCTAGTTTGTTTAGTTCCATTTATTAAGCTGTCAGTAGGTTATATTTGTTTTTCGTCTTTTTTGTGCTCTGCCTATTCATGTGTCTCACCATTAGCACACTTGGTGTGTCGACCTTTTGTAACCATTTGCTGCAGGAAATGCCGCTGAGCCTGAGAGAATAGAATACTCATAATCTGAATTGAAGCTTTCTGTTTTTCTGCAACATGTAAACTCTTAGCACTTGTGTGAACTTGGTTTTCTTCTGCATATATGATAAGAATTCTACATAATTAGCGGCGACCATTGCCACTATACTAGTCAATTGAAAATATGACTGAACCCCCAGTGAACGTGATTGTTGGGGGGAGGGCGGTAATGTGGGGAGAATGAGGAGGGGAACACCAATATAGAAGAGGAGAGGGAGGAGTTAGGGGGATGTTGGCCTGGAAACCGGGAAGGGGAATAATAGTCGAAATGTAAATAAGATATACTCAAGTTAATAAAGATGAAAAAAAGAAAATATGATTTGAGAGCAAAATGTATTAGAAATGAGATTTCATCACATATTCTTCATGGATATTACTCCTTACTAAATTCAGTTTCTTGATATCTAATCACATTTATAATATGTTTTGGATTATAGTTGTTTTTCATATCAATGATTAAATACCTGAAAACACAAGTTAGAAGAAGAAAAAATTATTTGGTTCCCTTTCAGAGGCTCAATCTATGAATGCTTCACCTGTGACATTGGGCAGTGCATCTTGGTGGCTGAAGAGAATAGGGCAGGAACCCCTTTACCTCTCATAAGACTGGAAACAGATAGCCAGGAGAAACATAGAACCACGTGTAGCTTTAAAAGGCACACCTCTACTGACACAGCTCTCCAGTTTGTTCCCATCACCTAATATTCCAGAGCCACCACCACCTTATTGTCGACAGCTGAGAACCAAGCACTCAACATATTAGTCTGTAGACACGCTGATAAATATCCGGCACGGTTGTTATTAATAAAGGAAATAGTTAACGTGAAAAATTCATTATTATTTTGTGAAACATTTAGATCTCGGCTAAGCTTCCTTTATCTTATGGAGCTAATATTTTCTAATATGCATCTCTTAGTAGTTTTTGCATAGTTGAAATATTTCAGGCCCGGAAAATTTCCAGAACCCATCAACTAACAGCCATGGGATGATTGCATACATTATCTTTCTTGTTGATACGAATTTGTTGAAATTTTTCAACAAACAAATGCACGCACTTGCTTTAGATGGGAGGAAATGCCATTCTTAATTACAACTCCCCTTTTGTAAGAAGTCATGCTACATTTCCTCAGTGACTCAAAGACGACAATGGATGGCAGAGACACGTGCTAACGAGCCCATTATTAGTTTAGCTTTAAAAATAAAAACTTCAAAGTTGCCATGAGGTGGACTAATATATTCTTTTTATTCTAGATGCTTGGTATTTTAAGTTGAATATGAAACATCTTTGAATCACAGTGGCAGATTCCAGAAGATGATTAAGCACAGCATCTATTAAAAATGTATTCCAATTACCAAAAAAACATGCTAAATAAAAACACGCTCCTACAGTTAGAACTCAAGCTTTGAGTAATCTTCAACATTTTTTAGTTAATTTCTTCAGCTTTCCTTCCTGTTATGATTTCTCCAAAATATCACAGCCTATGAAAAGCAAAGACTAAGTTAGAGTGTTCCCAGATTCATAGATGCCTTTCTTGTAAATTACTTCTCAATGTTCCCATTTTCTGGCATTTTCTGTAAATTTCAGCCTGAGTCAACTTTTCAGTCCACCACTGTGCTTTCATACCTGTAATAATAACTCAATGATCAGCTTTGACTTTCTAAATAGGTTGGATGTTATCCAATGGTGTTCTACCTAACCTTCTAAGCAGCATTTACTTTTGTTAATCTGGACCTGAATGTGTCTTGATATTTATTTCATTTCCTTTTGAGTTTCTTGTCTTATGTCAGGAAGACGTTCTCTGCTTCTTTAGAATGAGTGCTCCAGTTTGCATAAAACCAGAATCCTTCAATGATCAGCCTAAAATCTAGCTTCCCTCTATACCACGTTCCTAAGTCTACATATCGCACAACAGTTGACACCTATAGTTGTTAGAATGAAAGGAAACTCCCCAAACCTCCCCAAACTCCAATAGGAAACCCAAATATACAGAACTATAGATGGATTTTTTGCTGCTTACATAAAGGGCAGTAAACTTTAGGATCTTGTAAAGCCAGGTACCATCTGCCCAAATGAGTCATTTTCCTTAACCCTGGTTAAAGGTCATATGGCTTTCCAAGCAACATACCCCTGTTGTACCTGTAACCATAGCAACGTCCATTCTATCCTCCAGGATTTCAAAGTCCCCATACCCTTTCCTCCTGGCTTTTCCCTCATCTCCAGCTACTTGTCCTTCTTATATCTAGTATCACTGTGCTTTGTCCCTGTTCTTGTTATTCTTACTGTGTTCTCTCCATTCCCTATCTTCTACTGTTTTCCCTTCTCTGACAGATATTCCAGGCCATATACAATCTGCTGGCCATGTTCTATCTACTCCTTTTTCTGCTCTGGTTTCTTCCAGATGCCTCTGAATGTACTCTCTCTTTTATTCACAATAAAACCCTCCTTTTAAATCATAGCCTATATCAATCTTGTTAAAAGGTCTTATTGTGTTTTTAAGATGTATTTGTTTTAATTTCTTTTAGTGGGTATGTGTATACATAAATGCAGGTGCTTGCTGGACCCAGAAGATGTCAGATTACTTGAATCTGGCTTGATAGGCAATGTGTGCATGCCTGATGTGGGTGCTAGAATCTATCTACAGTCCTCTCCAAGTGCAGGACATACTCTTAACTGATGAGCTTTTTCTCCTGCCCTCTAGATCTCATTTCTAAATAAAGACATTTATATTTGCATCCTACCCTGCTTCTTTTGCATGCCTTCAATTTCTATATCAAGGTCAAATATGAATTTATTATCAACCCTGACACCCATCATCCTTATTTCACTATTTAATCATTTTTAAGCTCTCTGGAGTATACTTGCTACAGGTGTAGCTCAAACTTATTCACTTATGGGCTCCTTGATTACTCATGACACATTCTGAATTTCATCTGCAATTACATCTATGTCAATATCTTTAATAGAGACCAGTCATTGTCCTCTTCCAGATAAAGCTTTGTTCCTGTCCCAATTACTTGTTAATAGTATTCCTTTGATTTCCCTCTTTTTCCAGAAGGCTTCACCCAGACTCACATTATTCATTGCTGCCCTTGTTTGAGCCATCCTGGTAATTTGTTGTCTTGTAGTCTCAGGGCCTTCTATGTCTTGCCTATTCTGAGTATCTATTTCATTAAATTATGACTCAGGTCTGGTTTTGTTATTCTCTGTTTATATGTATCATCCAGAACATAGAAGAAATTTGTTAAATTATAGCAAGCAGTTGTGAGTCAAGTAACCCCACTTTGTGACTGTATGTGCAATATAAAAACAAGCAGCAGTTTGCATTCATTCATAAGCATGATTTTTTCATAAACACACCAGTGATTTTTTTCATAAACATACCAGCGATTTTTTCATAAACAATACACCTGGAGCCTCCTCATTTACCTCTCTCATCAAGGTGAGTGGGGAGTTCCTCATTAATTTTCTTTTTTCTTTTCTTTTTTTTCTTTTCTTTTTTGTTTGAGCACACCAACCTTTACTCAGCTCAATGGACAAAGCATCTGCTTCAAGTTCGCGATGTCAGACCGGAACATGTTTCCTGAGTGTCTGTTCTCCATCCAGCCCATGCTTGCTAAAGCTGCTGAGTAAATCCCAAGGTCAGCCTCAACCCCAACCTTCAACAGTAAGCATTGCTTACATTTCTTATGGCACAAGCCAGTCCTCAGTGGAAGGGTCGGGTGAGACACCCCTCACCTCCCATGGGTGAACCATACCAGCAGTCAGGTCTGTGTTCTCTACCCTTATTTGTTTTTATTAAAATTAATAATTGTATTTCTCCAAACTTTGTCCTATATTCTTCCCACTCTACTTCAACATAAGTGTTACTGCCTGTGTAAATATATTTGTAATACATATTCCTAAATATGGACAATTAAATCTGTATAAGGTTACTTATATGCATCCTTTCCTTTCCTGGCTGAATGTTTGTAACTGGGCAAGCAAATGGTATGCTTTTCCTTGAGGAGGACCACTTCTCCCACTCCAAACTTTCCTCAGTTGCCTTTAGTTCTGTTTGGAGGGTTGAGGCCTTGTAAATTTTCCAACTCGCTTTGGCATGGATGTTGGTGCTATCTTCATTCAGATAATGTGTAAATGTCTGAAGAGACTCCCAAATTTTACGGCTTCTTGCTATTGCCTTTGGTCATGAAAGCTACATCCCTATTGCTGAAGATGCTGTGAACTTCAGAAAGAGCCCTCAGGGATCCCTGAGCTGCAATTGACCTGAATCCCCCCTTCCTAAGAATTACATTTCACACTACCATAAGGTGCTTTGCAAGGTTCTAAGAAGAGAGGCAACCAGCAGTCCCACACAGCTATGACCCTACGAATCCCATCAGTGGCTAGCAGGGCACAGCAATCCTGCAGGTATGATAAATGATACGCACCCTTTGGCAATAACTAGCCGCATTCTGACTGAACTTAAGATCCATTCAATAAGAGAGATATCATGACTGGTACTAGAAACATAGCAAATTACTCAGTACTAGTAAAATGAAGGTTATCGAAGCATAATCTACAACCACTTATTTACTAAACCAACAGAACCCTTAACAATACTCTATAAACATTTGTCATTTATACCCACAGAGAAATGTAATCTTCGCCTTTCATCAAGGAAACTTATTTTTGCAAAGGACAAAGACCACCACAGAAAACCATAACCAATTCAAATGTAGAACTGTGGAGCTCTGCATCCATCTGAAAAATATTCCCTTTTCCAACAGCACTGAGGAAGAGGGGACAGAAAGATTGTAAGAGCTTAAGGAACAGGGATTTTGCTGTCAGATTGTGTATCTTAGTAACTTCAGAAGTTGTACCTACATATCGCATCAGCATGAATTTAAACTTTTGAGATACAGTTTGAGGTCATCTATGGCCAATGCTAAGATAACTAACTGCTTACTCTCCACAATGTTCTCTTATTCCCTGAATGCACACATCTTCATTTGGTTGTGCCTTATTTTATTCTAATTGCCCCTTTCTATAACTTGCATGGTTAAGCCTAGATTAAAATGTTCTTATTAAAATATCTACATCTGATTTGCTATAGTAGCTAGAAATGACATTCTTTCATGAGCAGAGCCAAAATCCCAGCTTGGTCTGATTTGAGCTCCTTTCTAGCTTTAGCACTCAGGACATGCTCAAGCTCATAAAGATGGCATTGTGGAGGTATTTCTCTGTTCCCTCATGTCACAAATAGGATAAAAGAACATGTATTTTTTGATTAAATAAATATAACTTTCAAACTCTGTTGAATGACTGTATGTTCTTAATTCATCGTGGCCTATTAAAATTGTGGTCTGGAAACTGTCTTGGCCTTAATTTTATATTTGGAAGTCACTTTACAATGTCAAAAGGCCTTTTAACTCATAACAAAATATTGTTTTACCAATCTTTGGTAATACTTTAGGAGAATTGTCTGTATTTTTTTAGATATAGGTTACAAAAAATTGAAGATTTATTGAAGAGGTTTACAAAAGCTTTAAGTCTGCCATATAGTCTCAGAAAGATTCAAAGTTGTGGCCCCTATTGGGAGATACAGAGTAGTAAATGGCGGACATATTAATTCTCTCCAGCACACTGCCATTTTGGGACCTGTTAACGTGCAAATAAAGTTTACTTATTTTGTCTTTATGTTGAGTGCCTTTCCTATTTTAGAATTCAGCAAGACATGCGTTGATATTCTTGTATGCCTATAAGCACACAGCACGCTGCTCAGCGAGTACATGTTGACTACCATGATAATTAGGAGAAAAAGAACAGAGCAAAATTAATTGTGTGCTGTAAGGGAAAATTTAGCAATGTCATTCCTGGGGTTTGACAGTAATTTTATTTAAAGACTTTTATAAATAACCTAAATGTAGGAGTACACAGTGAACTATCCACATTATTCTAAGCAGAGGAATGCTGAGTCAGTGGGAGTGAAGCAGTGAGGGGTAAAAAATGGCAACGAAGCTGGAATGTGGGCTAGTGTGAGGAGGTATTAAGAATTAGTCTAGATCCAGCATAATAGACTACACAATACTATTTATGATCTAAGATAATGATCTAAGAAATAGAGTATGCCCTTTCATTCAAAATGCAAGCACACTATTGGATCACTGTCAGTTGGTGCATGTGTATAAAGTTAAGTTGGTTTTTTACAAAATATATCTTCTCTCCTATGACAACTATATCATTATTCAAAATAACCAAGATAAAGAACCAACTAAAATGAATGGATAGCGAAGAGGAAGCATCTATATGAAATGGGAAAATAACCATCCATAAAAGAATGAAATTCTGTAATTTATGAGGAATATGAGGAATAAATATTGAGGAATATTTAAGGATAATAAGACATACATAAAAACATAAATAGTACATAATCTCATTTATGAGACTAAAATACTAATGTATGTGGAGGAGAAGACATTAATAAAATAATCCTCATTAAATAGGAGAATTAAATTGAAATATATTTTGCAACAAAGTGATTCTACCCAATAAGAGCAAACATTACATACTGCATACTAATGTTTAGTTTTAACCAAACATAGGTATGACTATGGTCCAGTAATACTAATTACTCACGGATATTATACTGGTTCTCATTCATATAGGAACATTCCAAAATACTGACCAAATTGTCATTGTGTAGTTCTCAGCATGTATTTCATATCCTATTCTTTAAAGAAGAGACTGCTTTAAAAGTAGTGGCCAAATATATTAATTAACAATATTTGGATAATTCTTAAGGTATATGTTCTTAGTATATATTGCACATAAGAAACACAGACGACATTACCTGACAAGTAACTTTTGTCCCTCATGTGCTACAATTCTGAAACTTAAAGCCAACCACGGGGGCATACACATGCAATCCCAATACTCAGAAGCTGAGACAATAGAATTAATCATGCTAAGTTACAAAACAAATCTGTTTCAAAAGCAAAACTAACAGACACTACAAGCATTTAAAAACTCCAAACTGTTGTCTTTTTTCTGCTAGTATCTGCCTATATTAACTGAGGCAACATGACAAAATGCTTTTGAACAAATGAGACACTTAATTTCAAGTATATCAGTGGTGGAATTAGGGTAACTAAATAATATTTTGTGGTTTGTTGTTAAAGATGTTTACATGGGAAATGATATGGAAATTGACACACTCAGTGAAGACATTTGCCCTTGACGTGGACCTTATCCAACTAAATGGAAATTCTATAGAATAAAAATATAGAGGAAGGACAAACCTACTCTCTGCAGCTGGGATAACTTTATTCTCTTGATATCAATGTATCAGAACTCTAGATAAACTGTGGGACTTTTGCAAGTCTCAAAATTTAAACTTAGAGCTGCCATATTTTCTTTTCTGAAGTGTTAGTTTGGAAACAGACTGTTGTGGTCCTTGTCAGTCACCACAACCACTCTAGGAAGTATGTCCTCACATGTATGTATATATTTATCTATTATATGTTATTTACTATCTATCACTGTCTCTACTAAATATGACTATACTTTTGGCATCTATCATCTATCTGTATATTTACTCTCATCTGTCTATTTATCTATCATCTATCTTCCTATCTATCGTTCTATCACCTATCTATCATCTATCTTTTCTCTACATTATCTACATCTGTCTCTATCTGTCATCTATCTTCTTATCATTTATCTCTCTCTCTATATATATATATGTATATATGTATATATGTCTCTAACTTGCATCTATTTTTCATCTATCTGTCATCTCTTATTTATCATCTACTATGCCTATATATCTATATACCTGTTTTATCTATTTCAATTTGTCTATTATCAGTGCTATTAGAATCCTACTCTCTATGTATCCATAGATATTTTCATAGACGATATCTCCACATTATCTTTTTCCTCTTATTGATTCTGACTCACTGAGGAAATATTTCTATGTGATTTGTAGATAATATAAATGCATTGCTTATATCTAACAATTTATATGTTTAACACAAGAAAACAGTTGACGGAGAGTCTTGTAAAGATTCTATTTGTGCTTCAAAGACAATAAATTATATGATTTTATATGTCATTTCTTTGGCGAATTGCATATGGTATAGCCTTTAAAAATCTTGTATTAAACTTGGGAAGGATAGACAAATTCGATTCAAGTAGAGAATGTTCTCTCTACATTGGTGGAAGATGTCATTGTTATCATTATCCAGATTCAACTTCTTTTTCTCTGAAAAAGTAAGATTAGTTTAAAAATGAAAACCAGTTTGTGGCATAAAATCCTTATGTTGATCTCTTTATTCCTAAATTCTAACATTTACATAGTAAAGACAGCAATATTCAGAGATCAGTAGATATGTGTAAAATATAAAGATAGGTATGCAGATACATATATACATGAATGTGTGAATATGAACATACAAAACATATTTAGAAAAATTATAACAAGAAGTATTAAAAGTATTAATGATCCTTTTTTCCAGATATAATCAAGAAATATAGGCAGGTAGGCAGGTGCAGGGTCAAATAAGCCTCCATCTTGCCCTTTTTTTGTCTTCATTATTTTGGACTATCCTCCAAAACCAAAATCTTTGTTTCCCTGTAAGATTTTCTATTTCACACAGGTAGATTGATGAGAACAACTCAATACGAGATGCCCTTTCTATGCAAAATGATAGGACAATCGTGGTAGAAAGATGGGAAGAAGAAAAAGAAAATTTCACCATCTCTAGACATTCAGAACAGCCGGAGAGATGGCTCAGTGGTTAAGGGCTCTGCTGCTTTTCCAGAGGTCCTGAGTTCAATTCCCAGCAACCACATGGTGGCTCACAACCATCTGTGATGGGATCCAATTCTCTTTTCTGGTGTGTCTGAAGATAGCTATAGTGTATTCACATAAATAAAATAAATAAATATTTAGACATTCAGAACAAAGGTAAATCTATAGGTTTATTTCAGTATCTTAATATTTGTGCATCCATCAATGCCTCCGAGACTTAAGCCTGTTCCACCCAGAAAACACCCAATTGCTTGGATAACTGCCCCCCATAGAATCAGCAGAAGTTTCCAATCATCTTCTTTAAAATTCAGAGAAAATATGTTTGACGAAGTGTCACAGAGTTGCTCATTTCCTGAGCAGCGAGTCAATTCATAGAAACCTTTGATTATTTTTTAATCTAAGTTTGTGTTAGTTCATCGAGAATTTTGTGCAATATATTTTGATCATTATTTGCCTCTTTCCTCCATCTCCTCCAAGATTATCTTCCTCTTTCCTGTCCATCCAACTTTGTGTCCTCTTTTCCCAACCTACCAAGGATAATTTCTGCAGCTCATGTATTCTTGAGGTTTGGATTCCCCTGGGGGATGGTGAACCTAACAAGGCCTACAGTGGTAGAGAAAACTGATTCCTTCTCACTCAGAAGCAATCAGTTGCCAATAATCCCATAGCTATAGGTGGAATATCACATCTGCCTTGTCTCCCCGTACTGGGAATATGTTTGACTTGAGATAAAGCATTTCTTGAGCTTGCTACCACATCTACTATACGTTGATATATGAAACTACCATGCTGTATCTAGGAATCACTGATTTGCTGTAGTTATTTATCTACCACTCTTGGCTCTTACAGTTGTCCTTCCTCCTCTTCCACAATGATCTATTTGCCTTGCAAGGAAAGGATGTGATTTAGATGTCACATTTGGAACTGAGCATTCCACAGTCTCCTGTTCTCTGTATTCTGAACAGTTGCAGGACTCTCTGTTAATTGCCATATAATGAAAAACAGAAGGAAAAATAAACTTACCTGATGAGAGCTAAAACATGCACTGATCTGTACGAAGTCCTATAAGTTCTCAAACATTATAGATTTGTTACATTACCAATGCCCTTGGTTACCCTTCAGAACCTAATGGTAAGACAGATACACTTGAATTCTAGAGCATAGCTAAAACAAACTGGTACTGACCCAGAAACTTAATCCATATTATCTCACTTTTATTGCTCTGGAGAATGCTATGCATGCTACCCGAAGAGCCAAGTAATCATCAGCTTTATCCAGCTATGAACCCTGCGAGCTACAATAATCACTGGCCTTGAAGGTCATACCCTAGTGCCACAGTGCTATGGATGTTATGATAGTAACCCATCACTTTCTAATTGCATTTAATATCTGCTCTGCAAATTGAAACCCAACCTAGAAACATTTATTGAGGTCAGGAGCTAGTTAGTAGAAAAGTCATTGGCCCTAGGTGAGAACCTAACACTATTACTCTGCTAAATGAGAAGAGTATTAAAATACCTGTGAATGACTTTCTGTGAAATTCTTGGTCTGGCCCTATAAACAACACTTCAGTTATTCAACAAGGTGATTCAGAATCGAAAGTCATGCTTTAGTTGTTAAATGAGTACTATCTTAGGAAATGACAGAATTTATATGGGGAGATTGCAAAACAAGATGTTTGGGGGGAATCAATTAACATGTAAAAAACATTGCAACTAAACTTCCTTTGTTAATTTGCTACATAATACAAACTTTTGAAAAAAAATTTAAATGTGGTATTTTGATATGTTTCCTTGACTTTTTTGAATTATTCATTGATGTGGGACATTTCCGATTACTCTTGGAAAGCCACACCGGGCCATACTACACAATAAATAAATGTTTCTCTATGCATTTTCCAGCTGTGATAGGGGAGCACTGCAGAGAATAAAATGAATTCAGTTGATTTGGAGCGATGCATTCTATTTTACATTTCCACATCTGTCTTAGCTCTCTCTAAAAGGGAACAATGGAATCTCTAAATAACTCATAGCTCTAATACAGGATTTCTGAGCCAGCTTTCATGTACATGCAAAGACACCAGGGTTCTAGGCTTCCCAAATACCATTGTTGTTGAATCAATGGACAAGACTTTCCAAGATGATATTTACCATCTATCTTGCTAGTTTCACATTGTAAGACTACGTTAGTGAGTTTCCTATACAGTCATAATAATGAAAGAATTTCTAAAAAGATCTTAAAGAAGTCATAGGACTGCACAGGTGGACAGAGATGAATAGAACTTTGGGCCAATTCTAGAATGCTTACATGTTATAACTGTCTACAGTGGGAACCAGAGAAATAAAGAGTTAACAAAACTCCAAAGTGAGCTGACGACCACCAACAACTAAAGACTTTTCATAGGTTTTGATTTAATTGCAAAATTTACATTCAATATTGGCAATACAAAAATAAGAATGGCATCTTATCATGTCAGGAAAATAATTAATTAATGTAACCAGTTTCTTAACAAAATCTCGGGTAGAAATTGAGTATGGTTTTAGGAAATAACGTTTTACAAGTTACAATCTGAATAGATATCTATCGACAAAATTAATATACCTGCTGTAATTTATTAGAATCTTTTCCTCCGGCTTAGAGGTTCAGGGCTCTGCAAATGTTATTTTCTTTGAAAGCAGTTTTATTACTTAGAAATCATTACCGCAGAATTCATAGTCTAAAAGTAAGGTAGGGTGACATGCCCAAGGGTAGTACGGCAGTTGGTGTAAGGCTCAGGAATTCAACCCAAATGTCCACATAACCAGCACAACTCATTCTGGAGAAGTAAGCCTTTACTGATAGCCAGGATGATGCAGAGAGCAGCGTTGTACATGGAGTGATTTCTTGTGATGATGGAGTGCCCTGTGCTTTGCAGTGTGCTTTATTGCATCTCTTTTCTCCTCCAACTAGAAATAAGTAGAACCCTAATTTTCATCCATGACAACAAAAGAGACTAAGTGGTCCCTGGGAAGGGCAGGAGAAATGCTTAAGAATGACTGTGAATTCTGTACTTTTTTTGGCTAATATCAAGTTATCAGTGAGTAGATACCATGCATGTCCTTTTGGGTCTGGGTTACCTCACTCAGAATGATATTTTCTAGTTCCTAGAAAAAAAAACAGCAGAATACCCAGGATAAAATCCACAGAACTCAAAAGGCTAGCAAGCTGAAGGGCCCAAGTGAGGATATTTCAATCCCACTTGGGAGGAAGAAGAAAGCAGTCACAGGAGAATGAAAGAGAGGGAACTGGGTGGGAAAGGGCACATGGAAGGGAAGAGGAGAACATGATCAGGCACTGGGGGGGCGGAAGGGCTGAAGTCCCAAGGGCCAGCAGAAAGAATGGAAACAGACAACCTCAGGAGGTAGGAAATGGGAGCAGAGGGGGTTGCCCTCCTGAATGTCCCAGAGACCTGGGATGTAAGAGACACTCAGGAGTCAGAAAGAGGGACCTTAGATGAAATGGCCTACAGTGGGGAGAGGGAACTTGTAGAGTCCACCTCAGTAGAAAAATAGTGCATCAAGGGGACGGATGGGGTTTCCTTCCCACAGTCAAAACCCCAACCCAGAATTGTCCCTGTCTGAAAGAACTACTGGGACAAAACTGGAGGTGAGCCTGAGGAAAAGGAGGTCCAGTGACTTGCCCAAATTGGGATCCAGTTCAGGAGGAGGCCCCAAGGCTTGACACTATTACTGATGCTATGGTGTGCTTACAAACAGGGGCCTATTATAATTGCCCTCAGAAAGACCCAACAAGCAGCTAAAAGAGTCAGATTCAAATATTTACACCCAACCAATGGACCCTGTTGTTGAACTAGGGAAAAGCTGGAAGAAGCTTAAGAGGAGGGAGACCCTATAGGAAGACCAGCAGTTTCAACAAACCTGGAACCCCCCAAGATCTATCAGATAGTCTGTCATCAACTAGGCAGCATATATGGCTCACCAACACACATACAGCAGAGGACTGCCAGGTCTGGACTCAGTCAGAGAAGATGCACCTAACCCTCGAGAGACTTGGGACCCCAGGAAGTGGGGAAGTCTGGTGAGGTGGAGGGGTAGGGACATCACCTTGGAGATGGGTGGGGGAGGCAATGTGGAATGTGGAACAGTCGAAGGGTGGACGGGGAGGGACTACAGTCTGGACTGTAAAAAATTATTAAAGAATAAATTAAAAATTAATAAATAAAAAGAACCATTGTATAACATTTAGTTTTTTTGAAAGAGCCACTTGCACGCTGTTTTCTTTTACAAACTTTCCTGTTTTTTTTTTAACTTTTTTTGAGATTCCTCAATTGATAACATAATTGATTTTGAAGAATAGAGTTCCAGTAATTTGAAGATTGGAAGAGACAAAATTAGTAACAATTTCTGAGGAGAAATTATGCCATGAATCATGTTTCCAAGCTTATTACTCAGTAATTTCCTAATCGAGTTGCTTTATTCCTGCGAATTTTTAGCTGAGCAACCTTATCTGTATACGTAAAAAACTGCATATTTTTTAACTGCAAAGCTGAGAGAACAAGACTATACACACCAGAACTGCAATTCCAATGTTAAAAGCATCATAGACCAACAGTCCAAAGGCGGTATTGGATTCATGCCCTTTCTCTGTTTTATTTTCTTGTATTCTCTGTATGCATACCTGTCCTTACATAGTTTTTCTTCTTCATTCATGTGGAAATACATGACCAGGATTCCCATTAATGATTTAAAATAAGAAAGAAAAACAGTACTGAGGTTATTGAATTATGTTTTTAACAAAACACATTACATAAATAGGGTTTGATGGTGAGTGCCCCTTATTCTAATACTTGAGAGTTAGAAGCAAGCTAATTCAATATTTTTCTTGTCTACATTGCAATGCTGAAGCCATCCCCGAAATACATGAGACTTTATCTGAAAATACCAGAAAAGAACTTAGAAATCACAAAGTTAAATATTAACACACATAACTGATCTATAATAATGACTTCCACATGTCTGGTTTATAGGCTGAGGAAAAAAAATCATGATTATTTCCCTTGACACTGATTAGATTATAAGAGCCCAAAGTATAATAAATTTACTAAGGGAATCCCTTTTAATTAAGATGACCTTTCAATAACACAGACCTGTTACATTTCCAGCTGGCTGAATGCATGATTTTTACAAATTTTTGATCAAGGCAAAACACTGGGTCTAGAGAAATAGTTCAGCCAGAAACACGCATATAGCAAAAGCATGGGATTGGAGATACCGTTTGCTTCCATAGTAGCCATGTGAAAGCATAGTTGTGGGTGGCATAGGCCTGCTACCCCAATGTGCCCTCTGAAAGATGTTGCCAGTAGAATCTTTCAAAGCTCATGGCTCGATGAGACAGGCATAAAGGACTGCAAACAACTGCAGGTTCCATGGATCAAACAATTGTGGAGGCAATTCTTCACACTGGAGGTGTTATATCAGTGCTCACACACATGAACAAGCACAGACACAGATGTTCATGCATCACACCCATGATAACGTTGCTCAGGGTTTTAAAGTATCAGCAATGACAGTTTGCTAACATAGGCATTAAGGTCATTAAACAGGCAGGAGAAACTGCCAATGCACTTTGTACTTCATGAGGCCATTGTGTTGAACAGAGATTCAAGTCTCTAACAAACTCTATTTGTTGACTCTTGCAAGGAAACTAGATAATGGCATTATCTCAAGCCCAGCGACTCCTTAAACCGCAGCATTCCACAGAATTATTGATTAGAGGCTATATTTTGAGATGAATTATATTGAAAACTATAACAAGGTTCTTTGGAAGAAATTGGGGCATAACCTTTATATATAAAAGAATGGAAACTCACTGAATAAAAGAAAATACATATCTACCTCTGGAAGTGACATACATCTCTGTAGATAAATGTAAAGAATTATTGTTGCTGTCATAAAAAGTGATAAAGCAGAAATAAAAAGTGTACTGCAGGAGGCTGTTGTGATGGCTCAGCAGTAACAGCAGCTTCTGTTCTTGCAGGACACAGATTTGGTCCCTAGTGTCGACATGGTGCCTCAAAACATCCTATCCTAGAACTAGAGTTCGTGGAGATCTGGTACTCGATGGCTTCTGTGAGCTTCGATATTCACATGGTACACATAAACTCAGTCAGACACACATAAATGAAAATAATAGGCAATCTTTTATAAAAAGTACATTATAGATAATTGAATAATTTCTGATAATTTATAAGGCAGAATATGTAATAAGTATATATTAGATTTTTCTGCAGACCATTTGTTATCTCTTGCATTTTATTTTCCCAGAATAAATAATAAAAAGCTCTTATTTGTACAGAATTAGCAGTATTCATTTTATGACTTAGTTTTATCCACAACTTAAGAGAAAAATTGGTAGGAGTAAGGACATATGCATAAATAATTAGTGAAATGGACATCGGTGTAGATTTTTTCTACTAAAAGTAAATTAGGTGCAATATATTGTCGTGAAATCCATTTTGCCATTATTGTATATTCGTACAATATAGCACATCCTCAACTCTATTTCTTTAAAAAATATTTCAAAATCAAACTTTATTGCACATGGAGTAATAATTTTGCATACTTAATAACACTACAATCGAATGATTTAGTATTATTTCAAATGGAAGAAAAAGGAAGTTGTCCAAGTTAAAATAAATAGCTGAACTTTTTTAAATTAATGACAGGTCACACAATTATATTTCAGAGCTTATAAAATATAATTTATGATGTATGCAAAATATGTGCAAATTATATTGCTAAACCATGAGTGAAATAAAAAATATGCATTCTAGTAGAGTAGTAAATCAGATTATATAGCTGAGAAGAACTATGAAAAATAGCCTTGATACCGATTATAGACTACAGAAATTGATACATTAATAGAAGGCTTTTAAACTCGGATTTTTTTTTCTTTAGCTGTAATAGTGTTTTAAGTAGGAGGCAAAATAAAAATGACTTTTCCACTTTTGATAATAATAGAGAAATAAGAATTAACTAAATGTTTGAGAAAATAACATGGTTACTAGTACAGGTACAGTTCCATATAAATCACCCAAGGGAGTTTTTGAGTTCAAAGTACTTCATTTGGTCATTTGGGAAGTCAGGAAACTCACGATATGTGTGTGTGTGTGTGTGTGTGTGTGTGTGTGTCTATGTGTGAATGTTTGAGTGTGTGTATGTGTATGTTTATGTTTGTGTATGTGTCTCTGTGTAAGTCTCTATGCATATGTGTATATCTTCATATATATGCCCGTGTCTGCTAATGTATATATATGTGTGTGTGTGTGTGTGTGTGTGTGTGTATACATATGTGCATGCTTGCCATGCAAATATTTATTCAGATGTATGACCATGCAAATATTTATTCAGAATAATCTCAGTGCTGGCCATTGTCCTCTACCTTGCTTAGAGACTGTCACACCACCTTGTGTGTGGCATGCTTGGTGGCCCTGGAGCATCCAGGGATTATTCTGTCTCCTTTTCCCATCTTATTTTAAGACCCCTACAATTACAGTGCTCACTGCATTGCCTGCTTTATGTGGTCTTTTGGGATTAAAACTTAGCTCCTCACAAGCGCAAGGCCCTGGGTTCGGTCCTCAGCTCCAAAAAAAAAAAAAAAAACAAAAAAAACAAAAAAAACAAAACAAAACAAAAAAAAAACCCACCTTAGCTCCTCATTTACAGCAAGTAATTTCCCTACTGATCCTTTTCACCCAACACATACTCATACTCAAAGAATGGATGTTTTTTTAGCATGGACCCAGACTTAATCTCTAAAACTGTAAATGACAGAGGCCTTGTGAGTTGTACACAACAATAGAACTAGAAGTTATCGACAAAGGTAACTATGCCATCAAGCTATGGCATCACACATGTCCTGTAAATTATTCCAGGTGAGAGTAATGCACAAGCAAGCATGGCACTTGAGTGAGTGGTGTTTGGGTTACACTTTATACTGGAGCCCAAAGTACTGTTTTATTGAAAAAAGGCCCCCTTCCAGACTAAGATGTTATGACTATAAACACAGTAGACTTTTGAGAACAAATTTAGAATGCTGTATATAATAAATGAGATAATTTCCCACTTTGAGCTCTTAGCCCTATATTGAGCTGTTTCAAGGCTAAATGCATACACCATTTTCTTTCCTTTTCCTCTGTTTTTCCTTACTTTCATGTTGTGGAATTAAGTCAAATGTAGTTAAATGAAGTAAAAAATTAATATGAGCATGAATTTAAAATGTCTCTTTATTTGAATACCTAAATCTGAACATATTTACTTCATGCTTCACTTTAGAAAAACAACAGCTAATTTTGAGCAAAATATCAGTAAAATGTGTCCCTTTGTCATTAAAAGAAGTTCCATAATAGGCAATCTATACAAGGCTATATATAGAAGTCAAAATTTATACATTAAAAATATGTGTTTCCCTCATTGATATTAGCCCAAATGCTCAAATTACCCAAGATGTACAAATCACAGGAAACTCAACAAGGATTACCAAAATGCAGATGCTTCACTCCTTCTTTAAAATTGGAACAAAAATACCCATCGGAGGGGATAGGAAGGCAAAGTTTAGAACAGAGACTGAAGGAATGGCCATTCAGAGTCTGCCCTACATGTGCATACATAAACAGCCACCAAACTAGATAAAATGGATGAAGCTAAGAAGTGCAGGCTGACAGGAACCGGATGTAGATCTCTCCTGAGAGACACATACTGAGATGAATGACAGCAGCAAACCACTGAACTGAGAATGGGACCCCAGTTGAAGGAATCAGAGAGAGAGAGAGAGAGGAGTGAAAGAACTAAAGGGTCTTGAGACCTCATAAGAAAAACAGTGCTAACCAACTAGACCTTCCAGGGACTAAACCACTACCCAAAGACTATACATGGACTCACCCTGGACTCCAACTGCATATGTAGCAGTAAATAGTCTTGTTGGGGCACCAGTGGATGGGGAAGACCCTGGTTCTGACAAGGTTGGAACCCCAGTGAATGGGATTCTTGGGGGGAGGGCGGTAATGGGGTGAGGATGGGGAAGGGAACACCCATATAGAAGGGGAGAGGGAGGGGGTAGGGGAATGTTGACCTGGTAACTGGGAAAAGGAATACAAGTTGAAATGTAAATAAGAAATACCCAATTTAATAAAATTGGAAAAAATACATGTTTCCTTGAATCAGTGATAAAACTAGATTATAGCTAATAATAATAAATGATTAGAAATCTAAGGTACTGCTATCTTCTTTTATGTATGTTATTTATTTAATCCACTGAGCAGAAACTACAAGGCAACGTGTTATCATTTTGTAGGTAAAATAATTGTTGCAGGGACAACTTGTATTTTGATTGACAGAATGATTGACTGACTGATTGTGGTAATGAGTATTTTACTAAGGCTTGGAGCACATTGGGAAATCATTCTACCCTTGAACTATATATGTATCCTCCCAACTTTTATATTAAAAATAAAAATGAATTACCTAGAGTGTCCCTGAGCTCACTCGATAGCTCAGGCTATCTCAACAGTCTGGTCATCCTGTAGCCTACAAAGCATCTGGGATTACAAAACTGACAACTCACCCAATTCACTAAGAGTTGTTTTAACTGCCATAAGAGGATCAAAATAATTCAAGCTGGCAGTCGCAAAGATTGCTTCCTTAATATTATACTGTACATATAAATGTGGAAACTGGTATCTGCCCTGTGGGATACTAAATGCTACTCAGCATTATGGTTAATAAATAACGATGGAATCATAAGGAAACTGTAGATAAAATTTAATATTCTTCAAACAGACTAAATTATGGCTGAAATGAAATATTATTTAAATAGAGTACAGAAAATCCAAAACTGTTTGAGAAACAACAAGATTTGAGGATATAGTCTCCTGGGGACAAACAGCTCATCAGCTGTGGTATTACATGTGGCCAGGCCTCATGATCTAAGTTCCATCCTTCAGAGATGACTGACACCAAGTTGTATTCTTACTGTCACATGTGTTTCATGCCATTTGACTGCTACAGAGTGTGCATACTCTACCACACACACCCTCATAAGTACATGAAAATGTAAAAAGTGAATATATTTGGTCTTTATAATACTACAAAAAATTAAGCATTTGCTTTGAAAATAATTTTATTATGGGCATTGTTTTTTAGAATATGAATGTCAAAGAAAGCTCAGTAGAGTCTACCCTTTAAGTTTACAAATCAGAACTAGTTGGATGCATTTGAGTTAATTATTATAGAAGTGAATCTCACAAAGCCAGTGCAAATGTAATGTATCTTTTATAACTGCAGTGTCTAATACTGACGATTAGTTTGTAAACACTACTTGATGGTCTCAAGTTCTCTGCACATGAGTAGGATTTAGAGAAAATTCAAGACCCTTAGAAAATTTATAATCCGTTTTTAGCCAAATGAATTTGATGTTGAAGGGATGTAGGTGATATTTGGTGGAGCAATCTGACTGATTGTTTTGTGTTTGTTGAGACATGCTCTTCCAATTTTAATGAAGAAGTATTTTGTTGTACATACTGGAATCGTTTATTTGATTTATTACTACAAAACAATCCTCACCATAAATAAATAAATAAAAATAGAAACGAACTTTTGGGTGGGGCTCGAGAGCTGAATCAATGATTAAGAGCACTGCTGCTCTTCTGTAGGACTCAGGTTTGATTACCCAAACCTATATGCTGTCTCAAATTCTAATTCAATACAAATTCCAGGGGATATGACATCTTCTTCTAGCCTCCTGAAGGCACTGCCTGCAAGCAGATGGTACAGAAACATTCAGAGAAAACATATAAAGTAAAATAACAACAATAACAAGAACAGCAGCAGCACATACCATACACAAAAACACACACCTGATCCTTTTAATATATTTGTATACTTGCATATATTTATGAAAAATCTAAATATACCAAATCTCTATATTAATTTAAAGATAACTCAGTAAATTTTATTTGAATTCTTAGAATTAAAATCTATATGTAGAAGAATGCAATTCGATCTATTGCTATTGCCCTGTACAAAGCGTAAGTCCAAGTGAATCAAGGACCTCCACATCAAACCAGAAACAATCAAACTAATAGAAGAAAAAGTGGGAAAGAATCTCAAACACATGGGCACTGGATAAAATTTCCTCAACAGAACACCAATGGCATATGCTCTAAGATCAAGAATCGACAAATGGAATCTCACAAAGCTACAAAGCTTCTGTAAGGCAAAGGACACTGTGGTTAGGACAAAACGGCAACCAACAGATTGGGAAAAGATCTTTACCAATCCTACAACTGATAGAGGGCTAATATCCAAAATATACAAAGAACTCATAATGTTAGACTGCAGGGAGACAAATAACCCAATTAAAAAATGGGGTACAGAGCTAAACAAAGAATTCATGACTGAGGAATATTGAATGGCTGAGAAGCACCTAAAAAAATGTTCAACATCTTTAGTCATAAGGGAAATGCAAATCAAAACAACCCTGAGATTCCACCTCACACCAGTCAGAATGGCTAAGATCAAAAACTCAGGCGATAGCAGATGCTGGCGAGGATGTGGAGAAAGAGGAACACTCCTTCATTGTTGGTGGGATTACAGACTGGTACAACCATTCTGGAAATTAGTCTGGAGGTTCCTCAGAAAATTGGACATTGCACTACCTGAGGACCCAGCTATACCTCTCCTAGGCATATACCCAAAAGATGCCCCAACATATAACAAAGACACATGCTCCTCTCTGTTCATAGCAGCCTTACTTATAATAGCCAGAAGCTGGAAAGATCCCAGATGTCCTTCAATAGAGGAATGGATACAGAAAATGTGGTACATCTACACAGTGGAGTACTACTCAGCTATCAAAAACAATGAGTTCATGAAATTCATAGGCAAATGGATGGAACTAGAAAATATCATCTTGACTGAGGTAACCTAATCACAGAAAAAAACACATGGTATGCATTCATTGATAAGTGGATACTAGCCCAAATGCTCGAATGACCCAAGATGCATAGAACACATGAAACTCAAGAAGAATGACCAAAATGCAGATATTTCACTCCTTCTTTAAAAGGAGAACAAAAATACCCACAGGAGGGGATAGGGAGCCAAAGTTTAGAGACTGAAGGAATGGCCATTCAGAGCCTGCCCCACATGTCCTCATACATATACAGCCACCAAAACTAGAGAAGATGGATGAAGCTAAGAAGTACAGGCTAACAGGAACTGGTTATAGATCTCCTGACTTAGCCAGAACATGTCAAATACAGAGGTGAATGCCAGCAGCAAACCACTGAACTTGAGAATGGGACCCCTGTTGGAAGAATCAGAGAAAGGACTAAAAGAGCTGAAAGGGCTCGAGACCCCATATGTACAACAATGCCAAGCAACCAGAGCTTCCAGGGACTAAGCCAGTACCCAAAGACTATACATGGACTGACCCTGGGCTATAACTGCATAGGTAGCAATGAATAGCCTAGTAAGGGCACCAGTGGAAAGGGAAGCCCTTGATCCTGTGAAGGCTGGACCCCCAGTGTATGGGATTGTTGGGTGGCTGTAATGGGTGGTGGATAGGGAGGGGACCACCCATATAAAAGGAGAGGGGCAGGGTTTAGTGGTTGATGAACTGGAAACAGGGAAAGGGAACAACATTTGAAATGTAAATAAGCAATACCCAATTTAGGAAAGATGGAAGAAAAAGTCTGTATGAATTCTCATATTGATGAGTGCTACAATATACTAGATGAAAGAACAAAGAGAGAGAGCTTTGTCTTTTTTATCTTTTAAACAATTTAACTTTTTTTAATGATTTGTACTTAATGCATACAATTGTAAATGGTTCTTCATAACAGCTCTCAAAACTTTTGTTGAACAAATAGGTGAGGTGAATTGTTTAACACCTATTGTGGCTTACTAGTTTCCAGAAATAGTGTTGTGCTTGGAGTACATAAACTCAGTGGGTGTTAACAGTCTCTATTTGGATTTTTGCTCCACATTTAATGAAATAATTTGGCATGTCCAAAATTTTTTTTGCTCATTTATTTCACACATCTTTTTCTTATCACTTTCCTTTCACAAAGATATTAAACTTGTTAGGTTTGAGTAGTGAAAAACAATGGGCAAAAGAGTAAATATTTGTCTCAGGAACAACTGCACAGTTGCAATACACAGTCTTCATTTACATCTCCTTCACTGTTTCTTTAAAAATATACCTTTTCACTTCCTATATTTGAGATAAGTTTCCCTTACTTGAACAATTATAAGTTTATTTTCTCATGGTGTAAATGCACATTTACTTAGCCAACCGACAGGAAGGCCAGTGGGATGGTGATTTTCACCAAAACTTCCTTTAAATCTCCTAACCATTGAGAGAAGCAAAGGCAGGGAAATGTGCAGAAGAGTATTCCTCATCTTGGGTAGTGTGATAAAAGCAAAGGATCAAAGAAAATAATAGAGAAAGCTCTTCAGAAATTCATGGACCAGGGAGGTGGCTTGGATGGCAAAGAGCTCGCTTAGTAAAGTTTTGAATTCCATGCACAACACTGCAGAAGACAGGAATGATAACACATGTTTCTAATGCTAGAACTCATCAAGGCAAGGATAGAAGACAGAAGTTCAAGATTAATTTTGATTTCATAGTGAGTTATAGGCCAGTCTGGATACACAAGGGAATGTTTAATATGCATCTGTATTTTATATATAAATTATTATATGTAATATATGTAATAAAATAATATCTACCACACAATATATTTTGAAGTGTATGTGTTGATGATATCCTATAGAACAACATGGAAAGACTTGAACACAGTGGATTCTTACAGAAATGACAACTGTGCTAAATGCAAAGAGGTTTCAGAAGTAACTTGACTGATACTTCACTTAAATATTTCTTTTTTCCAATGACAGTTTCATTAAACAATTAATCTAGAATCATTATTTGAGTAGGAGCATCTGGGGAGGAATCATGATGTTGTGTTCTTGTCAGTAGCTCGTGTTTCATTTTTTCCAAAGTTATAAAACAATATTGACCCTTCCTATTGACAATATTTTGGATTTTCTATAATGATCAAAACTATCCAATTATCTGTGCTGGCATGTTGGGAAGGAGTTTGCGAACACACACTGCTCTTTCATAGGTCCTGTGTATCTTTCTCTCCTATGTCAAGTGCCTCTTCAAGTTTAGTTCCAGAGGATATGGCCACCTCCTCTGGGATCCAGGAGCACATTGACTTATGTACACATCAGCTACATGCAGACACATAATTAATATTAAAATAATTATTTTTAGACACATGATACGATCTACATGGAACACGTCTGTAATTATCTGGAGTATAGCTCACTGAGAACATGCCATCTAATTGTGTGATTATTACTGTTTGCTGAACGAACGTCATGATGAAGTTCTGTGTCAAGAGAGCTTGCTCAATATTACATTTCAGAAGAAAACAGCATAGCACATGGGAAGAGAAAATATGAACTTTGTAAAGTGGGTAGATAAAGTGGTTAGGAACAAGTCCAGCCAGAGTCCAGCTTGCACTGTTTTATTTATTTATTTTTTTATTCTAAGAAAAGAGCCACTGAGGGAGGGTGATGAAGCATTTATCTACTTAGATTATACAGGGTTTTTTCTTCCAGTGATGAGTCTTATAGACTGGGAGGCAGCCAGAGCAGATATACATGCATCAAAAGATCCCCTGGCTGTTGGTATTCAACGGGAAGAAAGGAGCGGGTTAGAACACTTAAGTTATAACCAATCACTTTTTCATTGTCATTATTTAGCAAATCCAGAAAATACTAACAAATGGATAGATAGTATGTTTTCCTTACAGTGGGTATTACAAATAGAATTTTAGTCTCAGAATATCTGACATTCCGTAAGCATTAATAACTTGTTGCCATTATGTTTACTGCAATTCTTAGCTAAATGACAGACTGGGATTCTAAAACATAGAGTCTTTGAGGCTTTCTGTGGTACATATAGTATGCTATAAAGAGATTTCAAGGCTACAACATCATCTCATAAGTCTTTATCAAAAATTGGATAGAGTTCCTAATATATACATATTTCAGGAGTGCATCAAGTGTGTCTACTCTAAATTAAATATGCTTGTCAAGGAATAATAAAATCGAGCATCACTGTTACGAAGAATCTGAGGTTATAGATTAAAAAGAAAAAAAGTGACAGAGTAAGCAAAGCTTGAAGGAAGACACTGAGTCAGGAGCCCATTTTAATGACACCCTGAGAGTTTTGTTAAAAAAAAAAAAAAGCCCTGCAAGAAGAGTTGTGAGGAGTAAGAGTTAATTGTATTAGCAGGAAGCACAGCAAGCTCAAGTGCCTTGGGCACTGAGTGATTGTGATTACTAAGTAATCGAAGAAAATGAGTAACAATGAGCAGAGTGATAATACATCATAGTTTATAGCGGAGTGGGAAACTCTCATAGGGACATACACAGTCAGATATTTTAACCCATGCATTCACTTGCTTTACCATAGGGCTGCAAACAGCCCATAAAAACAAAATCATTCTAGGCAGCAATGACCAGTTTTATTAAATGTTTTATTTGATATTAATTACAGTTAGCATAACAAAGTTCAGACTGTTCTAAAATAGTTATTAATAACCACAGTCATTTTCCTTTAAGCTAGCACACGGTATCTCCTACAGTTGTGTCATTAGGTACTCAGCTGTAAAACTTAAGCACATTGCCTAACTATCTGACTGGTATGTCACCTCAGTGCCAACCAAGACAGTCATTGAGCTAAAACATACCAGGAGGCCATTATTTCATCAGAAGTGCCCTTTAATCTTCTGACATATATTTATATCTATATTTATCTCTACCTCTATCTATCTATCTATCCATCTATCTATCTATCTACCTATCTATCTATCAATCTATCTATCTATCTATCTCGATCTCGATTTCTATCTCTATCTCTATCTCTATCTTTATCTCTATCTCGATCTCGATCTCGATCTCGATCTCTATCTCTATCTCTATATATTATGACATTTGGCTCCTCACCATGATTACTTGTTCACTTACTCACTACTTGGTATATCCCTGACAAAAGTGGCTATTTTCTTGGCTGGACATTAGCCTGACATTAACTGTAAATTTTTGTTCACTAAGTAAAGTTTGCGAAGACCTTTGTATCTACTGAAAAATATCGTAAAATGATTGTTTCCAAAACCTGTTGTTTCATTGAAACATTATTAAAATGAGATGTAAGATGCACTGAGCATACTCCTCCTCTCTCTGTCTGTCTTGGCCCCTCCCTCATTTTACATTTCTTTCTTTCATATTAATACATGCATATGGTATTGGTACAGAGACAGACAGATAGACCAGTGGAATAGAATTGAAGACCCAGAAATGAACCCACACACCTTTGGTCACTTGATTTTTGACAAAGGAGCCAAAACCATCCAATGGAAAAAAGATAGCATTTTCAGCAAATGGTGCTGTTTCAACTGGAGGGCAACATGTAGAAGAATGCAGATCGATCCATGCTTATCACCCTGTACAAAGCTTAAGTCCAAGTGGATCAAGGACCTCCACATCAAACCAGACACACTCAAACTAATAGAAGAAAAACTAGGGAAGCATCTGGAACACATGGGCACTGGAAAAAATTTCCTGAACAAAACACCAATGGCTTATGCTCTAAGATCAAGAATCGACAAATGGGATCTCATAAAACTGCAAAGCTTCTGTAAGGCAAAGGACACTGTGGTTAGGACAAAACGGCAACCAACAGATTGGGAAAAGATCTTTACCAATCCTACAACAGATAGAGGCCTTATATCCAAAAAATACAAAGAACTCAAGAAGTTAGACCGCAGGGAAACAAATAACCCTATTAAAAAATGGGGTTCAGAGCTAAACAAAGAATTCACAGCTGAGGAATGCCGAATGGCTGAGAAACACCTAAAGAAATGTTCAACATCTTTAGTCATAAGGGAAATGCAAATCAAAACAACCCTGAGATTTCACCTCACACCAGTGAGAATGGCTAAGATCAAAAACTCAGGTGACAGCAGATGCTGGTGAGGATGTGGAGAAAGAGGAACACTCCTCCATTGTTGGTGGGATTGCAGACTAGTAAAACCATTCTGGAAATCAGTCTGGAGGTTCCTCAGAAAATTGGACATTGAACTACCTGAGGATCCAGCTATACCTCTCTTGGGCATATACCCAAAAGATGCCTCAACATATAAAAGAGACACGTGCTCCACTATGTTCATCGCAGCCTCATTTATAATAGCCAGAAAATGGAAAGAACCCAGATGCCCTTCAACAGAGGAATGGATACAGAAAATGTGGTACATCTACACAATGGAATATTACTCAGCTATCACTGAACCCCCAGTGAACTAGCCTATGGGGGGAGGGCGGCAATGGGGGGAGGGTTGGGAGGGGAACACCCATAAGGAAGGGGAGGGGGGAGGGGGATGTTTGCCCAGAAACCGGGAAAGGGAATAACACTTGAAATGTATATAAGAAATACTCAAGTTAATAAAAAAAAAAAAGAATCAACAAATGGGACCTCATAAAATTGCAAAGCTTCTGTAAGGCAAAGGATACTGTCAATAGGACAAAACGGCAACCCACAGATTGGGAAAAGATATTTACCAAGCCTACATCCAAAAGAGGGCTAATTTCCAATATATACAAAGAACATAAGAAGTTAGATTCCAGAGAACCAAATAACCCTATTAAAAATGGGGTACAGAGCTAAACTAAGACTTTTCAACAGAGGAATATCAAATGGCCGAGAAGCACCTGAAAAATGTTCAACATTCTTAGTCATCAGGAAAAGGCAAATCAAAACAATCCTGAGATTCCACCTCACACCAGTCAGAAGGTCTAAAATTAAAAACTCAGGTGACAGCAGATGCTGTCGAGGATGTGGAGAAAGAAGAAGACTCCTCCACTGTTGGTGGAATTGCAAGCTGGTACAACCACTCTGGAAACCAGTCTGGAGGTTCCTCAGAAATTGGACAAAGTACTACTACCTGAGGACCCAACTGTACCACTCCTGGGCATATACCCAAAAGATGCTCCAACATACAACAAGGACACATGATCATGTTCATAGAAGCCTTACTTATAATAGCCAGAAGCTGGAAAAAAACCAGATGTCCCTCAACAGAGGAATGGATACAGAAAATGTGGTACATCTACACAATGGAATATTACTCAGCTATCAAAAACAATGACTTTATGAAATTAATGGGCAAAAGGATGGAACTAGAAAATTATCATCCTGAGTGAGGTAACCCAAAGAACACACATGGTATGTACTCACTGAAAAGTGGATATTAGGCCAAAAGCTTGGAATACCTATGATACAATTCACAAACTACATGAAACTCAAGAAGAAGAAAGACCAAAGTGTGGATGCTTCAGTCCTACTTAGAAGAAGGAACAACATACTCACAGGAGGTAGAGAGGAGGAAGAAGGGAAATAAGGGGAGAAGGATCAGGAATGGGAGGAGACTAGGATGATATACAGAGGGCCAGGAAATTGAACAGTGCTGTTTAGAAATAGGGGATAGGGAATTGGGGGTAGCCACCAGAAAGTCTCAGATACCAGGAAAACAAGAAGTTCCCAGGACCCAAAGAGAATGAGATAAGCTGATACGACCAACAACTGTCAAGAGACCTTATCCAGACCCCACAGTTGAGGGATGGGGCCACTCACTCATCTCCAAATCTTTCACCCAGAATGGCTCCTGTCTAACTGAGGTACCTGAGGGGGTTTGCAAACCCATAAGAAGAACAATATCAACCAACCAGATCCCCTTCCCCCAGAGCTCCCAGGGACTAAACCACCAACCAAAGAGTACCCATGGAGGGACCCTTGGCTCCACCTACATATGTAGCAGAGGAAGGCCTTGTAGGGTGTCAATGGGAAGAGAGGCCCTTGGTCTTATGAAGGCTCGATGCTCTAGTGTAGGGGCATGTCGGGGCTGTGAAGTGAGAGTGAGTGAGTGCAGTGGGGGGTGTCCTCACAGAAGCAGAGGTGGGATGGGATAGGGGGTTTGTGGAGGGGAAACAGGGGAAGGGAATAACATTTGAAATGTAAATATATAAAAGATCTACTAAAAAGATTATATTGTTGGAACCATGCGGTGCAGCTAAGAGGTAGCTTGCTTGCCTAGTATGTGTTAAATCCTTGGTTCAATGCCCATTACCATAAAAGGAACCTCACCATTGTAAAACCTGGCATTATGACTCACACCTTTATTATTATACTTCGCAGCTTGGTAGAAGGACATTACAATTTTGAGATCATCTTGCCTCAAAACAGAAAAATGTTTCCACAAGGAAAATTAATTAAATAAATGAAAAAGAAAACCATATTATCTGCAAATAAATTCAGTATTTACTTTCTTCCCCTCTAAAAAAAATACATGCATAAAGAGGCCATGTGTATATTGGTGGTGAGCAAAAATAGATAACTTATATATCCTAACTCTTGGGTAGCCTATATGCTTACACTAGTGTCTTAAGTGAAATTAACTATGCTATTTTGTTTGGTCAATATCTATACAATGAGATTAGACTATTATAATCTGTTTCTCAGATCTCTTATTTAAAATCTATCTATCTATCTATCTATCTATCTATCTATCTATCTATCTACCTATCTATGCGTTTCAGTCTGCTTGCACACTGCATATGTGTCAGTGTGTGTGTATGAGTATGTGTGTGTGCACACACGAGTGCACCCACACATGTGCATCACATGAGAAATGTTGAATGTTGATTTGTTTCTTAAATATTTATTTAATTTATGAGTGTTGTGCTGCATATACATACCTATGTCAGAGGAGGGCATCAGATTCCCTTATAGATGGTAATAAGCTACCATGTGGTTACTGGTAATTGAAATCAAGACATGTGGAAGAGAAGCTATTGCTCTTAAATGTTGAGCCATCTCACCAGCCCCATAGTGCATGTTCTTATACTCTGGGTAAATGCCCTATCATAGAGCTATAAACCCAAACTCTAAGACAAAATCCTTGTGTATGATCTTTGTTAGATATGTCATACATCGAATTTTATTTACTTTAATGTGTTATTTATATTATGTTGATCAGTTAATACATGTGTTGCATCAGAAAACCTAATAAGGATAATTTTTGAAAATTAAAAAAAAAGAGATTGCATGTTCATGGTTTTCAAAATGGATGCTGAATTCATTCTGGCTCATGCAAATCTTTCTATGGGTGTTGTCCTGTGAACTTATGGATTTCTTGCATTATCTTTCTTCTCTGCCCACTACAGAAGGTATTTGTTTGTCCATGCAATTGTAAATACACTTTCCAAACAGCCTGAGCAACAAAATGAGGTTAAAATTCCTGCTTTATTTGTAGCTGACAGTATTGTCTATATTCTGCTGGAAGGCATTACTTGTGCTGAGTCTTAGGAGACCAAGAAATGTGAATCTTCTCATCATAAATCTGTCTCATCAGTGGTTTGCAACTCTAAATCCCAAAATAGGCTACGTTCTAGTATCTACTAACACTTTTTATGACTTAGTAACTTAACATCAGAAGTGTTTTCCTTCTTTGTTTTTGTTTTGTTTTCCCAGACATGTTTCTCTATGGAGTCTTGGGTGTAGACCAGGCTGGCCTCAAACTCAGAGATCTGCTTGTCTCCCTCTCTCTCTGGAGTACACGGACAGAGTCACAAAGGAGATTCAATGGTTGGATTTCAGGCTTAAGAAAGCACTTTCCAAAAGATCCTGTCCCATAGACTTTTCTTCTGTCATTGTGCTTCCCTTAGCATGTGTAATTTTCCTTCTTAAGCAAAGCTCAGGAACCCCTTCAGTACACATTTGGTGGAAGATGCCTTCCATCTCTACCAGTATACATAAGCAATGTATACAATAGGTCAGATTTGAAAAGCCAAACATAAGCATTACTGTGAAAACGTCTTTCTAAATACATGCGAGATTTCACTGTTTAATAAATTCATTGTCAGGTACAAAACTGTTGAACTGAACCATGATGAGAATGAAAAGGAGGAAATGAAGGAACTAACTGAGGAATAAAAAATACATTTTTAAGTGTGTCACTGGAGCAGGAGTAATAGGAAGGGTTACTTTATTATAAATACTTTATATACACAAAAATGTGCAAAGTAAATACTCTTGCTTTTCTTTAAAGATAGCTTCATATGTGTTTCAGGCTGGCCTTGGATTCAGTATGCAGCCAAGGATCTTGTTCTTTTGATCATTCTCCCTCTCATTGTCAGGTACAGGAACTATGGGGTTGTGCTACTGAACAGTTGGTTTATGTGGTGTTAAGGATTAAATCCAAGGATATGTTCTTGGTACTAACAGAACTACATGCCTAGCAGTAAATTCTGATCTTAAAAATATTATATTTTGGGATGGGATTGATGGCTCATCAGTTAAGATCACTGGATGTTCTTGCAGAGAACCTGCTTTTAGTTACCGGAAACTACTCAGTCTCATAACTGCCTGCAACTACAGTTTCAGGAAATCCAGTACCAGTAATTTCTACTCTCGTATATAGATAATTAGATATATATTTATGTTTTATTTAAGTTATGATTTTGTGTATGTCTATGTGTAAGTATGTGCCTCGGAGTGCGCGTATGTACCTGTGGATGGCAGAAGAGGGACTGGGATTTCTTGGAACTGGAATTATGCATCGTCATAAACTACCCAGTGTGAATTCCAGAAGTGGGCTGGATGTTTCACAAAAGCCATGAATGCTATTAAGCTCTCGAGTATCTCTCCATCCCTAGTTTTCTTTCTGCTGTGGTGCTAACACCCTCTGACAAAAGCCATCTCTGGCTAGGAATGGGTTTCACAGTGTCTTAGGACAGAGTATCATAACTGAAATCCAGGACTACCACTTAGTATCTTCTTCAAAGTATTAAAGTCTGCATAAACTATGTGTGAGGCTTCCTACATCTAATCACTATCACACATTAGCAGCAAGTATTTTCAATATTCATATTGAAAATACGTTCCTGCTTTCAGATCTGCACATGAAGGACATGCTTACACATAGGTTTACACTATAACATAATAAATAAAAGTTGAAATATATGGATATTTGTGCAAGATGATTCATATCTATCATCAGGCTGTCAGTACTAGCATAAAATTATTAATGTTGTCCATTAATACATGTTCTCAACATGCAAACTTGTTCCCTGGAAACTGCTTAGTAGGAATAACTATACATACAATGATATCATAGAGAGACCCTACATATATCTATGCCAGTGAAAATACTTAAGGTATACAGAAACCCAACCTATACCTAGCTGAATAAAACCATATAGAAGAACCTTGAACTGAGGAAGAACAACAATATCAATCAACCACATACCCCAGAGCTCCCAGGGATAAACCACCAAGCAAAGAGTACACATGGATGGATCCATGGCTCTAGCTGCATATGGGGCAGAAGATGAACTTATCTGGCATCAATGAGAGGGGAAGTACTTGGTCCTGTGTAGGCTTGTTGCTGCTAAAGTGTTGAGAGTGGAGTTGGTGAGGAGAACACCCTCTTAGATGCAAAGGAGAGGGACGATGGAATGGGGATTTGCAGAGGGGAGACTGGGAAGGAAAATATTTGAAATGTAAACAAAATAACCAATAAAAAAGGAAAATTACTATCAACTTCTTTAACCACACCCATCTATATCTTGTGTCCTATTCTTCACCCTCATACTACTTTATAAGAGGCCTTGAGATTCAAATAATCCTTTAGATATTGACCCTCAATCAGCAAGTCTGTGTGACTTACTACTGTAAGGCATCTGACACTGTAGCCAGGCAACATGAATACAGCTGCACTATTCTGGGTCTTGTGTTTGTGCCTCATGTGTTGCTGACACTATTGTGAGTGTTATGCACTTAACTTCATTTTCTCACAAGCCCTATGGACTTTATTGCACATTTTTTAATAGCTCAGTGGTCTTGGGAGCACATACATAAAGTCATGTTACAGAAGACCCTGAATGTAGTTTGAGGAGTTTGGGAAACAGTCCTAGTGTTGTTGGATTATCTTGCTGTTGGAAGCAAAGGTTTTTTATAATGAATATTTTGAATATGACAATCATAGCGATGCCTTTGTACTACTTATTTCTTAACCACTCCCCTTTCCACCTAGAAGCAGAGATGGTATTGTTTATTTTAATAGCAGATTAGATATAGGAACCATAGGGGAAATCAAGAGAAAGGTGCACAGAGAGAAAACAAATTATGAAAATGTTCCTTTTTCTTAATCATTCTATAATTAATTTCTTATGCATTCTCAAGGGACTATAAAGTAGGACATGTGCCAGGCCACACAGAAGGTAGCATTAGCATTTCTGTCACTGTCAGGACAGCTTTGCATGAAAATCAGCTGTGGTGCGGTGGACGGCTGTACAACTTCTGCCCTCCTGCTGAACCCATGCTCTAACTGCAGCCTCCGATGGATGATTGGCAAGACTGTGTATATTGAGTTCTGATAGAGGTCAGACTTTTACAGAAGTGATGAAATTATGACTCGTAATAGACAGGGTACCTCCCCAGACTCATGTTTAAATTATCCCTTTACGTACAACAACAAAAATTCTAGCAGAAAATAATTTACAGGTTTAGATCTCTATCATTCTGTTTATATTAACAAAAGTTCAAAATATGGTTCATGTATTCATACTCACCTCTTCATCCTGAATTTGTAATTTACTATGGTCAGGAGAGCTGTAATAGAAGAAACTGAGGGGTATGTGAGTGTGTGTGTGTGTGTGTGTGTGTGTGTGTGTATGTGTGTGTGTGCATGTGTCTGTATATGTATGTATGTATGGACCTGCAAGTGTATGTGTGTGCTTATGCAAGTGTGAACAGACTAGTTGTATCTGTTATTACTAATTTCATCATTTTTGAATAACTAATAGAAAAATCACAGAGTTTGGTATCAATAGCATCACAGGTGTGAAGAATAGACACTGTCCCATCTTTTCAGTACCAGGTCCACTTTCTTCTTATACCTTCCTTTGTCTCACAAATGAGGACAAAAAGCAATGTTTGTTTATTGCATTATTTGGAGCTAGAAATTGCCTGGTAAATTTCCAATGCAAATCTCTTCTCTGAGAAATTCATGTGGGTCACCACACTTGCTCAATGTTGTGTCATTCTTTTTGTAGAGGTGGATAGGAGCACAGAGAGGTTTAGTTGCCTAGCAGAGCCCACAGTTCTCACAATATTCCATGCTGCTATTCTGAGAGACAGGCATATGGGGTGGTGCTGAGTTCTAGAGTATCACAACCAAAAGGACATTGTGAAAGACCAAGGAAATAGGTTGCTATTATGTGATTTTAATATATCTTTGGTAATTTAATGTTCTAGAATACGGAAAAGAAAATGTAGTGTATATTTAAATTGTAGGTCTCAACATGAAAGGCAGTCCCAAGCCTTCCCTTTCTATTCTCTTTCTTAATAAAGGATGAAGAAAGAGCTTTATTCTCTGAGCCCCAACTTAAGAACAGATGAAGCCAGGCATGGTGACCCATGTCTTTAGTTCCAGAACTCTGGAGGCAGAGGCAGGAAGATCTCTGTGAGTCTAAAGCCAACCTAGTCTACAAAAAGAATTCTAGGAGAACAAGGGCTGCTATATAGAGAAATCCTATCTTGAAAAGCAAGCAAAAAACCCACAAGGCAGGAGAGGGAGAGGGAGAGGGAAAGAGAGAGGGGATAAATTAAAATGGAGCAAGAGGAGAAATATGAAGCACAGGTTTAGGGAAAATAATGCAAACTTAAAAAGAATAGTCTAATAGGATGGATGGATGCATTCATCCTCATACATGTGCAATCAGTATACATATATATATATAAACTATATGATGTATTATATAATATATAATATTAATTTAAGACTACATACTTATAATACAAAGATAATAAATATATAAATTTTTATTTAATCCATAGTTACATATATACACATATATGTATATGTATAATCTGAAGAACTTGTATTTTATAATCTGTTGAGTACTTCTGACACTAGTACCAAATGCCCAGCCATTTTGGTATATTTGGCTCATGAATTCCTTTGTGGAGAGCTAGTGATTCAGAGTGTAGTTTTCTCTGAGTTTACCAATGATTAGGAGATGGCAAGAAAATCATTTTTGCAACCATTTGACAAATGGAAACGGCTGTTAAGACAGTTAGAATACTAAGCAAATTGAACAAGAATACATGTGATTGAAACATGTGAGCTACTCCAGGACCATGACTCTTTGGATGAGTTAGAATTAGCATTAGGGACAGGGAGCAGAATAATGGGTGTCTTATAAGATTGCCTAGGAAAAAAATAAGCGTGATACTGGAGAAAGAGAAAGGGAAGGAGGGAGGGAGGGAAGGAAGGAAGGAAGGAAGGAAGGAAGGAAGGAAGGAAGGGAGGGAGGGAGGGAGGGAGGGGGGAAAATAAAGGAGTCCTTCCTACATCAGGACACTTTTTCAAAAATGGGAGATGTAAAAGTTTTCTAAAACTTGGAGAGAGACAGAACTGAGAAAATTAAGTGACAGAAGATCTGTGCTAAAAACAAACAAACAAAACCCCAACATGTCCCTCAGAGACATAACTATCAGAGGTTTGTTTCATATTAAATGAAAAAGTATTCCAGACATCGTGTGGGGGAATGGCATGAGTTTTTATTGCAATGATAGGGAGTATACAAATGCCATTAACACTTGGCAATCAGGAGAAATATCAAGGTCCAAACTAATGGATGCTGCTGCGATGACAGAACTGAGAAATAGAGTTGGAAAGTAACCTGAAGGTGTATATGGTACCTGGTGGAGGATGAGCTATGAAAACTGCATGGGGGCATACATACATCTAGGCTGACTGAGGGTTGTAGGGTGCCTAGAAACCAGGATAAAATGGGAGAGAGACTGACCATCCGAATATTTAAGTCCTCCAACATTTAAGTGTTAGCTATTATTTTAAAACATTTTAGCATACTGTAACCAACCAGCTCAAAATGTCTGTGTCACAGTTGGGCTATAGTTCCCTCTCTCAGAATCAATTGACAGAAAAATAGCCCCAAAGTAAAGAAAGAAAAACCTTTGCAAGTCTCGAGCTAATTATACAACTAATCGAGCACAAGACTGTCCTCTGTCATTACCTCCAACTGTAATACTTGGTGAAGGTTGGTAAGTGAATATTTAAGTATGTGTCCGTGTAAGATATATTTTATTTTCATAGGTTTGGGTGAAATATTTCACCACCTTGGTCTAAAAGGTTTATTGTTTGTTTGACTGGTGCGTGCGTGCGTGCGTGCGTGCGTGCGTGCATGCGTGTGCTGTGTCTGTATGTCATCCCCATAGAGTATCAAACTTAGGATGAGACAAATGAGTAACTGTGCCAAAATTCAGACAGCACTCTACTGGTACAGCCAGACCACAAATACAGCAGTATCAAATGTCAGGGGTGATTTCTCTAACAGTAGATGGGAACTAACACAAAGATTCTCAACTGGACAATGTTCAGAGAGTAAGAGACGTTGGACCACTCGGTATAAAGTAAGATGTCTTCATCAACCCTCTCTCCTCAGGACCAGGAAGCAGAAGGGGAGGCAGAAAAATTGTAAGGGCTAGAGAGGGTGGATGATATAAAGCGAACAGTTTCTTCCAGACACAATGGGACTAAGACAGTATCAACTCAAAGAGACTCTGGTAGATACATGCACAGGTCTGCATAGGTTTAAGGCAGATGATGCCTCAGTGCTGAGAGGACAAAGAGACACAAGTTCCCAAACTTAACACAGAAGCTATCTGTAAGTGTCAACGGCTCTCAAATAAAAAAAAAAATCGCTCTCTCCAGTGCAGTCTCACTGGGTATATAAACCATACTTTCGACAGGCCACTTGCCCAGCAATAGAGAGTCACATAAAAACAAACTAAATGGTATTTTTGTATACTGTGTTTCCTATTGCTTCTTTGTTTCTGTCTTGTTCTTTTGCTTATACGTTGTGGTTTCCTGTTTTTTTAATTGAATGTTTTATTTATTTACATTTCAAATATTATCCCTTGTCCCAGTTTCTCCTCCAGAAACCCCATCTCCCATCACCCTTCCCCGTGCTTCTGTGAAGTTGCTACCCACCACACTCCTGCCTCCTGCCCTGGCATTCCCTTACGCTGGAGCATCAAGCTTTCACAGTACCAAGGACCTCATTGATGCCTGACAAGGCCATCCTCTGCTACATATGCGGCTGGAGCCATGGGTCGCTCCGTGTATACACTTTGGTTGGTGGTTTAGTCCCTGGGACCTCTCAGAGATCTGCTTGGTTGACGTTGTTATTCCTATGGGGTTGCAAACCCCTTTGACTCCTTCAGTTTTTTCTCTAACTTCTTCATTGTGGAACCTCTACTCAGTCCAATGGTTGGCTGTGAGCATCTTCCTCTGTATTTGTTAGATTCTGCCTCTCAGGAGGCAGCTATATCAGGCTCCTATCGGCAAGTACTTCTTAGCACTGGCAATAATGTCTGGGTTTGGTGTCTGTAAATGGGACGAATCCCTGTATGGGGAAGTCTCTGGATGGCCTTTCCTTCAGTCTATATTCCACACTTTGTTTCCATATTTCCTTTAGACAGGAGCAATTCTGGGTTAAAATTTTGGAGATGAGTGGATGATTTGGGATGAGCCCATCTCCCATCTTGAGGATTTGCATAGCCTCTGTATATGGTCTCTACAGGTTCTCCCCCCCCCCTTTCTTGGACATTTCAGCTAATCTTATACATTGTGGGTTCTGATTTTGTGTTTTTATGTGTGTGTGTTTTGTATAAGTGTGTCTCTCTATGGTTTCTTGTGGGTTTTTATTTTCTGTTTTGTTTGTGGTGTGTTTTCTAAAGCTAGAAAGCGGTGTGGAGCTGTGGGTGTTCAGAGCATCTGCAAGGACTGGAAAGGGAAACCATGACTAAAATTAATTGCATGAAAATATATTTTCAGTAAGTAAAGAGTCAAAGGCTGACAATGGTTCATTGTGTCTTATCTTGGTCTGTCTCCGTGCCTCTATGTCTCTCTTTCACTGTGTGTGTGTGTGTGTGTGTGTGTGTGTGTGTGTGTGTGTGTGTGTGTGTGTGTGACTTTAGTACTTTTGAAATCCTATCCACATAACATTTTTACAATTGTTATTAGCTCATCTCTAAATTCTAATGCTCCTGACCTTTGACTGTATTTTTTAACTTAAATTTTGTTTTTCTTGTCTAGAATTTCACACATGAGTACCTTATTTGTATCCTTTCCACCCCTCCTTCATATTACAGTTATAAATATTAATTATTGCTTATAACCCTGGTAGCTATTGCTCATCAGATCATATCTTTAACTCCTACTACTCGTATTTCAAAGAAATGTTTATCTTACTATAATTTAGGTGTTTGACACTGCAGGCAACGTTTTGTTATGTAGCTTAGGTTGGTCCTAACCTTTCTCCTTTTCCTAGGTTGGACAAAAATATCTGTAATCCTCCAGCTTTAACGTCTCTATATAGCCAGTATCACCATAACGTACTGTCCTTTTCTAACAAATGACAAAAACAAAACCCCTAGGATGTTCTCACTTTAAACTTCACATATATTTTTCATACCACATTGTACTAATTCAAGATTTTCTCATTTAACTGAACTTTTTATTTGGTGTTCCTCCATGGTGATGTCTGTAGCTAAAACTTCTCCATATTTACTCCTACTATGTTCTATTGGGTTAATTAAGAACCTATTCATGTGTTAACAGAGATTGGTGTTAGTGGGTTTTCTTATTATCAGTATTCTTATTAGAATATCTGTGTGGGTGTATGCAAGATTATTTGGATATTCAATTCTCCATGCAGAAACAGCAGGTTTCCAAAGTCCACTGGTATGATAGGTACCACATATATATAATGTGTATATATGTGTATATATATTAATTATATATGTATATATATTATATAATGTATATGTGATATATATCACTGGATGCATTCAGATGGGAATCAAAGCAGTTTGTGATTTCTGAATATGCTTAATGAATCTACAAATATATTTTTAGATTTTAATATAATATTTATTCGAATTTAGGCATATAAAAACTTAATGAACTTTCCAAGATGTGCTTAAAGTTGCAGATTTATATCATTTTGATGCATTTGCAACAGATATTGGCATATTTGAAATTCTGTGCTCTCAAATATCAACTAAGTTATTTCTACCCTTGTCATTTTGTGTCTGTGTGACTCACATTGTATTTGTAGACATTGTATATACTGTAGAATAACACAATAATTAGCATTAATCAAATCTAAAACTATTCTTTAATCTTATACAATTTTTGGTTTACTTGTTTGTTTTGCCTATAAATATCTAAAATGTTCTAGATTCTAAGCAATGCAAAATAACTGTGGGGTAATTTTGAATCTTTAATTTGACAACATAAACATTGAAATCTAATAGTGGCTGGAAAGATGGCTCAATGGGTAGCAGCCCTTGCTGCAGAAATAAGCCATCAAGGAAAGAAGGAACATAATCCGAGTCTCTCTACATCTCAGAAACTACCGTAGTACAATGTTGACAGGGGTGTCCCAAGTAGACCTAGTTTCAGAACGACCACAATTTTGTTCTGGTGAATCAAGTTGTTTGTTTGTTTGTTTATTTTGTTTTGTTCTGTTCTGTTTTCACTTGAAAAGAACATATGTATATGTATGTATATAGATAGATATAGATATAGATATAGATATAGATATAGATATAGATATAGATATAGATATAGATATAGATATAGATATAGATATAGATATAGATATAGATATAGATATAGATATAGATATAGATATAGATATAGATATAGATATAGATATAGATATAGATAGATATATAGTGCTTAACAGATATTCACATCAGGACACAGGCTTTAAGAACAAGGGAACTGGACTTCTGGATCTCATCTTCCACCTGACTTGATTTCTGATCTTGAGTGAGATGTGAGAACTTTTCCTGGAGTATTTTTTCTTCCTTTTTCTGTAAACTTCTTCCTTCGATGCAGGGGGGTGTTTCTTAATTCTCAATGATAAAGTGATCCACCTAAGGCTTTGCGAAGAACCACCTCCTCTTACATCTCTTATTTAGGTACAAAGGTATAGGCCACTGCTAAATTTGTGCCAGACGATTCGTCCAAAGATGTTCCTTCTCAAACCATCAGGTCTTGCTTTTCTTGACCAGTCTGAAGAATTCTTAGCATCTTCCCTCTCCTGTACAACTTTATCTAATTATTTTTGTTCCTCAGCTGCTGGCAGGTCCATGGAGCTCCAGATTTGATTTTTCTCCCCCTCATCCCCCTGCCACCCCACAATTCTTTGTGTCATTGAAAAAAAATTTTTCTATTCCTTTCCTTGACAGCGTGGTATGAATTAATTTAAATGGGAGAAAAGATGTGGTATGTGATATGTTCTTATGCAACAAACTAAGGGAAGACCTGCACCAGAGTGAGCAGGGACCTTGGGATTTACTAGGGAGCAAGCAGTCCTCAGGAATGCCGAGACTCTTCTACAAATGCCCGCCAGACTTGTCGCAGCAGTGTTTCTAATGTAGACACTCGTTTTGCTTTATTTTGTTTGGGTTTTTTGTTTATTTGGTTGTGGGGTGGGTTTTTTTTTACATAAATTTGGAGACATCACTTCAAAATCTTATCCTCCTAATGCACTGTCAATAAGTTGTATTTAGTCAGTGCCAATTTTTTCTAGTGTTCAGCAATAAATTCTTAACTGGTATAATATGTTAAATTCTTACGTAGCACTTACTCTTCAGCAGTAACCCGGTTCAGTTCAAGAACTCAGGAACCAAGAATGATTTTTTGGTGTTATATTCTCAGCAGCTGCATCAACACACTATATCATGAACAGGGTATGCATATCTGTTCAGAAATACTTACAAATTATATTTCAGAAATAACCATCACATAAAATTTAGTTGTAAAATGAATCACTTGTATATTAAAAGATTATCATTTTTTAACTTGAGATATTGTCTTATATAACCCAGTCTGGCTTCAAATTCACTATATAGCTGAAGTTGGTCTTGAAATCCTGATGCTCCCGCTTTAACCTCTCAAGGACTATGCCTGTAGCTGTGTGTCAGCATGTGTAGCTGCTTTCAAATTTCTGAAGCTGTATTTTGATGCCCAAAGATGATATTTCCCTTAAATGGCATTGAACTTGGATATAAGTTTTAACAGCTTAAGAGGAGAATAACTATTAAGCTTCTGATTCTATTTTTAGCCAAAGGCTTTACTAATAAAATTCTATAAGCAAGGTCAACAGTATATCTATTCTTCACTTAACCTTCTATAATTTACATTGACTTTGAACCAGAATTTCAGAACCTGGGACACATAAAACAAATCTGTTTATGAAATCAGAAATCAAAATTATAAGGAATCTATACTCACTGTTCTTGTTTCATTTTCAGAATGTAGAATTTACACAATACCCAGGAATTTGATTGCCGATCTTCCAAAAGAAAATGTATCTAGTCATGTAACCAAGGCTTGCAATTTTTACTTCTGAGATTCAATGCAAAGCTACTAGCTAACTCACATATCATGTTATAGCTAGACAGTTACAGTATTTGAGGGTTTGTTCCTAGTAGCCAGAACTGTGCTATAAATTCCTAGAGATTAATTCCTAATATGTCACTTTCTGTACTCTAGTTACTTCCCTACCAAAAAAGAACTTATTAATCTTCACTGTCTGCATTTCAACTTTAACTTGGATTTATTACACAGCATCTTTGCAATCTCACTAAATACAACTCTGTTATTTCCCATGCTAGAACTTTTGCAGGACGCAAAGCCATACATTTCACAGAGCTCTTCTGGGGTAGGTCACACTAACATATATAAATGTTAGTTTCCTAGCCTAGTCCAGTATGTCTTTCAAGGTTGTCATCTGATGTCAAGATCCTTTTCAAGTCATTCTTGATGGCGCTGTCCCCATAGTTGCTCATGAACTTAGTTCTTCATCTTTGTTGTTACACAGCATCCGGCTTCTCTGAATACATGGACAAACGATGTGCACTTTGCTTTTCATTTCCCACATAGTGTAATCATGCTCAGTGTCTAAAGAGGCTATCAATAGGTATCTGTTGATTGACCTCTAGATGAGATATGGGCAGCCATGCTCTTCACCTAGATGAGCTGGAAAATGAAATGTGGAGGCTCAGTGAACCGGATTAGAGTGTACAGTGGGAGAGAAAATATTCTGAGTACTCCCGTTGGGCCTTGCAAGGAACAATATAAGTTTTCACCTATTCACGTGTCTTTTAAAGATTTATTCAATATAAAGCCTCTACCGCTTTGCTTATCACCCCTCCTATAATCCTTCCTTCCTCCCCTCCCCTTCTCCCGCTGTGCTGGTGGGGGCCCCTGGGTATCTCTCCACCTTGACACATTAAGTCTCTGTTGTATTGTATAGTGCCAATCATCAGGCCATCAAAAGTATCCCACTTCTCACTTTGTTTATCCTAACATTCTGATCCCCAGAATCTCATGAAAACTCGAGGCAGAATGGATTTGGAATCTCAGCGCATGGGCGTGAAGACAGGAAGACTTCTATGGATCACTAGCCAGAAAGCCTAGCTTAATTGCTTTGATCCAGACTACTGACAGTCATTGTCTCAATAGACGGGGTGAATGGAATTTACAGACAACATTTGAGGTTGTCCATTGTCCTACACACACACACACACACACACACACACACACACACAAACACACACGCACGCACACACACACACTCAAGCATGTACACACTCAAGCATGTACACACACATTTATTTTCAGTTATCTGTAGAATATCTTTCAAAAGACAAAAAGAGATACAAATGATGTGATTTATTAATTTGCGCTGTGATATTTGTAGCATGGAATAGGATGATGGCTCTGGAGTTAGGAGGAAATTAACAAATGTCATAGTGTTACATACCATTGGTCTTGTACCAACAAATGAGTGTTGTATCCAATAGTTCTTGCTGGTAGGCTCTACATGGGAAGCAGAGGAGCACTGAAATCAAAGCTGACTCATTCCCCAAAGCATCTTTGTATTTTACTCTATCAAACTAGAAATTAAGAGATTTATTTTGGGAATGTATATGCTCACTTTAATGACATTTCCCAGAAATGAAGAATTTATACGTGTAGGAGGGACAGTGGGCATCAAATCTCATAAAACACAACAGTGCAACAATGTTGAAATGTTTTAACAGATAATGTTAGGCAGTGAAGAAAGGCACTGTCAGAAGGATACATCCTGAGTAGAAAAACATCTCCCTTGTATCCTTGTTTAATGCTCTCTGATGTCACTATGTTGAAAACTTATTCCTTTAACCCCTAATATTGCATTTTCTTTTGTTAGTTTTCTAAGGCAGGTTTTCAGAGCCTATCCTAGGTCAACCATAAACTGTTGATCTTCCTGCTTCTACTGTCCTGCTGCTTGGATTACAAACATGTACACTCCTCCCATGGTTTATGCAGTGCTGAAGCTAAAACCCCATGCATACTAGGCTAGCACTCTCCCAATAAGCCACATTCCTTGCATGACACTGATTTGGCAAATAATTTTCACATTCCTGCACTTGGCTATGCTGGAGTAATCCTCAAGAGTACTGTGATAATCAGCTTTCTCATACCTGTGACAAAATGTCTGACAGTAACTACTTGAGGCAGATGTTTGTTTTGGCTCACAGATCAAGAGCATAGTCTATCATGGCCAGGAATATATGGAGATTAGGTCAGCTCCCTCAGTGACACAGGGATATCGAGCTTAGAGGAAGACTGGGAAGCAGAATTCTTGGTCAGAAGCAAATCTTATCTTCAAGGTTGCTCCAACTCCTCACTTCACTGTGATGGGTCCATGTCACAGAGTTGTCACAAACTCCCGAAGCAAACAATGTTTGTGCAACACATATTGCACAAACTCAAGCTTTAAGAGGGTTTTGGTCCAAACAGTCTTAAAGTAGAAACTGAGTAAGTTGTAGGAAAATGATAAACTTCTCATTTTTATACTTATAACTCAGGATTAGTGTGTCCAGGGTCACTGGCAAAGCTAAGGCTTGCATTTTCAGCTTCTACTTTACTCAGTGTTGTTTTTACTGTTAACAACTGCATCCAGTTGCTTCATTCGCATTTGTTGATAATTTATATTTAACCTTATATACTAAATTGTATACATATACTTCATGAATAGTTGAGAATGCAGAAAGTTTATATTGAAATTGTAATCTAAAGGCATTGCAATGTTATTTAAAGCTTAATTCTATCTTGTAAATTACAAGATACCTATTATATTAACTATTTCAGATATATTATATATGTTATAATTATTAACTATTATAGATAATTGTATAAATATTCTGCAGTATACAGTTTTATCAATTTCTCAAGTTTAATTTTTTTAAATGCTGATTTCATTTTAAACAATTTATTAATGCATGTATGTGTGTGTGTGTGTGTGTGTATGCACATGTGTGTGTGCTTCTGAGTATCTGTGTTATATGTTTGCACGTGTCATCAAAGGCCAGATCTGGAATTACAAGAGGTTGTTAGCCAGCCAGTTTTAATGATGGACTCAAACTAGGTTCTTTGAATGAGAGAAAGCACTCCGAATCTCTGAGGTATCCCTTTAGCCACCAAAAAACAAATGGCCCCTTTAAGACTCTGTCTTTTAAAGATACATTTTTTTTGTATCCTTAAACATAACTGTAAAATTATACCATATTGGTAAATTACTGATCAGTAGCATTTGACAGTAGTTTTAAACCTTGAACTCTACTTTTCTCAATATTAGCATTTCCATTTAAGGTAATATATTTTGCATGTGCTTATCTATAAACCTTCTCCCTTTTGTGATGGTCTATGACATTTTATCTTGGAAGTATCCTTTACAAAAGATGTTGAATTATCTTATTTCGTATCATTTGATCTCCCCACATTTGGAGGGCTTTTTCTTTCATGATCTTCCTTTGGTTTCCCTCTGTTTCACTACCATTCTGTTATTATAGCTGAGTACTTAAAGTATTTCTACCCTTTTAGAAATCTCCATCTTGTACATGTGGTCAGTACCTGGTTAGCTTTAAGAATTTACTTCAATGTTTCTTTTTACTCCTCACCACACAGATACTCCATTGGTTAACTTTTGTCAGAACTTCTCTCTGTTTCTATATACCTGAATTATCACTAACCATTATGTACTTGCTTAGTATTAGTGAGGACAATGCTTACTGGAAAATTAGTCTACAAGACCTGTTAATTCAGAAATAATGAGTTGTAAGTTTATCTATTTCAATTACATTAAAACTTATAAAAGTTGTTTCATAGAGTTAATGTGCATATTTCAGTTATTTATGTGTTTGTTCTATTTTAGAGTCAGCATCTCACTCTGGCTGCAAACTCCATGCTCAGATTCTAAGTATATGGCCACTACATCAGTCTTCATGTTCATGCTCTTAATATATATATGGGAAGCTATTCATATTTGACAGGCAATCTGACAGAAGTCTCTGGTCTTCACTCCACCATCACTAAGAGGTATCATGTTATACCTTTTACATAAAAGTGATTTTAGGGCTTTTTCTTAACATTTCTTAGTGCTCAAGTCAATTCTCTTTGAATAAATGACTCAAATTTTATGCAGTGTTTAATTAAACTGCATGACTATAAAGAAGTTACTACAATCTAACTCTAAAATAAACTCAACATACTTTGGTTAAACACAAAATTATTCTACTAGCACCAGAAATGTGTGGCGTATGCTGGGAAATAATGACCACACTAATCTAGAATGCAGCTACAGAGAAAAATCTCTGTTTTGATACCTTGCAAGTGTCTAAGAAAGATCAAGCTAGTAGGACTAGATCACTTTAGGGTTAAATTGGGAGTTCATTTGTTCTACTCAGTAATAAATCACCAGTTCATAAGTTATTATTAAACACATAAATAATCATCCAAGGTAAACACATTTTGAATAAATATGTGTGACATATTACATAATCAATTTCAATAAAAATGTCTATGCAAGCCAGGTTTTTATCACATGTTTGCAACCCCCACATAGAAAGTGTTTGTGAATTACAGGCTACCCTGAGCTACCTTATCTTAAATAACAGAAACCAAAGTCATGCCTTTATTACCATGAATAAACTAAAATTTGATGTAACCTTGACCTATAAGGATCATAGAGTCACAGAGACAACTATAATCGTATGCTTTCAAATTGACACTAGGACAATGTGTGTATGTGTGTGTCTGTGACTTTAACAATAACTTTTTATAAGTATCTTGATGTCTTTTTACACAAGTGAAGTGATGGGACTCAAGAACAGCCATCAGTCAACTATCACCCATGTGAATTTGCTTGGTCCCCGTGAAACCTGATTGAACCCGAATGCTCTTGTTTCCATAGCCCGATTCTCCCTGAGGGGTTTCTCTCGAACGCACTACGTGCTCTTTTCAGGTAGGATGACCACACATCTCACTCTGAACTTCAGTTCTTTCCCGTACTTCCGTTCTCATTTCCTCTTCCCTGTTATCCCTGAACTCCTGTCCCAGCCCAATTTCCTACTGGAGTCAGTGTTCTCAAGTTGGATCGGCTAAACTTGACTAGTATCTCCTGAATCTCTGCCACCGTTGCCTTTTTGTTTTAGTCATTTAATCTGACTAAAACACTTCTACACTTTTGTTTAATTTGGCTTTGCAAATATACTAAAATTCTTATTTTGTACAGTCCACCTTCTCAGGTCACTCACCAAGATCCCTCTCATGCCTCTTTTCCATATCCCTTTGCCTTCTGTGAGTCGGCTTTAATCAGCACCTTATTTCACACTGCTCTAGTTTACTCTATGCCTCTTATACCTCATCCACTGTTAGACACTTAAGTTTTTCTTCCTATTCCACATTAAACACTTTATCCAATATCTTGGGATTAGCTGACTATCACTATAGAAAACCACAACGTCGTACTGACAGTATTTTCTTTGCCCTTGTGGGTATTAGTTTCAAATATGATCTTAATTTTCCAGAAAGTTCTATTGCACTCTGTACCATATTTCTTACATATATCAACTTGGGGTTTCTCAAAAGGTGCTGGTGTCATTGCCCTGAAACGTAGTCCTTGCTGCTGGTGTTTTCTAATATTCTGTACAGAAACAGATAAAATATGATTTTTTCCGTCTCATCTTCTCATATAAGCTTACTTTCTTCTTTCCACAAATACTCCACATTCATAACCAAACATAGGTTAGTCATGCATGCTCATTACTGAAATCAAGTCTCCATTTCTTATCCATCAAAAGAAATTATTTCCCTTTCTCCTGAATTTTCAGTCTATGTCTCTGTTTCTCTGTTTCCTTCTCTCTGAGTCTTTTCTCTCACCATGTCTAACTCTTCCCTTCCCCTTCAACCCAATGAATTAATCCCACTCAATGATGCACACGTATAAACACATATACACACATGTACACAGAGAGAGAGAGAGAGAGAGAGAAAATCACATGAACTCACACAAGACATGTATTTTAATATTAATGATATTAAAATTCCCTCTTGACCTTATGCCCATCCTCTTCAATGGCCAAATTTTATTCTGTCACTTAATACTATCTTAATTTTTGATGATTTTCTTTGATATACATTTTAGTTGGAATAGAATTTCACCACCTTGCCCCTCTCCTTTCCTCCCTCCCATGCTTCCCAGGTAACATCTCTACAACCACTCCCATAATTCCCCTTCCTCTCATGTTGATAACTATTTTTCTTTGATTATTATTAATCTATGTGTTTGTGTGTTATATGCATATATATATATATATATGCACTATACTGCTACTACTGATCCTGCTATTTTTTGCTTGTATGTATATTGTTTCAATGCTGACTATGCTGCCGTCTTTTGCTTCTTCTTTTCTTTTTTTCCCCCTGTAATTCTCTGTCATGGAGTGAGACCTTATGAAAACATCCCCCTCTCTACATTACAAACTAAACTGGTGCTGCCATTGTTCCAGTCTTGTTTATACAAATGGTTTTTAGGTCACCAGTGAACTCACCTTGTAAGAAATTGGCACAGATCCTGACTTTATTCCATGTAGCCCTTTCAGTATCTGCCAGAGCTATTCCATGCCTCCTGCGGCAGGTATTCTCTAGCTACCTTCTGATATTCCACTCTCACTTTCTCTCATTCTTCCAACGCTACTATTCTTTTCTGACCCTTCAGTTCCCTAGTCCCCTGTGAAGGTGTATTTTCTCCCCACCTGGAGTTCTTTGGCAAGCCATCTTCTGTTCCCTTCACATGGTGGCTTATTTTTGTTCATTGGTTTCTGAAATACTATCTATATGGTGATTAATTTTAAACTCTACTTCCAATCTCGATCACTTGTGAGAGTTTCAAATGTCACCTTAAAATTAACAAAGCCGCTTCGTTACACCCAGTTTCCCCTCTTGTCACAAAATCTGTTGCTTCCTCATTTCCATTTCTCAGTGAATAGCAGTTGGCTAGGCTAAAAGTCATCGTGATTTCATTTTCCCTTTCCACCTGCATCTCTTCACATGCATTCAAAAGCTCCTTGAGTTCCCTGATATAACAGTGCATAATCCGTCTTCACTGACACAGTTCCAACCCAATCACATTTGCGTATCAGCTGGCTTAAGGCACCTGGTTCCTTCCACACCAACCTTTCCCCATACCTTTCTTCACTTTCTGCAAAGAAACCAAGATTTTTAAAATATGCATCTCATCCTTCGTTTTCTACCTAACACACGTACAGCTTCCCATCACCCTTAAATACTCGGTAATGCTGAATCCTGTATCACATGCTATACAACCTTGTGCCTTCTTTTCCTTGCCCCTCACCATTCCCTGATCTTACTTTTGGCCTCCTGCTACAGTAGTTCACCAAAACCATTTTATTTCTTTTGTCTCTAACTTATGCTCATTTCACTTCTAAATTAATGGCATAACCTTTTCAGTGCCTCTACCAAAAATAATCTTCTGACATACCATGAGCTAGGAGTGTCTTCCCAAGATGCCTCAGTTTATGTACATATTCTAAATAACAAATGCTTCTGAAATGTTCCTACTTGTGCTCCTTTTGGAACACTTGTTACTCAGTTTGTTAATGTGATTAAGGGAGGCTCTAGAAACTTCTGAGTGTAAACAGTAGCTGTTAGACATAGGACACTGGGGATGGAGTTGAGATATTTATTTGCATTTCTGGTTTCAGGCAGTTATCTCTACATCCTGGTTTCTAACATATGAATGAGCTATAAGAGCCCCACATTCCCTGAGGCCTCAGACTGAGCTATCCCTCTTGTACTATCCTACCATAAAAGATCAACCCTTCTCCCCATAAGTTGCCTCTCCATGCATAGCCACAGCAATGAGAACAGTATTTAATAGGCTAAAAGGCATTTCTAGATTAACCTCCATTTCTCCCTATGCTTTAGAGAGCTTCATGAAGGTGAATTCAGAAAATATTGTATGATATTGTGCCATAGACATTTAGTTAATTGCTTGCTTGCAAGGAGGAAGTCCTGAGTTCAATTCCCTAGTACACATGTTTAGAAAAATGAGTTAAGACATATCAGTATGTGCTATGGTCCCAGCATTGATGATGTAAAGGCAGATACATACCTGAGATCACCAGCCATTGGCTCAGACAAAGTAAATAAGTTCTATGTCTCCAAAGAACTCTATCTCATAAAAATAAGGTGTGTCCTATTGGAATGATAATACCAAGACACTGCACATAAATGCATTCCTCCACTAAGTGCACCTGTACATCTCCCTCCCTCTCTCTCCCTCTTCTTCTCCCTCCCCCTCTCTCTGACACACACACACACACACACACACACACACACACACACACACGCATGCACACGCACATGACATTCAGTTGGATTGCAATTAAAATTACCCAGGTGAGACAAATGCCACTTGTTTCATAAATAGCAGTGGGTTGACATATTAGATTAACTCTCTCCCTGTACAGCCTAGTCCTTACATCTGCCCAATATTTTTCCACCTCTGTAGAGTACAAACAGTCAATAATTCTTTTCCAGCTTTGGGATTTGAAATGGGATCTACCAGAGATTACTTTGATCCTTGTTCAAATATCTCAGGACCAGACAAAAGGATAAAGGACACGTTTCAAAGTTGCTCTCCTGTTGCCTGCCAGGAAAGTGTAGCAAGGGAGCTATAGACAGAAAGAGCCAAGGCAGAGTGCCTTACCTGTCTGCCAAGCCATTTCCTTTTACATTTCTCAGGGCAGCAGGCATTAGCTGGGTCAGTGGAGCTCTCTGCAGCTGGCACTCTCTCTTGTAGTTAGAGCCAGCCGCAGTGGCAATGCTCTGACATATTTAAACATGGTGAAGGGAGCTGGGAGGCAACATCACAGCAGGGCTGTCCCACAGAATGCAATTGTGTTTGATATGAATACAGGGAGAATGATGAGCTCAACTAATGCTCACCCAAGGCTGGGCCAATATCGCCATTGGCTCAGAGTTCTGGGGTTTAAAATAAAAAAGACATAGACATTCCTACTTAGAAGCATGTCCTATGCATCCAGACACATGTCTCTTCCTTACAGAGGATCTTGGCGTGGAATATGGTTCTTTCCTAACATTCTTGCCTTGACCATTTATTTAGTGAATGCCTTAAAATATTTACATACTTCAGTGACATCCTGAATGTTGACATTGTTATAAATTTTACCTTTTTTATATTCTTGTGATTGAAGTGAAAAGTAAAAATGAAATAAAATATGTGAACCTTCTGGCTGGGAAGATGGATTAATTGAGAGTTTAGTTCAGTCCCTAGAATGAGGTAAAATGTCAGGCATTCTGGCATGCACTTGAAATTCCAGTACTGGAGAAACAGAGTCAGGAAGATCCATGGGCCTCACTGGTTGACCTTCTGGGCTGAATCCAGGCCACGTGAGAGAACTTGTCTTAAACAAAAAGCAGAATGAATGACTTTTGAAGAACGACATCCAGAAATGATGTCTGGGCTCCACATGCATGTCTGCGTACCTGTATGCCAACATCTGCACATATATAGACACAAGCTAGTAAACTTTGTTTACCATCTTCCATATCGCACCAGTCAGTATTTCACTGTGGTAATACATGCCTGGTAGAAAATACTTGAGAGAGTTTTGGCTCATGGCTGCAGGAGTTGCAATCTTCTTCGGTTGATCTCATCACTGCTGGCCTATGTTAGGAAGAGCATCAGCCCAGGGAACAGCAGAAATCAAGGCTTCTATCATAGAGCATGAAGATAGAGGAAGACTGGCAGAGCAAGGGGCTGGGAACCAAATCCACTCCTCAGTGCATACAACCGTGGACACACATTCTCCTGTCCAGACACACCTTGTAATAATTCTCTTGTCTATGAATTTATGTATGAATGGGTACATATGTTGTCAGGATGGGACCAATGTCAATGATGACATAATCTCCAGTCCACCACAAGGAGTTTCGGGGCTATTGTGCATCAATACCATAATATTTATTTACTGAGCCGATGCCCCAGACCCACAGTGTTATTTCCATGAGCACATAATATTATGTCCTTTGGTTTTGTCTTTCATACCCTCAAGATACCATTCTGTCTTCCAAGAGGATTTATTTTAATTAAAATACTTCAAATGAATTATTTCTTAAGGAAGACTGTCAGCTGTCTGTGTCTGTTTCAAAAATTCAGCCATTCATTCCTTGTTCAAGGTAAGCAAAGATGGTCTGTAGAGACAGCTTTTTGCTCTTTCAAAGCACTCCTATCTGATATTCAAAACGAACAGTACTACTTCAGCACCAGAGAAATGGATTCTCTCTTCTGGCTTCTGCAGGCATGTATATGCCCATAGTAATATGCACATATTCACATGTGTGCACACAGACAAACAAACACACACACACACACACACACACACACAGTGGGGAGGAGACAGAGAGGGTCACAGAGAGGCACACACCGAAAGATAGACACACAGAGAAAAAGGAACCTAATAAAAAGCACTAAAGAATAATTTCACAAGCTTCAAAAACTTCAATCTATGGAATACTTGAAGTGATGAATATTCATCGCCAAATATTTGCTTTGGCTCATGCCTGGAAGATGTGTGCCAGGTTTTTATTTACCCTATCGCTATGGATCACTCGAGAAGGCAGAATGGACTTTCGATTCTTTCAGATCACACAGAATGATTACTTCATTGTACCTGAACCTCAGTATACAGTGGAGAGTACCACTTTCTGTGTTTAAATCAATACATTTCACATACCTCACATAATCACTAAGAGTGTGAGTTAGCCTACGAATCTGATTAAAAGACATTCTTAATAAGATACAACTTTAGGTTATTTTTAAATTTTAGACACTGGGATTTGGAGAGATGACTTTAGAGTCAGTGCTGCTGTTCTAGCTAAGGGCCTGTGTTTGATTCCCAGCATTCACACAGGGTGACGCATAACTTCTGAGAACTCCAGCTTCCCTCTTCTGCATTCCATGCGTACCTGCATTTGGGTGCACATATATACAAACAAATGCAACATTACAACTAATAAAACTAAATATTAAGAAGTTTATATCCTTGCCTTGATCATCTGTGTTCTTACTTTCTACAGTAAAATGCCCCCTCAAAATATTGGCCACTTGTAAAAGTTCATGTATTATAAGCCATGACGCTTATCTAAGAAGTCTTACTAAACATATTTAACATCAAGCTCAGGTAAGACCCTGTGGAATGTATTTTCATAAAACAATGCAGAAGTGAAACCTTTTGCTGAGGCTCAGTTTCAAAGCATTGAATGTTTAGTGCAGGAATTTATGTAGACTTACAGTCCAAACTACCGCTAAACACAAGCAGCAACAAGTACAATAACATTTCACCACCAAATGGCATAGCTTTTGAATAATCATTTATGCTAATGAGTTTTGGTAATTGTTGTGTGCCCATAAACCCATCTTAGCAGGCAGCAGTGGGCTTCTGCCTTACATTATCCTCAGACATACAATCCTTATTTCAGCAACCATTATATTAAATTCTAATCTATCTTCAGATCATGATGGAAAAGGATAATCTTCAAATTGCTACACTTTTCTCTCCACTTGAGTAAACTAATTAAATGGATTCTATTTCTCCATTGTCTGCGAATGCCCAGAGGAATCCCAGAAAACACTGAGGGAATGGACAGAATGCCTAAGTATCTGCAGAGTTAGTGATCAACACGTGGTTCTGATTGTAAGTAATATAGCGACAGTGCAAACATGCCCCCACATTTTCACCTTACTCTAGTCTGTTACCCAGAAGCTCCTCCCTCCCCTAGGCAAATGTTTCACAAGAGAGTCACATCCCTTTTGTCTTTTAAAAGAAAATCATATTAGAAAGTATCTTTAACGCTGTATAGAAGAACCAATATGGCCACTGGCCTATACCAAAGCTGACCATGGGTACTTGTGAGCTGTTTAACAAGTTAAAGATTGCAAATTCTTTTAGCTCTTGATTGTTGTAGGTGCTGCAGAGAAAGATTGAGACAGATCTCACTTTGCTTATTTGTCTCTGGAAAAAGGAAAGGACACTGCAGGTGGGTTCTTTCTTGAGGCCATTTTAGTTGGTCTTGATGACCGTAAAAATCATTTAAAAAGAGAAACACGTGTGCTTGGTAGCTCACCATAATTAGTAACATGCATTTAGGAAACCGACCAAGAAATTTCATATTTTATAATGATGACATTGCGATCTCTGATACACAGTTAGAAAATTTAGCATGCTGTGTTTGGCTTAACTGCTAAATCCTTCATTTTTCATCCCTGAAAGTTACTGGCTGTATCTAGGATGAATAAATAGTATAAAATACTATAAAAACAACATGAAAATATCTTTTTTTGTCTTCACCATAGTTGTGGAAGTAACTTTGAAATAAACATTCTAAGTTTTATAAACTATTTTTGGTGAAACCAAAAGGAGAATCCTGCCCTATATTCTGAATCTCATGCTATGCTGGACACAGTATCATTACCTTTACTTAGCACCAATGAAAAAATGTATTTTGAATTTCTTTAATTATGGTAATTTTCTACATACCTTCATTAATTATTCCATGCATCACAATAGATTTGAATATATTGATTTTAAGCCATCCTTTCTCTATGACTTAAAATATACAATTCAAAAGATATATCATTTTACGTGTACTTGTGTTCCCAAATGTATGTATGTATATCATGTGCAGGAAATGCTCACAGAAGTCAGAAAGTGGTCCATGTACTCTGCACCTGCACTAATAAGTGGCTGTGAGCTGCCTGACATGGGTGCTTGGAACCAAACCTGGGTTCTATGGAAGAGCAGCAAATGTTAACAAGTGAGGGGTCTCATCAGCCCTAAAATGTATTCTCCTCAAAAGGAAATATATAAGAACAAATTGATAATCACTCAGAAATCTGCACCGCTGTGTAGAATGTAATTTTCTGGTTAAGGTATCTGCAAATGTAGACTATTCGTTCAGTTTCAGTACTTAACTGGCAGTTGCAGTATTCCCACTCACACAGTGCTGGATTCTACATTCCTGTCACTGCAAGGGAAAAACCATTTGGAGTTTCACAGGCCAGAATATCAAAACACTCCATCAAGTATATTATTGATATTGTTTAAAGGAAAGTAAATATAGATCTAAACAATTAACTATCTCTTTTTCCCCTGGTGCTGAGGATTTGGGTGTGTGGGTAATATGTCTGTCATACAAATATGAGAACCCGAACTCCAACTCTACATTAAAGGCAGGCACTGTGGTGAAGAACTGGAGTCACAACTTTGCAAAAGTGGAGGTCAGCAGATCACTAGCCTCAAGGACCAGCCAGCCTAGATTGTTGGTGAACTCCAATTTCAGTGAGAGACCCTTCCTCACAAACAAGAGAGAGAGGTGCAGAGGAAGACACCATGCATTAACCTCTTACACACACACACACACCACTAAAATCACTCAGATAAAATATTGACCTAATAAGAGTGCATTTTCAAAATCATAAACAGGAAGCTTTTTCTCAAAAAGGAAAACTACACATGCAATTTTCATTCACTGTAGTTTGATCAACATTTTCTTAAATCATCAGTTCCTTCAAAGTTGTAGCATATTACAGACTTGACATTGAATTTGCCCTACTCTGGCTGAATTCAGCCATTCCACTTGGGGGAAATGAATTATATGGAGAAACCAAGAGATTTTTCTTTCAATCAACTGTTTATGGAAGGTTTACCTTTTCCCTGATCATATGCCTTATTCAACTGCTTTCTTTGGGCAAAGAAAGCATTGGTTACTTGTATCTTCAATACTGGCTACCAATAACATTTTAGTACAATGCTATCTTGAACCCAATCCAATGTGAGAGCAAATTGAGCACAACTTAGAGTATCTTATCTTTTCCTACTAACAGATTAGATATAGATATAGATATAGATATAGATATAGATATAGATACAGATACAGGTATAGGTATAGGTATGGATATAGAGATAGATATATCTTTAAAATTTAAAACTTTATTTATTTGCTTTTTTGTTTATTGTGTGAGTTTGTTTGTATGTGTGAGCACTATGTATGTGTGATGGAGGCAGGGGTAGGTCAGTTCTTTGCTCTATGGGTCCTAGGAATTGATGCATGTGACCAGACCTGGCAGCAAGTTCTTGGGAACAAGTCCCAGTACCTTTGAGTAGTTTTGCCAGCTGAGTATTTTGTTTAGATGCCAGAAAAAATGTTCTAGATAACTCTGTTATCTGTCCTATGCATGGAAAATTCCACCATATAGTACTTTCTATACCCTCTGGTAAGGTGAGACATCAAGGATGGTTGCTGTCCTCCTCTGAGTTTTCAAAAAAGTACAATTTGAGTCTCGAGTCTAGACTGCTGCATCTGCAGCACAACCAATCAGAGAGAAGTCTCTAACAAAGTCAACCAGCCAAGTCTCCCAGAGGAATAGTGTCCTTTTGTCTAAGTCGTGAATTGGTCCAGACACTTGCACAGTCTTCAATCATGGAAGAATTACTGGGGCTTAACATCCTGCCACAGTAGCTCAGTAGCAAACAGAAACAAGAATCTCTGAGTCCAGGCTTGTCTTCACTCTTCCTGGTGGAGCCAGCTCTTTCTTTGGGACCACAACTAATCAGGTAATGATCTTTCCAGCTTGAAGCAAGGCGACTACAAAAGGGAATGCAATAGCATACAGAAATTCAAGATTTTACCAGGAGGAAAGGAAGAAATAAAGACAGACGGGTGGCAGAAGCTCTTAAGAGCTTCATCTTTTTTTTTCTCCATCTTTATTAAATTGGGTATTTCTTATTTACATCTTAATTGTTATTCCCTTTCCTGGCCTCCAGGCCAACATCCCTCTAACCCCTCCCCCTCCCCTTGCATATGGGTGTTCCCCTCCCCATCCTCCCCCATTACCGCCCTCCCCTCAACAATCATGTTCACTGGGGGTTCAGTCTTGGCAGGACCAAGGGCTTACCCTTCCACTGGTGCTCTTACTAGGATATTCATTGCTACCTATGAGGTTGGAGCCCAGGGTCAGTCCATGTATAGTCTTTGGGTAGTGGCCAGTTCCTGGAAGCTCTGGTTGGTTGGCATTGTTGTTCATATGGGGTCTCAAGCCCTTTCAAACTCTTTCAGTTCTTAAAGAACTGCAGTTACAGATAATGTGTTTCTCACAAGCCAGACCTTTCAAAGGGAAACAAAAAGGGCTGGCCTCTGCCCTGGGAAACAATCAGCTTGCAGAAAAGTAAAATCAAATACTGCCTATTCGGGCAGAGATAAGCAGAAACATTTTTAGGATTTTTAGACAAAAGCAACAGGTTTTGATTTTTATTTAAAAAAAATAGTTTCAAAGGACTCTTTACCTCTCTGTGTGTGAGATGTCTGGACCTATGACTTTAAAAAAGTATTGGTGAACAGGCCAATCGGGTTAATAAGGGAGAACAAGGCAAAGATTAGAATGGGTCAGAGTAGGAAAGACTAAGGAGCCAAACAAATAGAATCGTTTTCACTACCTGTGTTGGACTCCTTGGTAGCTTCTTAAGCTGTTCTAGGAAATCCCTTTTTCGACAAGGTGACTTCTTAAAACATCTCGACATTTCACAGGTTAAATATTATGCATGGATACAAATGTTCTTTTTAACCAATAAGTCAAAATCTCCTACATACTTGTAACTATTGAATTTATAATGGTGTAGAGATATCAAGGTTGCCATAGAACAGTATGTGCATTTTGTACCTACTAAGGGCATAAAATTTACATTAGGCTTCAGAATAACACACTAGAGAGTAGGAAGTGTCATTCTTGTAAATAAAAGGTCATAATGTTTTGATGATTCAGAAAGCAAGTCTAAGGTTGAATTTCTCCACAAGCCTTGGCATATTCATCCTACTTCAACCTGACTGTGACAACTAGAATAATGATGGCTTGTTCCTCATACTTGGGCCACAGTAATACTGCAAAGGATGTTTTGTATGACCACTGGAACTGATAACCGTGTGCCTATTTCATACATAGCTTAGGTGGTGATATAGGATATGCAATGATAAAAATACTGTCACTGCACCATTATGGAATAGGTATTTTTATACTTGTTAGGACATACTTGCTGGATGATTTTTGAGCAAATTAATTAGCTAATAAATATAATAAATATATCCTTATTTACAGAAAGATAAAATAATCACTCAATGACGTGTGTTATTTAACTCAAAATATTCAGCATACTTTCATTGTGAGTATTCAATTGAAAAAATTATTAATGAGATATGCTAATTGGTCTCATGCTAAGTTTTTAAAAACTAGGTGATTGTTTTCTAGTTCCAGAGCATGTGTGCAAATCAAGAGCTCCAGATTCACTCACAGCACTGAAAGGGCTCCTCTTAGACACAAACTAGTCTTGGGTATATTTGTTACTGAGAACCAGGGTTTAAGAACTAATACCAAGAGTGACTCCAGTTTTGTTTTTGATGCTGCTAAAAAAAATAAACAGCAAAACAAACAAACAAACAAACAAAACCACTGTCACTGACAGCAACTGAGAGGAGGAAAGAGCTTACACAATCTATCACAGAGGGAAATTAGGCCAGGAAATCAAGCAGGAAATTAAAGCAAAAGCCATGAAGTAGCGCTGCTCACTGGATCACCTGCTCATGATTAGGAAGCTTTCTTACACAGAGCGGAACCACCTGCCTAGGGATGGTGCTGTCTACAGTGGTCTGAGCCTTCCTGCATGACTTAACACTCCTCCACAGACATGTCCACAGTAACTATGACGTAGGCAATCTCTCAGCTGAGTCTTCTCATGTGACTCTAGGCTGTATCAAGTTGACAGTTAAAACTGGACAACAGGTTACTGATGCTAAATATGTAGCCATTCCTTGAGATGACCGCCTCTTAAAATTCATGTGATAGGCCGCCTGCATGAGTGTCATCTGATTCTTATCACAGAACCCTTCTATTCAGGGGCACAAATCCGAAATTCTGAGCAGTCAAAACTGCTATTTATCAGGCTAGCCAGGTGTTTCTTCTGTAGACTAATGATGGAAAACTCGGCTCTTTGAAAGTATTCTCTCCCAATAAACAGATGTTGTACAAAGAGACAGCTCAGGAAATCATTAATATCATAGAGTCAAATCAATTCTCATCTCTGCTTCCCAGGAGAGTGAACACAGTGGGGAAAATATGGAATATATCACTGTCATAGTCTTGGATACTGTTTCCTTCATTTTTCACTGTAGCTCCACAAAGCAATATAATGTGTTGATAGTTGTTCAGCTGCCAGAGATACATAATCTTTATAAAGACCAAGATTAATTACAGTATCCGCATAACATGCACTATATCTATTATAGCGATGCCTTGCAGAAACGCCAGGTGTTTAGGAAATATTTGATTCACAAATGAAGGAAAGCTTCTCTTTAGAGCAAGTGAGTCAGTCATTTAGCCACAAATTGAACAAAATGTGCATCTTGGGAGAATGTGTGAAATGAGAATTGATCATATCCACAAGGACTTCATTTCATACAGCTTCCCCCCACTGCTTGCATGTTTTCCCTTTGAGGAAGAAATGTGAATATAAGAAGTTCACAATTGTGAGCACTCCTATTATTCTCACCAAAACACTTACATCTTCCAAGCAGACACAGGAGCTGGGATGTGCTCTAGGGTAATAGCCATTGGTATGTGTTGACCTGAGTTAAAATGTCTAGGACCACTATAAAGGGGAAAATCAACCCTGAGGGCAGATACCTGCAGTCACAGTGTTAGGTAAGTGGAGATGGGAGAGCTCATTAAGAGCACACTGGCTATCTAGCCTGGCTGAAAATGTACCCAGGTTCAACAAATGACCATGAGTTTATTCAAAAATTACCTGCTGAAATGCAGAAAATTAGTGTCTATCAAGTTTTCATTTCTAAATAGGACATCTACCCAATTTCCTTACCCACAGACTTGAAGAATTTTTGGCAAAAAACATAAAAACTGGGGGATGGGGGCAGGGCACTGTGAAATGATGTCCTCTGGATGTCCTCTGGACATCATTTGGCTAGTTAACTCATGAACCCACTATGGTGTGGTTACATTATAGGAGAGGATAGGAAGGCAAAGTTTAGAGCAGAGACGGAAGGGATGGCCATTCAGAGCCTGCCCCACATGTGGCCCATATATATACAGTCACCAAAACTATATAAGATGGATGAAACTAAGAAGTGCATGCTGACAGGAACCCGACAAGGTTCTCTCCTGAGAGACACAGCCAGAACATGTCAACTACAGAGGCAAATGCTAGCAGCAAACCACTAAACCGAAAACAGGAGGAATTAGAGAAAGGACTGAAAGAGCTGAAGGGGCTTGCAACCCCATATGAACAACAATGTCAACTAACCAGAGCTCCCAGGGATTAAACCACTACCCACAGACTATACATGGACTGACCCTGGCCTCCAACTGCATATGTAGCAGTGAATAGCCTTGTTGGGGCACCAGTGGAAGGGGAAGACCCTGGTCCTGCCAAGATTAGACCCCAGTGTAAGGGGATTGTTGGGGGGGGTGGTAAGGGGATGTATAGGGAGGGGAACACCCTTATAGAAGGGGAGGGCGAGGGGTTGGGGGCTAATGGACAGGAAAACAGGAGAGGGAATAACATTTGAAGTATAAATAAGAAATGCCCAATTTAATAAAAATGGGGAAAAAAGATGATGACCATTTACAAACAACCTTGATAGGTCTACAACAGACACCTCATCAGAGACTACAAAAGAAACCACTTGCATAGTCAGGTGGCTTGGGACTTCTAGTGTTCACACTGAGGGACAAGATATTCCTATTGCTTTATCTGTGGTACTTCAGTTTGGCAGCCCCATCAACTGGTACAATTTTATTATGCTGTATGCAATGCTATGCTCAGGGAAGGGTTGTTAGTTCAATCTAGTTCCTAAAGAATGAGGAAACCAACACTATTGTTAGATAATATGTTCACAAGACTTATTAAACCCAAACCTGCTGAAAAAAAAAAAGGAAAAAAAAAGATGTTATCTTTCCAGTAGGCAGGAGAAACTTAACTCAGTTTATCATTAACAGAACATGGGAGGATATTAGAGAGTGTGGAGATATATGGAGGTTACCTGTTGCAGATTGAGAGGGTGAAGTTGGGGGAGCATGTGATCAATATGAATTATTCATCTGTTTGCAATTGTCAAAGAATAAACAGAAGATATTCTGCTCAAACTTTGACCTGTCTGTGTGCCCACATGGGCAAGGACATCTGCATACACGTTTTTAAACAACACACAAATAAGTGCTCAAAGAGACTGTCTTTAACACTTGAGGTTTCTCTCACTGTTCTGATTGTATGGTAGTGTTGGGAATGAAGAGAGTTCCCAGGACCATTGCTGCAGAGAGGGTCCCCTATCGTTTCTTCACCTCCTTAAATCTCTTCCTGCACGTTAAACACTTGTGTTTTCAGAGATTCCGCTTATCTGTAATTCTCTAAAACATTTTCTTTTGGTACACAATAGTTTCGACTTCATGGGAGTGCTTCTTTGGATTTATGGATTTAAGCAAAAGTATTCCTGGTTTCCACAAACATTGTGTGTCTGGCCTCTACACAGATTAGAATGGTATTCAAGAAAAATACAGAGAGACAACTAGCACCAAAGGTAACATGGAGAACAGCAGTCTTCCAAAGCACAGTGTGGGCTATCTTTGCTCTGCACTTCTGTTTTGCTTGGAAACTGTAATCCACTCATGCAGCATAAAATTTGTCTAACTCGGGCCCTAAGCAACCATGACGCCTTTTATGTAGAGAGAAAATCTTTGTTTTAGAGAAAAACAACAAGATTTTAACTACGGGATACATTTCTTAGAAACAATAGTATTAAATTCAGATCAGCTCTCCTCACAGTTTCAATTCTGAACAAAGCTTATCAGAAAGGGGCAGATGGGGACAGTAAAGGCTGTGAAATTTAATTGGATGGAAGTAAAATAGAACTCTGCTTGTACAGTCTTCTGATTTTTAAAAGACCCCAAATTAATTAACTCAGGGGAGTCTAAGCTAACAGGGCCTTTGTTACAACTGAGCAAGAAATATAAAATCACGAGAATATCCAGGGGCTAAATATCCACACTTTGAATTTTATAACCTCAGAGATGAAATTAGTGGTCGGGGCAAGAAACCTTAATATAATAGGTGAGAGTGGCTGATGCAATTCTCGCATCACAAAATAATCAATCTTTTCTGTGTACTGTTCATTTCTGTTAATATATTTTGCTATTTTGTTTCTCTCTCTCTCTCTCTCTCTCTCTCTCTCTCTCTCTCTGTACAGAAGACAACTTTTAGTGTCACTTTTCAAGAGCTATTGTCATTTTTTCGTCTTTTCTGTCTGTCTGCCTATGTTTTCTGTTTTGTATTTGAGACAGTCTCCCATTAGAACATGGAACTTACCAAGCAGCTCATCTGTCTGGGTTATGAAGTCAAGCATCACGTTGTCTTCTCCTCTCCAGCACTGGGTTTTCAAGTATGACCCACCAAGCATGGCTTTTCATGTAAGCTCTGGAGATTGAACTCAAGTCCTTAGGCTTGCAAGGCAAGTGCTTTAGAAAATGAGCTATTTCCCTAATAATAAACATACCATTCATGTTTTTTAAAAAAGATTTGTGTGTGTGTGTTGTTCATCTGTGTGTACATGCATCATGTGTACGTGTACATGCTTAGTCCCTATGGAAGTCAGAAGGGAGAGGCAGATTCCCTGAAGCTGGAGTTATGGATAGTTTTAAAATTCCAGGACAGTGCTGCATCCCAACTCTGGGTGCTCTGGAAGTGCTATTAATTGCTGAACCATTTCTCCAGCCCTATAACTGTTCATTTTTAAAAATATGTATTTATTGTATAGTGTCATTTACATTTATATAATAGCCCCTTGTTTTGTGATCATTGGTTTTTATTATTGATAATGAATAATTCATGTGGGGTCTATTCAAACATTTCCTTTCACTGTTCTATGTTTCTAGGAGCATCTGTTTCCAAGAAAGTACATGTTACTATTGTAAAGCACATCTACAGATTCTAACAACTTCCCTTTTCTGTTGGTTAACTCTTTATTGTTCCAGAAATTGCACACCAAATTACATGCTGATATTTAAAAATTAAACAAGATTATTTCCCCTCCATGTTTTAATTGCCTGACTTCCTGGTTCATGAAAGGAGTAGAAAACAAAGGTATCTGTTCTTCATGGTTTGGGCTCTTGGTCTTTCCACTGTCTTCTGCTCCTTGTTTTGACTACAGGTGTTTACTCGGGAACCAGCAGTTTAAAGCTGAGTGTTTGTGGACCTGTACTCTCAGAACTTGGGAGGTAGAGACAAGAGGATCAGGAGTTCATGGTCATTCTCAGTCACACGAGCTAGTTTGAAGCTATTCTAGGACACAATGCATGAAGCTACTCTTGGATACACTCTGTGTGACAAAACAAAAACAGAACATAAATGAAAAGGAATCCTTCAAAAAGACTCAGTCCCCATAAGGCAGGGTCCCAGATATGCCATCTATACTGTAGAGAATTCAGAAAACACAAAAGCCATGAGATTGTGGTTGTGGGTCCTTAACCGCAGGGACTATCTAGAATGACAACTAGTACTCTCTAGGTATTTAAATATCCCTTTAAGGGGCCATGGCTACTTGATTTAAAAGCTTCTGCAGACCTGCCAGGAAAGCACAGACATTTGTTAGCCCATACATGAGTGTATTAAGTAACATGTGGACTTGTTCCTTCCAAGTTTAAATGCCAGGACAGTGAGGGGTATCTTGGAAACATGATGCATGTGAAATAAATTAGCCATTTAGCCATGTGCTGAGATGAATCTGAGTATTACTAACATGACAGTGGACTCTGACAGAGTTTTAAATGGCATGTTATTCTAAAATGCATCAGATGTGGGGAAATATGACAAAGCAACACAGTTCTAATACTTGAAACGATAACAAATAAACTGGGGTAAGAAAAAAGTCATTTCAAGTGCTAAAAAAATCAATGTGTCGACTTTGAACTAATGTTTTGACTAAATGTCAGAAATTATTTATTGATTTGTCCTTTTCTGCCCATTCCTGCTTCCTTTGAAGTTGCTATCAAAACCAGGTGTTCTGTCCTCCTTGTCGCCCAGGGTGGGAAAAATGCTGAAGCAGACAGGTCTATGTTTATTGTTGTGTGTCTTAAATTTCATTTCTTTCTCCTTTATTTCTCTCTAAAGTGGCCATGGTATTATCAGCATCAATCATGAGAGGCTTTCCCAGTAGTTGTGGTATCTGCTCTCCATACCCTCCCTGTTAGTTATTCTCTCAGGCATGACTACTGAATGACTTGCTAACAGCGGGGAGGAAGGCCTTCATTAAGGCTGCAGTAATGATCTCTATATTTTGCTATCACCGGTAGTTTTCTTATTGTTCCATTTGCATCAGTGTGCGACAAATATTTAATACTCACCAGTAACACACTACTCTGCCATGCTCTGAGGATGTATAAGCACTAAGAGTATGTGTTAATAGAGACTGCAAAATGTGTAATATACATATCTGGTCCACAGGAAGTTCACAGTTAAGTAAGCTAGGAGTTCTGATATGCTACAAAACCTGTGTGGGCTTGAAGTCTTATCAGATTAATCATCACTTTAAAACTACTGACATATTTGTTCACTAATTCCTCATTGGCCTAGGACAAATGCTTGGTACAAAACGTTCTGGGTCCGTTTTAAGAGCTCTTACAGCAGCCTTGTGGGGTACACATTTTGGGCAGAGGGTCTGGATGGTTTCACAGCGTGCTCGCTTTCCTCCCGCTTACCCTCTGCTCCAGCTCTTTGCCTTACCTCTTGATAACCACTCTGCTGTGGTCTTGCCTTTAGGGTTCAAAAGAGTATTTTTAGCTCTCATGTGAGCATTAAATCAGACATGAGCGAAGACATCTATCTGTACGAAGGGCTCACTTGAACATCCCATGCTATGAAAATGCATAGCCTGGCTACCTAATTTGGTCTGGAATGTATTCTCAGGTCAGGGCAGAGACTGTAATGCAGTTTCACATGTAAACAAAGTTTCACATTAGAATGTCTTTCCCTCGCCACCTTAGTTTTCGAAATAGGGCCTTGCTCTGAACCCAGAGCTTATGATTTCAGCAAGGCTTGATGTACAGTCATCACCCAGATTCTTCCTGTCTCCCCCAGTACATTCCGTTCATGCTTTTACATGGATTCTGGGGTCAGAAATCATGTCCTTGAATGCACAGAAAGTACCTGATGCCTAAACCTTGGCTGCTTTGCTTTACAAAGGGGGATAGAAAAGAGGGAGGAGGGCTGTACAGGGGTAAAGTTTGGTTGAACAAATGCAGTTAGGGTAAAGGGCTTATCTCTCGTATCTGCATGCTGTGCCCAAGCAGAAGCTGCCACAAGGGTTTGCCTCTGAAATCCTGGCCAGCAAGCACATCATGGCCCAACACAGAAGCGCCTTTATTTCACAGAAAGCAACTAATAAACTCCCACAACAGAAGCCTGTTTGATGGAAAGAGACAGAGAGAATGTGTCGGGGGCAGGAAAAAGAATTCAAACTGAAATTTAGTAATAGAGAGCTAATGTACTGAAAAAATAAGCTTACTGCTAACTGTAAAGACACAGCCAAGAAGGAGAGGGAATTGGTGCCAGGTTAATACATAAATCAAAATTTTGCAATTATGCAAATGAGAAAGGCAAAGACTTTATTTCATTTCCATCTGATTCCAGAATAAAGGCCCTAATTTTGATGAATATATGAAATGATTTTAAGAAAGCGAGATGATGAATTGCAGCAACTGGAGATATCAATCTTCTTCCAGAAAGGAAGATGATTAAATTTTATACATGAATATAATATATGTATTTAAAACATGTATATGAATACATTTGCTGCTATAAATATATCCCAAATGATAATTTATGTATTTAAAATACAACCTTCTTTTTTAAAACACATTGTACTCTTCATGATATTTTCTGCACAACCTGAGATAGATAAGGATTGAAGCATTAGTTCAGCCTTAAGTTGGTTCGTAGCTTCCTTAGTTAATGCAAAGATTTCTTATTTAAAACATTGGGAAACATGAGGTAGAGAAATAGTTTAGTAGTAAAGAGTACTTGTGGGGACTAGAGCTCATATTCTAGCACTCGCATCTCACAATTGTCTGTAACTCTAGCTCCAGGGCCCTCTTCTGCCTTCCTTGGGCATTTGCTGAGAGGTAGCATACATACATATATGCATGTGTGAATGCACATATGTGTGCTCGCACATACACACACATACACACACATTATAAAAAAGAAAATAAATATTCAAAAATATGGTGCAGTTAATTACATTAAGCTCGTGTTTGGGGAAATAAACATTTGTACAGTGCTTCGATAAGTATTGTTGAGTCACACAGGGCATGAGATCAAGGTAACTCAGCATTGACATGAACCTTAGAGGTTAGTTTCTCAAAAATGATAGAAAACTACAGATGAGACTCATGAAAGTTTAAGGCAAAAACACTTTTAAATGCTTGATATAAGGCAATGAGAAAGTGGTTTGGTATGCAACACATGGCTACTTATATTGTATGTCCTACGATGGTAAAATAATCCTCTTCCCTCCAGGTTATCTAAATTTTCCCTTTAGAGTTAAGGATAGAAGAGCCATGCTTCCTGGCTGTTGGCATAAGGAAAAACAGATGGGTGGGTGGTGAGAATTTTGGAAGGCAAACCAAGTTGATGCCAAATATGTTGAAAATCACAGAAAACACAGACAAAATTGCACAAAGCAAGTGTTTGAAATCAGAAGATAGTTTGGGAAAAGGAAGACCTAAGAATGTATTTTTAGACTAACTAAAACAATAACTTCTAAAATGGCACATAGTGTGTTATAAGATTAAGCTTCATGTTGGGCACAATGGTAACTCAGGTAAGAGGGCTGATTTGAGCCAAGGAGGCTGGTGCCATGTGACCTAAAGTTCCTTAGGGCCCTCCTCACACTGTTTGCTGTTGATATCCATTACAAGTGAGTTCCAACAGAACTAACCAATTAAGATTCCCTTTCTCCTTTTCTTTTGCAACATATCTTTTGAATAATGTTGAGGAAAAAACCCAGAACCCTGTAAATGCTGCTGGTTTGGTGTTGTCCATATGTGCTCATCTCTGATGTCATTTATTTATTAATTTAAAGTATGGTTTAGGTAACTTTGCCAGGCTGGCCTTGAACATGACAGTTTTGCTGTATTACCAGGCCTTGTTCCTGGGAAAAAGTATACATTAACAGATCCAACTCAATAATTACTAAACCATGTTTGTCTTAAGATTTTGCCATTTTGGCAACAAAACAACACATACAAAATTACATACTGCAGCCTATAAAACAGAGTGTAATTTCTTTAAAGGTGGTGTTATCTTTGTCTCTCCATTTAGACATTAAGGATTACCATTGGGTATCATGGCAATTGATTCAAGGAGCCTTTGGTGAGACTCCATGCTGATAAAGCAGACATTAAAAATTACACAGTTGTGCACTGATTCATATGTCGGAATCGCTCTCAGGGCTCTTTCTTCTGAACACATATGTTCAGCACTCCCTTCCACTTCCTTGGCTTTCTTCATCTTCCATATGCTGCTGACTTCTGATACATGTTTATATAATTTATATTTATATAGTCTCTAAACTTTTCCTCCAAATACCTTACAAAGTGGTGTCTCTCTTTTTGAATGTACCTCCATTTTCCCATCTTTCACAGTGGCCTCACAGGGTTGCTATTAATTGCTTGACTTCTATAAATTGCTCAGCACCTACTAGTCCTGTGGACGGTAGCAACATAATCCCACCATGACCACTCCTGGCCACACTGCTATAAAACACCACCGTTTCTCTGTGAAACAATCACCATAAAATGAGGGGTCTAGTGGCTTCTTGAATGGATGATTTGACTTTTAGCAACTTTCCATATATTCTTTATAAATATTCCCTGGTTCATTTTCATCAGGGTTGTACCACTCTTCATCACGCAGCCCCAGTGGACTAATCTGATTTGTCTTCTTTAATACCAGAGGCACTGCATATTTGAAACCTCTTTGTGGTCTTCTTCTTGACAACCTCATCACACCCCACTTCAGCCTGCTTAGCCTCAAATAAGCACATTATGACAAGCCTCAAGTCAATTGAACATGCAGAATTCTGCCTGGTTGTCATTTCTGATAAATATCTACTTGAGAGTCTCTTCAATTCTCTTGAGCTGGTATACTATGAAGGTGTTTGTTCACTACCCAATCACACAATTGCCACAGAATGAGAAATCTCTATCCCCTTATCTGATTTGATTTATTTTATATTGATTATTACCATCTAAGGTATGTTACACACAAACACACACACACACACACACAAACACACACATACTAAGTTATAATTATTTTGATATTCAAATTTTTTCTCACTCATAGAAACCTTTAGTCTTACATTTAGTACTCTTGATTTCTCTTGTCACTCATGTGGCTTACTTTGAACTCTGAAAATCTATAGTACCTGAGATGTAGCTCCCAGTTGAGAATATTGCTAGATTCTACATGTTTGCAAATTTTAACTGTCCTATAATAAAGAGGTATCCTTTTCATGGTCTGTTTTATAATTTTGCTGCTTTTAACAGCTTGCAATTGTAGCATTCCTTACTTCAAGAAAGATGTAGCATACCTTTCAAAGAAATGGCGTATGTTGAATGAACTTTGCTCAGGCCTGAGAAATGAGCTGTGAGTTCAGTGTTAAGGGAACAACAACAGGCCTTACACAGATGAACATATGAATTACAGTGATAAATACCCACTGACCGACAAAAGTTGAATAAGCTGCGGTATTCAGACACAACTATGTATTTTATCACAGAACCAGTGGTTTAGAATGTGCTATTCTATTCTCATCACAAGGCCATAGCACATACACAGTGAATAATGAGACTCAATTGTGATTACATATGTCTTCAATTTCTCTTTGTTACAATTTTTTCATAACATGGTACAAAGCACCATCTATAAAAGCTGCTCCCCATGCTAGAAAGATGGATCAGCTGGTAAAGTGCTTACTGTACCAGCCTTGGGAGCTCAGTTTAAAACTCCAGGACCAGTGTTCAAAGCTGAGCACAGCAGTACACCCTGTAATCGCAGGGAAGGGGAGGCATATATGGGAGGATCCTGGAGGCTTAATCAGCAAACCTTTCTAACTGCAATGGTTGGAGACTTTCAGTTTACACATGAGTTTAAAAAGAAGATGGGGAGTGAGTGGAAGGCAATTGGTACAAACCTCTGGTCTCCTCACACTTACGTCCTTGTCTAATTTACTCAGTGCTTAAATGTCAGCAATGTAAATATATTATCATGATTTTCATTTGGCCTATTAATTCAACTCTATTAGACATAAGCAGATGCTGAGGTCCCACGACACCAGTTTTTATGGAGGGAAACAGCTTGGTGTTTCTGGCCATCAACATGGTATTTATTCATCCCGAAGCTAGTGAAATAAAGAAAGGAATGAATGAATTAAGAATGAAATAACAAGTCAACCTCAGGCATATCTAATGCTAACCTAAATTCATTCTCATTGGTCATACACAGGCCTGAACAACTAGTTTTGGGCTAACTTAGGACATATGGGTCAAAATTTCTATTTTATGTCATCCTCAATGAGGTAACCCAGACTCAGAAACACATATACGGTATGTGCTCACTTATAAGTGGATATTAACCATAAAGCACAGGATAACCATGCTATAATTCACAAGCCCAAAGAAACTAAGTAATAAGGGCCAGAAAGAAGATGCTTGAGCCTCACTCAGTGCGGAAATAAACATTGCAGTTGGACTGAGAGAGGGAAGTAGTTGGACGATGGGGTAAAGGCATGAATGGGGTTGGGGATGAAGTGTGGAGACAGGGGAGGCAGAATAGGGCTGGGAGAGTGATTGGATATCAAGGGGAGGACATCTTTGGGGACTAGTCAGAGATCTGAGACAGGGGAGGCTCCAGGGTACAGGAAGTCTAAGGGGGTGACCTTTGCTGAGATTCTTACCAGCACAGGGAATATGGAGACTGAAGTGGCCACCTCCTGTAGCCAGGCAGAACTTCCAGTGGAGGGAGGAGACATGAACCCACTCACAAAACCTGTAACCCTAAATTTGTCTGCCTGTAAAGTGTGTTGGGATAATGACTGCTGCCTGCCATTGGATCCCCTTCCACTAATTGGACTGCCTGGTTGAGCCCATCTCAACCAGAGGAAGAGGATGTTTTTAGTCCTGCTGGGACTAGATGTCACAGGGTGGAGTGTTACCCAAGGAAGGCTTCTCCTTCTCCTCAGAGAAGGGGTGTGGGTAATGAGCAGAGGAATTTGTAAGAGTGGGGCTGGGATGAGGGAGGTGCGATTGAAATGTGAAGTGAATAAAATATTTGTTTTAAAAAGAAAGCTTTCTACTTTAGGGACCAGATTACTGACCTGAGTAATTTTGGTTTATAGTCCCTAATTTGGTTGGCTCAGATTGGTCTTTGACTGCAGTTCCAGAGAATACTATACCTCTGGATTCCATGGGCACTTGCATTCAGGTACACATATATCATCTCACATACACTCAAACACATAACTAGAAAGCAATAAAATAAATAATTTAAATTTCATTTTTATTTCCATGCATGTGTTATGTATATGCCTGGGCATACCCATCACAATTCATTGTGGAGGTCAACAAAACAATTTTCTGGAGTCAGTTCTTTCCTGGCTTTGAACTCTTATCATTAGGTTTGTTTGGCAAGTGTGTTTACCCACTCAGAAATCTTGCTGGCCTAATTAGGATTATCATATTTCGTTGTTTAAGCAAAATGCAAAGTATATTTATATGGTGATTAGGCTAACAAAAGAAACCTGCAGAGATAGATAGATAGGTAGATAGGTAGATATGGTAGAAGGAAGATACAGAATCACAGAATATGGAATTTAATGCTGTCTCAAGACACATTTGTCTGAATTTTTGGAGACATTGGGTTTTTGTTGTTATTGTTGTTTGTTTGTTTGTTTGATTAATTGATTGATTGATTGATTTTGGTTTATCGAGATAGAGTTTCTCTGTGTGGTCCTGACTGTCCTGGAACTCACTCAGTAGATCAGGCTTGCCTCCAACTCAGAAATCCTCCAGCTTCTGCCTCCCAAAGTGCTGGCATTAAAGGCTTATGCCACCACTCCTGGCTGAGTGGACACTGTTTTTAGCATCCCCCTCCCACACACTTTTCCATATTGTCAAAGAAATCAGGGAAAACTGTGAGAATAAAACTAAAAGCAATTTGAGAGTACTAAATATTGGGCCATATTAAAATGACAAGAAACCATTCTGCACTATTGATCATTCATCTAAAGTTTGAAATCATTGTTTATTAAGGAATCATAAAGAGGCATGCTGTGGAAGCATTGGCTTATTGTTGCAATAAGAAGCCATGTAGAATCTAAGACACACACCACAGAGATGAGCATCTCTTGGACATTAGCATTGCATTTTCTTGGGCTAATGGGATTGATTTTATGCACCGTGCTCACCTGACAGCTCTATTAGCCTTTGGTTGTTGTTGCTTCTTTCCTCTTCGTAGAAAATAAGTAGGACTAGTGTATGAGTGAAATCAAATACAGAATGGACATTGACCTGATGGCAGCTGGACCACTGTGACACAGCGCCTTGGATTTCAACCTTGAGATCTGGTTCCCCCTCATGAGCCCAGCTGAGCTGTCACTTTGACTTAATTGCTTCTTTGGAGAGTGAGAACTGATAGGGGCTCATGATTTGTGTTGATTTTCAATAAAGTTACTGCCAGGAGTATTTAAGCCAAAACATCTGCCTGACAGCTTTATTGGCACCTGGGTATGTGACAGTAATAAAGAAAGGCGAGAACAGTTTCCATCTATGAAGAGTCCTCCTTTTCTTTGCTGAGTGCATATCTCAGCCTTTCCAATCAGTGGGGAATACATTTCACACATAACACAACACAACAACACTGACAATAAACCCATTTACTCAATTATGTGTTTCTTGTCATGTTATTCTTTGAAACAGTGGGTGTTTTGTTGCTTTTGTTTCTAGATCTAGGTTTCATGAAGAAGAATCAGCAGAGAGAGAGAGAGAGGGAGAGAGAGAGAGAGAGAGAGAGAGAGAGAGAGAGAGAGAACACAAATGATGAGGCAAAAGACAGGAGCAGTGGAAAAAAATAAGATATTTGTGTTGATTTTTTTGAGATATTGGAAGCTTCAGATATTTAATTTCTTTTTTATATAAAAACCTATTAGACCCATTTTTGATTTTTTGGAAATGTGTGTAAATCCAGCTTTCTGGGTGAGTTGAAATGTCCTTTTATTTTCTTTTTGTGCTGTCTCTTTATTAATGCTTAATATCCAAAACATGTCCCAGTGATTTATTTCTTTTTTATATTTTAATGGGATATTTTATTTTACTTACATTTCAAATGTTATTCCCCTTCCTGATTTCCCCTCTGCAAACCCCCTATCGAATCCCTCCCCCCGGCTTCTATAAGGATGCTCCCCCACCCACCCACTCCCACCTCCCGCCCTGGCATTCCCCTACACTGTCTGTTCTCAAATGCTTTATTGTAAGTAAAGTAGCCACAGAAACCCATTGCAAAGAAAACTCAATAGAGCAACTAGAGCAATGTCAGAGCTAAGGTTGTCCCAGGATCAATATAATAATCTAATTTAGAGCAAAAATGTTAAAATTAAGAGAAAAATAATAGAATGGTCAAACTTCAAATCACTCTTGAAAGAATCCCAATTGAATAAGCTCTATAAACACTTCGTTGTCCTTTGCAATTCTTCACTTTATATCTTTAAACCTAAGGCTTTGAGGATTACAGTTCCAACAACTGTTTAGTAGGGCTAGAGCAATGGCCACCTTTGGCTCACTAACATTTATGAGGTCAGCCAATTTTCCTCATTGCACTCATGAAATAGAAAGTCTGTGCTATAAAGGAATGCTCAAGTAATAACTTTTACTTTACAATATTAATTTGTTCAATGTTTTACTAGTCATTGACAAGTGGCCTTTTTAGCATGATGAATAGAATTTTGCTTATGGAGATAATATGAAAATGTTTGCCTGGCCCAAGGGAGAATACTTGAATCTTACTCAGAAGGGGAAATCGGATAGGCATAGATAGTGGACGGAAGGAGGGAACTGGATGAGAGGAAGGATGAGGTGGGGGAAGGTGGGATTAGGTGTAAGGAGAGCCAGACAGGAGAGTAAAGTGAAACCAGTGACATTTAGAGGTGTGCACATGCCAAAGATCTGGATTGTGGTGGGGCTCCAAGGAGTCTATGAAAAGGACTCTAGTTGAGACTCTTAGTAATGGGTGGTATGGAGACTGAAGAGGCCACCTCCTGTAGATAGACAAGACTCCCAGTGGAAAGATAAAGACACCAACTCACACACAGCACATTTGACTCAAAATTGCCTAAAAGATGTGCAGGGATAAAGATGGAGTAGAGACTGGAGGAATGGCCAACCAATGACTGGCCCAACTTTAGACCCATTCCATGGGCAAGAACCACTTCCTGACATGATTAATGATGCTCTATTATGCTTGTTAACAGGAGTCTAGCATGGCTGTCCTCTGAGAGGCTTCACCCAGCAGCTGACTCAGATGAAGAGACCCATAGCCAAATATTTCACTAAGCTCAGGGAGTGTTGTGGAAGAGTTGAATAGCATACAAGAACTAAGGGGGATAGGGACTCCCCAAGAAAACCAACAGAGTCAACTAACCTGAACTCTTGGTGGCTTCCAGAAACTGAACCACCAACCAAGGAGTAAGCATATGCTGGACCTGGGTGCCCCAAGATAAGCAGCTTGGTCTTCATGTGGGTCCTCAAACAACTCTAGTTGGTGACTGTCCCTGATTCTTTAGCCTTCCTGAGGATCCTACTCCTGCTAACAGGGTTGGCCTCAGTGGGAGAGTATATGCCTAGTCCTGAAAAGACTTGATGTGGCAGGATGAGTTGGTAGGGTTGGGATGGGGGCTCCAACTTCTCAGAGGAGAAGGGGATAGGGTAGGAGTAGAGGTTTTATGAGGGATGGAGACTGGGAGGTGAGGCTGGGTGTTGCAATCAGATGTAAAATGAATAAATAGAGTAATGGAAAAGTAAAATAATGAAAAATGTTTGAATTGTAATTTTACACTAGTTTGTTTGTTGTATATCTATGTGTGCACATGTCTAAAGGTGACCAGAGATACCAGAACAGGATGTCAGGTGCCCTGGAACTAGAATTATAGTCTCCCAAATAGGTATATGGAACTAAACTCATATCCGTTGCAGGATTAGTACAACCTTTCAACCCCTTGGCTTATAGAGACAGCTGTCCAGCTTCTATGCTCTACTTCTATGTAAGTGTAATGTAAGAAACAAAGGCAGCAAGCGGGACATAGGAGGTAATACTTGTAGAAAACACAAATTTAACAAAAGTGATCAGTTTTCCTCACAACACAGAAGACATGGAGCAGCTGTTTGTGTAGGGAAGGCAACTATCTGCCCAGAAGCACAAAGCTTTCATTTTGCAAATCAAGACATTTATTGGCAATTGATTTAACGTTAATATGGGATCATATCCTTCATAATGGGGGAAAATCCTCACACCTTCAAAATGACATCATTTTAATTTGTATTACACACCTCTAGATGTCAAATGCTATTTAAACAATGGCTAGATTCTTTATACAAAGTGATGTGAAAAGGGCAGAAGCATTTTATTACAGGAAAATACGTAAGAACTCAGTATGACATTTGTCTACATATAAGTTAATGACAAATGGCCCTTATTTCTTTGGGCCAATGTCTTATGTATGTAGTTTTAAATTATGTCATGTTTATATTTCATAATGGCCACATAAAAAGTTCTATTTTTTTGAGAGAGTATTCCCATTATCTCATGTTTTTATAACACTCTGGTTTAAAATTTTTTAAATATGTATTTTTCTGCCAACAAATATATGTATTTTTGATATATTTTTTATTCCTCAATGTTTCCATATACTTGAATTTTGGGGTGCTCAGCATGGTAATGCATTTCTTTGATCCCAGCGTTTAGAAAGCAAAGGCTGTGTGTCTCTGAGTCCATATGAGTTCAGCTGCTGGATGGAGCACATCAGGGTTAGGCATACTAGGTTCCTGTGTAGAAACATAACAGAGTTATTAACAGTGTCAAGGAGTGTTGTTTGCACACAGGATAGGTCTCAAATTTGGCCAGTTATTGTTTGACCGTTCCCGTATTTGCCTCATCCTCTATCCCTGCATTTATTTTAGAAAAGATAAATTTGTGGTTGAAAATTTTGTGAGTGGGTTGGTCCTTATTACTCCACTGGGGTTCCTGCCTGGCTACAGGAGACGGTCTTTTTAGGTTCCACATCCTCAATGCTGTGAGTTTCAGTTACTGTCACCCCAATTGATTCCTGGCCACCTCCCCTACCCCAGGTCTTTGTCATATCCTTAAGGTGTCCCTCACCTCCCAGTCCTGTCAGTTACAGATTGTCATTCATTCTTATGGCCATCTGGCAATCTCTCCTGTCCCTGCCATGATCCTACACTGTCTCTACATTACCCTCCCCATCTCCTCTCCCATCTAGTTCCTTCCCTCCTTCTGCCTTCTATAACTATTGTATTCCCTATTCTAAGTAAAATTCATACATCCTTGCTTGAGCCTTCCTTCTTATTCCATTTCATTGGGTCTGTGGAGTACAGCACTGCTATCCTATATTTTATGACTAATATCCACTTATAAGTGAGTATAAACCATGCAAGTCCTTTTTGGGTCTAGGTTATCTCACTCAGAATTATAATATCATATTCTGTACATTTCCCTGGGGGCGAAAAAAGCTCATGTTTGCTTTTAATAGCTGAATAGTATTGCAATGTGCAGATGTACCACGTTTTCTTTATCCATTCTTCAGGTGAGGGTCATCTAGGTTGTTTCCAGCTTCTGACTACTACAACTAAAGCTGCTATGAACATAGTTGAGGAAGTGTATCAGTGGCATGGTGGAACATCTTTTGTGTATATGCCCAGGAGCAGTATAGCTGGATCTTGATGTAGAACTATTCCCAGTTTTCTGCGCAATTGCCAAATTGATTTCCAAAGTGGTTGTACCAGTTGTCACTCCCACCAGTAATGGAAGAATGTATCCCTTTTTCCACACTCTTGCCAGCATGTGCTGTCACTTGAATATTTTGTCTTAGCCATTTTGATGGGTGTACGATCGACTCTCAGGGTTGGTTTGATTTGCATTTCCCTGATGATTGAAGACTTGGAACATTTCTTTGAGTGCTTCTCAGCCAATCAAGAGTCCTCTGTTGAGATTTCTCTATTCTTAGACCTATAGTCAAACAGTGGATGTAAGTTGGAGACTCTAATGGAGGAATTGGGGAAATAAGTGCACCCTAAAGGTTATAGGAACTCCCAGGAAGACCAACAGAGCCAACTAACCTGGACTTGTGGGGCTCTCAGAGACTAACCACCAGCCAGAAGATACATGGGCTTAACCTACCCCCAGCCACACATACAAATGAAGACATGTGGGTCCTAAACAAAATTTGTGGGGCCTATCACAAAATTTGTTGTCTGTCTGTGGAATATATTCTTCTAACTGGGCTGCCTTGTCTGGCCTTAGCTAATGTGGATGTCCCCAGCCCCACAGAAACTTGATGTGCTAGGATGCAGGGATACCTATAGGGTCCACCACTCTCCCAGAGGAGGAAGAAATTGGAGAGGGAGGAAGAACTGGGTGAGGAGTGTGACAGGGAGGAGGGGCAGTGATAAGAATGTAGAGTGAGTAAATTATAAGAAAAAGAGAAGAAAAGAAACCAAGCAAAGTCAGGTAGATCTGTGTAAATTGGAGTACATGCTTATCTATATACACTGTCTCAAACTTGTTCCCCTAGGAAACCACAAAATAAAAAATTAAGGTGAAATTCTTAACTTATTCAAACATTCACAGTTTTCACTTATTTCTTCCACATATGTTCACTTCAATTTGTATATATAAGTGTGTGTGCCATATGTGTATTTATATATGCATTTGTATATAATCAGAGGTTAAACTGTCTACAGATTTGCTTTTTATATTTAATAAAACTCAATTTTTTGTCATATTATCACCATAAAATTTTTTCTCAAGATTTTACTATATGAAGAAAATTTTATTTTTTTTTATTTTTTTTTTGGTTCTTTTTTTTTTTTTTTTTTTGGAGCTGGGGACCGAACCCAGGGCCTTGCGCTTCCTAGGTAAGCGCTCTACCACTGAGCTAAATCCCCAGCCCCCAAGAAAATTTTATTTTATTAATATATTTTAGTTTCTTACAGAGCAGTAGTGACCTTCATTTTTGTATAAACAACATGAAAGTTTTAATAAAAGTAATAGAGCCTTCGCTGAGATGGGGAAAAGGTGCCCAGGAGATTTTTTTGTACAAATGGAATAGACTGCCCGAGCTCATGACTGGATGCCTGAAGCAGTCAAATGTCCTTCATCTCACTTGTTACACTGGGTTATATGTCCTCTAACAAATGAGTCTACTTTTGAGGTTTTGAAACTGTATCAGCTGAAGGAAGTGGGAGTCCAGGAGCAAGTTTTAACCTTGGTTACTTGTTTACTTGGTATGCTCCCCATTCAGTATAGGATGAATAGCTCCTGCTAGACTCTCACAGAACCATGTTGCTCTCCTTCACTGGAGCATCTAAAACAGAAACAAGTGACACAGGACCGAACTTTCTGATACTATAAGACAAACAAATTATTTTTTTTCTGCTAAACTGTCTCTTCTAGGTGTTGTCAGGGTGACAGGAGGTTTACCTCATAAAGCAGCAGTCCCTTTATTGTTAGCCTCTGATATCTTCTCCAGATAAAGCTGTCTACTTATTATATAATTGTAAAAGGGATTATTATTTCCATGTATCCATTCAGCAAGGAGCCTCTTATTGTGGCTAAATGTCATGTGTGGCAAATAGTGAACTGGCGTCACTGAAGGTCTCTTTATCACTATCAGAGTGAAGACATTTTCTTATATGCTACCAAAATATGGTAAAAGACTGGTAACATGCTGACCTGAGTCTAAACACCCATGTAAAGTCAGGTCTGGATATATCTGTAATGCAAAGCTGCAAGACAGGGGCAGGTGGATTTGTGGATTTTGGTTCATAGTGACCCATGCCAAGGATTGTCATTTGCTGATTAAGAGAAGAGTCTGAGTTTGGGATAAGGCAGGAACTGATAGAGTGACACTCTACATTCTCCTCTGGTCTCCACATGCACATACAGCTCTACACACTGGATACACACAGCACACACATGGCCACACAAACGTATGACATAAAGAATGAAATGCTAAATACAGAAAATAAATCACATAAATATGTAGGTAAAATACTTGCAGCAAGAACCACACATTGAATTTAATAGGAAACACACATACGCACATAGAAGATAAACATTTTTTATAGTTTTTGAAGGTAATTGAGAATTTAAAAAGCACCACTGAGAAAATATCATGAAAAGAGTGGAAACTATTAATTACAGTCAGAATTCTAATCTAATTGAAGTGCATTTAGGATTTTTGGTACATTAGTGTACCATTTCCATACTAGTCTCTCAACAAAATGTTTCATAACTCTCTGATTATTGGGTTGAAGCTGTTATGTAAACATTATTTATATTAGCTATATAATTCTTAAAAATTGATAGTCTAACTGAAAGTTTCATTGTAGGGTTTTTTTTCATGGAATAATGAAATAATTGTTTTATTTAACTGGTGAATTTATAGTTAATTTGTTCTATTCCTTATCAGATAGATAGTAATTTCTTCTCTAAAATTATTTAAATTATATATTGTATAATTATAAAATTATATATGTATATTTTGCATGCAAGTCTTTGAGAATATAATACATGTTTGTGTCTGCAAGTATGTTGATCTACATGTGTGGCAGGTATAGGAAAACCTTGGATGCCATTTCTCAGATCCCTTCTACCTTTGTATTTTTTTTTTTTTTGGAAACTAGATCTTTTAGTGTCCTGGAGTTCACAAACTAGGCAAGACCAGCTGGTTCCTTAAGTTCCAGGAATTTTTTCTTCAATTTGAACTTCAAGTGCCGACTGCCATCCTTGCCTTTTTAACATGGGGTCTGGAGATCCATCCCAAGCCTCTTTGTGTGTAAGATGAGAAGTTTACTACATGAACTATTTTGCTAGTACAAAAAAATCCCATGCCTTAAAAAGGTAAAGGTTAGAATATATAGTAAAATGAGTATTTAAGGAAATTTTTTCTCTCCTATGTGTGATGCATGTTTTGTTGGTTACCTGCAGATGATTAAATGGATAATAAATGCTAAGTTTTGCAGGGTGAGTTACCAGGCATTCCAGAGTTCTAATGTAGGGAAGGGGTAATGGGGTCAACAGCAGGAGATACAAAAGGAACCAGAGAATGCCTGACCTGTTGTGAAACTGGGCAAGAGTGTAGAAAAGATCCAGCTGAGGATTCATGGAAATATTTTAAGAAATAATAGAAAATAAAACATAAAAGGTTGCTTCTGAAAATTCTTAATGATAAAGGGACACACTAAGAAAGCTTATCTATACACTTAGCCTAAATTGGCACATAGTAAAGATACCACAACCACCCAATTATCCAAAGCAAACTTCTCAGAGTGGGAACATTTCATCACTATTGGCAGGAAAGAACATTCCTGGAACACCACTGATGTGTTTCTGTATGCAAATCACACATCATGGATACAGGGATTCCCAAAATGAGCTTGCTTTGAGCATTAGCTCCACCATGTATATTGGGTTATTTCAAACTCTTCCATGAGTCCCAGTGGTCCAATTGTGGTCCCTTCATCTGTTTTTTTAAATGCGTATTTATTTTGAGATGCATATTTACCAGTAATTTCTACTCTTGTATATATATAATTAGATATATATTTATGTTTTATTTAAGTTATGATTGTGTGTATGTCTATGTGCAAGTATGTCCCTGGGAGTGCACGTATGTACCTGTGGATGGCAGAAGAGGGACTGGGATTTCTTGGAACTGGAATTATGCATCGTCATAAACTACCCAGTGTGAATTCCAGAAGTGGGCTGGATGCTTCACAAAAGCCATGAATGCTATTAAGCTCTGGAGTATCTCTCCATCCCTAGTTTTCTTTCTGCTGTGGTGCTAACACCCTCTGACAAAAGCCATCTCTGGGTAGGAATGGGTTTCACAGTATCTTAGGACAGAGTATCATAACTGAAATTCAGGACTACCACTTAGTATCTTCTTCAAAGTATTAAAGTCTGCATAAACTATGTGTGAGGCTTCCTACATCTAATCACTATCACACATTAGCAGCAAGTATTTTCAATATTCATATTCCTTAGTAAACTTTGAGGACAACAGCTAGTAAATTCTAGTCAACCTTCATCCTTTGCCTATACATGATATTTTGAGAGAAATTTCTCTGTGTACATACACTGGCATATGCAAAGGACCCTCTTTCCTGGCAATCCATCTACATTTTCAAGATTTTTCAATTAAATAAAATGAAGCATTCTTTTTTTCTTGTCACCTCAGAGGAAATTACTTCTAGAGAACTGTGTCTGATGGGAACATGGTGTCTATCCTAATACTTGCATAGGGTTTATGATCTTTATCATTTTGAAATTAAAAAACCAACTGTGATAATCTTGATCTGTCCTCTGTAGTGAGGAACCTTTATGTAATTCAGTATGCATTTTTCTATGAGGACTTTCTGCCTGCTAATTCACTTAGTTTCCTTGACCTTTTTATTCTGATTTTATTTCATGAGAGAAAATGTGAGAGTCTCTTAACATTCTTTGTAACACTTATTGTAAGACATACAGGAAGTCTGACACTCCAGAAATGAATATTTTTTTCCATTAACAAAAGTACAACGGACCAAAAGAAGAGAGATAAAATAGACAGTCCACTTCGCAAAAGCATTAGAAGTTTTAAAACTCAGTCCTTGGGGTTTACTGGACAGTGAACCTTAGCAGGATGCTAATCTGTCGGGATTCCTAGACGAAGATGAATAACAATCAGGAGACCTTCCGAGCCAAAGCTGTGTGACCTGTGTCAAGCACAGAATGAGCAGACATCCTGTGAGTCCACAGGAGCCACTGTGGTGTCCAGGGTTACAGAACTGTCCTGCCAATTCTTCATGTTGTTTTTTGTTCTCTCATGTTCTTGGATCCTCAGACCTCCCCTGAACAACTGTAGTTGATGTTCCCACAAAGCCTCCAAATATATGGTTTTTCAGTAATCTAGAAATTGCCTCGGACTGATGTTTGTGAAAAGAAATGCAAATCTCTACTTCAGTTTATACTGACAACTGACCTCCTTTTCTACTAATAATCACTCACATCATCTCTCCTTAGCCTAAATTGACACGTATTAAAGATACCACCACCACACAGAGTCAAAGCAAACTTCACAGAGTGGTGAACATTCTATCTCTATTGGCAGGACTGGGTATAGGTATAAAGGAGAGACATGAGTCTAGCTTATGTGTTCTACGCATTAAAAGCCTGACTTGTTTATTTTCATCCTTAGTCAATTATGCTATTATTGTTTCTTTTCTATTGCTATGATAAAACAGACTTACAACAAGAACTTCAAAGAGAATGGGTTCATTTAGTCTCAAAATTCTATGTGACATTCGGCCATTACCAGAAATACATAGCAGTAGAATGTTCACAGATGTTCACAGAATATTCACAAAAGCAGATATAAACTAATTTATGAACACTTTAGCATTCAGTCAGCATTCTTTACTTTTACACAGTCCAAGGTTACATGCAAATGGGATCGGGCTACCCAGGATTGCTTAGTTCTCCCCATTTTAGCGAACATAATAAAAACTCTCTCCAATAGGCATGCCCACTCCTGATGCTGCAACACTTTAATATGGATTCTCATGTTGTGATGACACCCAACATGAAATTTCTCTATTTCTAACCAATAAAATTATTTCTGGTGCTACTTTGTAACTAATTTTTATGATTATGGATCATAACATGAATATGTTGGTAGAGAAAGGTTTGCCAAAAGGGCTCAAGACCCACAGGTTGAGACCCACTGATCTAGAAAATCCCTCATTGAGTCCCCCTACCCTTGTGATTTTAGATTATGTCAAATTTACAATTCCAACTAGGCATCACACATGCCTAATCCAGGAAAGCTGACATCTGCATTTTTCCAGTCACAGGAATAATTATTAAGTTGAAGGACCAAAGAAGAGAGAAGACCCATAAAAACAGTGTCATCACCCTCACTGCTCATCTTTGATGGTGCTCCTTAGGAATATAAGCCAACCATATTGAACACATTTGCTATGCAAAGTGCTATGCTAAGCAACACTGATTCTCCCTTATTGAATTCTTCTGAGTCATAATCAATTATTATCCTTATCTCTCAGAGAAGAGCTCTAATTTTCATAGAAACAAATGTGCTTTCTTGGAGTATGGTGGTCACTGAACCTTAAATGCCACAGCTTGACTGGAGAACACACTTTGATATTCATGACTAGTATCAAGAAGAAATGGATGATTTGGCTTCAGCAACACACAATCTATTTCTTACCCTTTTCTTCAGGACGTGGCAGAATCAACAAGTAGGGCAGGATAGATGTATTCTGCATTTGTCCAAAAGCTTAAATATAAAATACTTTTGAAATGAAGATAATTTAGAAAGAAGGCTGGAGAGGTGACTAAGTGTGTAAAGCACCCACTTCACAAGTCTGAGAAACTGGGCTAGAGGCCCCAGAGAACACACAGGAGCAGACCTAGCACTATTTTCTGCTGGAATCTCAGTATTCATAGAAAGATGGGAGCTGTAGACAGAATCCCCAGAACATGTTTGACCAGCTAACTGGACATAGGCAGTAGCAAAAAGAGAGATATTGTCTCAAACAGGGTGAGAGGTGAGGACCGACATTTGATCCTGTCCACTGACTTCAATATGATTGCTGTAACAATGCATGTCTCCAACACACACACACACACACACACACACACACACACACACACACACACACACACACACACAGAGAGAGAGAGAGAGAGAGAGAGAGAGAGAGAGAGAGAAAGTCTCCTTTATAATGAAAGTATAATGGAACAAAGGATGAGTAGTCAACAGCAAAGAAACGGGGACAAAAAGTCTTCCTCAGGGATAAGTCCATAATTGGTTAGCATTAAAAATTGTATACACACAAGCAACACTAAGCCAAGTCAGTGTCTTACATATTTGTGCATATATAGAAAGAAAAGTGGCCATGAATTTGGGAGGGAAGAGGTTTCAAGAAGGAAAGGGAAGGAGAGGAATGATGTAACTACAGTTTACATTTAAACTGATTAATTTTATTTTATTATCATAAATCAATAATTTTATTAATTTTATTGTAACTGATGTCCCACTGCTGACATATAACCAGGGTGGAAGCTGTTGGATGATGTGGTGACTTTTGTTTATTTGTTTACTTGGTTTTTTGTTTATACTCTCTAGTTATTTTGTGACTTGACAGTGACCCTCAGGGCATCATATCTCCCAGCATGCATACATTCTCCTAAATTCTGTTGTCAGCCTTTTTCACTAAAACTTTCCAAGCACTAACAAGAAGCTAATATGGAAGGATGTTCAACAATTTCAAATCAAATCTTACAGATTTCCAGGCCATGGATGGATGCACTTTTCCTGAGTGTGTGCCTTTTTGCTGAAGTAGTCAGTAAAGGATGGAGAAAGCTCAGGATGTGCATTCATAGATGCTTTTCACTAATTTAAAATTGTTGCTGCTTTTTACCAATATGATTCAACTGATATTTATTCCAACTGTGAGAGAATGAGAGGCACATTTATTTCCCATTTCATTCCCTACAAGGCATTGATTTATAAATCAGATACCCTATAAAAGATTTTGGAGACTGCAGGAAATAACAGAAAAGAAAGAGAAAGAAAAATCCAAATTACTACAGAAGTAATGCAATTTCAAATACAGAAACTTCCCAACAACCATAGGAAACACACAGAGAGACACAAACACATTCAGATTCACTCATGATTAAATTTATATCTCATTTTAAAAATAGAAAATAAAAAGATGCAAATTCCAAAGTGTTGATTAAGAAATTGACACTTTAAAATTACATGATGAACTTAAAAATGATTTAAATTCTTATAAGAATGCAATGGCTGACTAAATATTAGGCTCCTACATGCATGTGACACACATACATATATAAGTAAATATTTTTTAAATGATGTTTAAATCTAACTGCAGTAGTATTAATCTAGGTTAGACTAGGCAGTCAATCATCTTTTTGTTGCAGGGATGATAATAATGTATAGCCACAATAACCTACATATATTGACCATAAGCTATTTTGTCACAAAATTCCAATACAATGTGTTTAAATGTGTTGTTCTATTTTTATATTGCTGATAACTCAATCTCAAAATGTCTGAGACATACAGCATCATATAATTAAATGGGCTATGTTGATTGATGGTTGGAGTCTGAATAGAGGAATGTTTGGAAACATTAGAAGAAATTATTAAAAGAAATGAGGATTCATTTATAGACAGTTAGGTAGTAAGAATATTTGAGACCAAATCCTTGGATCTTTCTACAGAGACATGCAAGCACTGAAACTAAGCACAGGAGAGTTTCTGGGTAACCAGATTGCTCCCCAGCCGAACACTAATGACTCCTACTCAGTCTGTATGCTCTGCTTCAGTTCTGTTACACCCTCAGTTCTGTCACTGAGTGGATACAAAATGCTGCCATTGCATCTTTTTGCAAAATGAACTGTGGACATTTTGTAGCTGACCATAATTTGGAACAAATATAATATAGCAAGTGGATTTCCATGGATTATGGAAATTTTTAATTTAAGAAAACTTTCATTTTGTTCAAAAATTATTTTATAAAATTTCAAGCTCTGAGAAGTGTGTGTGTGTGTGTGTGTGTGTGTGTGTGTGTGTGTTGTGTGTGCTCGATAGTGTGCATGTATCTGCAGAGACCAGAAGGGGGCAGAAAATCGAAAATCCCCTGGAGCTAGACTTATTGACTTTCATAAATAAGTTGATTGAGACCTGAACAAGGTTTTCTGGAAGAGCAGAAAACACCTATAACCACTGAGGCATCGCTCAAAACGCCTATGTTATATGTTGAAAAGGCCAAAGTTAAATATATTGCCCATGAAGCAGTAATTATAATACAACTGCTTAAATTTATGATTGGAAGATGAAATAGGATATAAACTTTAAATACCCCCCGAATGATTTTAACATTACCAAATATCTCTTTAATTTCAACAGTATTTTATTTGGCTAAATGTTTGAAAGATAAACATAGTTTCTGTTTCTTGCCCAAAAGCTTGTTTTTATATATTTGAGCATATATTATACATTCTGCATGTGTGAGTGAGTGAGTGTATATGTGTGTGCAGATACTTGTAAAATATCTCATGAGTGAAGATATGAATAAAGGAAGGAGAGGTTATCAATTTAAGAGTAGTGGAGCATAGGCGGCATTGGAGAGAAGGTGTCTAGAAGCAATGGGGCAAAAGAGAGTAATGGGATTATAGCTTAATTAAAATATATTAAAATACCTCTAATGATGAAAAATAAAAGATAAACATGATTCTGAGAGGTGTTTTTTTCTGTTTATTGTACTGATAAAGTCATATCCCTTTTACCCTTCTTAGTAATCAATAACGAACAATCTTGCAATCAGTGAACTTAATTACTGTAACCCAACTCTATCGCAGCACAAGCAGTGGCTAATGGCAGGTTTGCCAATGAAAAGCACAAAGAGTGTCTAAGTGCAGAATCTACACACAAAGACACACACACACACACACACACACACGTATCACTGATACAAAATTACTCAAGCAATCAAGACTTCAAGAGCTGTTGTAAATTCCTCTGTTTACTTTGCTTTGATAAGTTATTTGCCATTTTGTCAAACGATTTTTAAAAATTTATTCTACAATTTTCAGACTCATAAAATTTACTAAACTATTAATGTAAAATACAAATACAACATAAATATAATGCACTCATGTTCAACTACAGAAAATATTAGGTTAAAAAAAAACTCCACTGGAGTAGATTAGAGTTTTGCAGCAATGGCTCAGATGGTAAAGTTCTGCTATGCAAGTCTGAGCAACAGAGTTCAGTAGCCAAGGATCAACAAAAGAAGACAGGCCTGAGGGTAAAATTCATATCCTAAGAGTGATTAAGGAAGGGATTAAGATAGTGTGCAAGTTTTGGGAAAACTGTGCTGTTTCTCAAATGATGGCGATTTTTAAATAGACACAGATAATAGGACACTATAAAAAAAAGTTGTCAGTGATTGGAGAGAAACATGATACTCTTAAATCATTGCAATATATATCATTGCATCAGTGAGATGCAACTTCATAGGAAAAAGTTATAATGGGTCTCATCATTGTTTTTGTTCATTTCATTTTAATCCAGAGAACAGTGTTGAAGCCTTTATAACAGGGCTTATAGCTGAGGTGCTGTTGTTAGCTGTTGTTAGTTGTTTTTTTCATTGCTATGACCTAATACCAAACACAAAACAGCAGAGAGTGAGAGGATTTCTTTGGGGCCCTCTTTTAGGACACAGTCTATCATGCCCATCAAAATGGCAGGGGTGTGAGTAGGACCAGTGCCAAGCTCTACAAAACTTAAGACCAGCCTTCAGAGGCCTACTTCATCTTGGTAGGCGCCCTCATAAAGAGCCAACAACTTTCCCAGACAAAGACATTTCATTTTTAATGACTAATGTTACTTAGAATATTGACTTAGCTAAGTTTCAAGTAGGTTATAGCCTAAGCTTCACATCTCTACCTCTCTGTGTCTCTGTCTGTCTCTGTCTGTCTGTCTGTCTGTCTCTCTTTCTCTCTCTCTCTCTCTCTCTGTATGTGTGTGTGTGCGTGTGTGTGTGTGTGTGTGTGTGTGTGTGTGCAGGTCAGCATGAGTTATTGTTATTGATGTTGTCATTGTTATTGTAATGTGTGGTATGAGTGTTAATATCAATGTGTGCATCTGCATATACTAGTACATATGGATCTATGTGCCTTTGGAAACCAGAGTGGATACCAGGTATCTGTCCTTAACCACTTTCCACCTGTTTATCTGTTTGTTCCTTCATTTGTTTGTTTTGAGACAAAGTCTTTGTGAAACTCAACACTCATCAGTTTAGTCAGGTGGCTGGCCAATGATCCCCAGGAATTCACCAGCTGCTGCTTCCCCAACACAAATATTACAAGCATGCCCCACCATACACAGGTTTCCAAGATGGTGCTAGAGACTTAAAATTAACTTCTCATGCTTGCATGGCAAGCATTTTATTGACCAAAATTTGATTTTAAAGAAACCAACCTGAATTTACTGAGCAATACTAAAAATTTAACTTCTTACACATACTCCTTTAAAGCAGGACCAAAATAATTTTATTATATGCTATGTATTCATTTGTTTGTATTTTCTTTTCTTCATACATTATTTTATGTAGCCCTGGCTGACCTTGAACTCATATAACAGAGAATGATCTTGAATTGCTCTTCTTCCCATCACTCCTTCAGAAGTGCTAAGGTTACAATTTTGCATCATCCTCTACACAGCTGAGATTGTAAATTTAAAATTAAATATTCTATATGGATGTAACTAAAAATGATTACCCCACATCTACACATCTTCCAAGGTTACATCGTAAAGGCTGTTTGAATTACCTGTTGCCTCACATTGATTGGAATGTCTACTGCCTTCTCTAAAAGAAAGTAACTTTGTCAGAAGCAAAGATGGGTGACTATGGGTTTCATGAAAATTTAACAGTATGTTTTGAATGGATTTTAGGAATAAATTAAAAATTCATGCATACTATCTCCTCTCTAATCACAGAGAGGATGAGAGAATATTACATTCCAGTCTGATATATCTCCCATTTAGGAAAAGAAAACAATACTTTCTGGCATTCATTAAAGCAGAATTTTAAGTAAGAAAGCACAATGTACTCATGGCATAATGATATTAAAGAAAGAGATGGTATAATTATGATCATGGGTTATAAGGATGAATCCAGGATAATCATGTACTTCTTACAAGAAAGAGAGACTGTATTATTAACCAAGTTTAAATTTTAGGAAATGGAATGAAAAGACAGAATCCTCTAGAGATGGTCTATCCACAGACATACCAATCTCAAAGGCTTTCCACATAGAGTATTGCTTTTGTGAGAGGGTTGCATTTAGGACCCAGTGAAGACATGGAAAAGGTATTGCTTTTGTGAGAGGGTTGCATTTAGGACCCAGTGAAGACATGGAAAAGGAAGAGTGAGGGAAAAGGGGAAAGCTTTAATTACATATTTAAAATATGTGCTGAAGGTAGCAGGAAGCAATGAGCTGTCCTCATCACCTGTTTCCTAACACCAATAAGTTTAACCTGGAGATGCCTCCCACCTGGAAGAGGTATTAGACTTGAAACCAAATTCTAGGTCTATCACACTGAAACCAAGCAGCTGTCAAGGGGCCCTTGTTACTAGGCCAATACATGTGGCTGAGCTACAGCCTCTACAGTAGCCAAACAATAAGACCTATTTTTCTCCACCTCAAATCCAAGTGGCAGACCTGAGAACAAGAATAAACAGTTTCATGGGGTGGGGAAGAAAAGCTGGCAGAGGACTCAGTCTTAGATTTCAGTACCTGGCACTATAGAATACTATAGAATCATATTCACAACTGACACAGACTGGAGCTGGGCAATAGAGCATCTTGGCTTTCTCTCCTACTAGGCAGAGACTTGCATATCGCAGAGAACAGCTTTGGTTTTGACAAACACCATTGAAAGCTGTAAAATGTGTCTGAGAGATCGAATCTCTAAGATGAACCAGATTTCTCTGGCTCAGTCTCTGGTAGAATTCAGATTAATATGAGTTTTGGTGGCCAGGTGACTCCCTTATTCCATCTATCCTTTTATTTTAGGAATCACAGCAGTAGCCAGTCCTGTGATCAAAGTGGAAGATCTGGATCTGTTATGGCACCAGGAGAAAGCTTGATGATGGTGGAATGGATGAAGGCTTCAGTCTGCATCAAGGCCATCTTTACAGTCCTATGTTTCTCTCTCTCTCTCTCTCTCTCTCTCTCTCTCTCTCTCTCTCTCTCTCTCTCTCTCTCTATTTCTCTCTGTCTCTGCAACTGTGTGATGTAGCTGTGACTTATTTTAGCATAAGTCTGGGTATTCAAGTGATAGCTCTCACCAATGCTACCCAATTTAAGGCAGCACAGCATAGAGCAAGCCTCCATTTGTTGAGGATTGGACATGGCAAATTTAATACCTGGTTTGAAACAGCCAAAACTGCACAGATTCCAACAGTGCCAACTTACAAACATGCTCATCAATGGAGCTTCCAGAACATATCAGGTGTGGAGAGGAACTATGTAGAACCAATCTATTACCTGTATGATATAAGCATGTCTCAAAAATATAACATCTTGAGCAAATACAGTGGCCGTAGTCATGTAACCACTTCAGTGGTAGACAGATTATAAAGGTGTACTTCTGGGTTCTATTCTATTGCTGCTCTGGTCAATAGGCTGTGGACTCAAACTATGAGGATATTTGATGACATTTTAGCATTAAAGTCTGGGACAAGTATGTAACTATAAGAAAATCCCAGTATAGAGCTATATAGTTATGTCTGTGTAAAAGATCTCTGGGCTTGCACAACAGTTCTTATAAGAGGCCTGTGGTGATGGACAACCCTGTATAGACATTCTCTTGTTCATCTCTCCTAAAAACACCAAATCTAAATTTGGTAGGATTATCTGGGGTAACCCTCTAGAACTAATAAAGTTACAAATACCAACAATGATGCTTGTCAAACATGGATTTGAGCATCCTGTGGTGCTGAAATAATATAAGTATCTCTAAATCCACAGACAACAGAAAGTTTGTTTAAACCTCCAAAATCATTTAATGGGTAGAGCTTTGCATTCATATGTAGACATTTCTGTTCATTTGGTTTAACAATCTTTCTACCACTCATCTGAGATTTCCCTGAGTCTCACATCCAGTCGTTTTGTAGATGTATCAGTTGGGACTGGACACCGCCTCCCACTGCACCCCAAGTCAGTTGATCTCCAAATTTGACCAGTAGAAGCTTTCTGGTTTGAATCTTCTGCAGAATGAAATTTGCTTGATGAGGGGTGTAAAACATACTAACAATATCACTGTAAATAAGACTTGCACAATGGTAACCAGGTGACATCTCCTGGGAAGAAATTTCACAAGGCAACATTCCTAAATGAGGAGGTGCAAGCATTTGATAACTTTTAAGAAAAATAGAATCAGTTATCTTCAGGGACAAGTCTCTTCAGTCATTGGTCCTAAACCCATTTTAGGTTAGCAAAACTAAATGGAATCAAAAAGTTATATTTATTTTTACAAATTCATCTCTCTCTCCCCCTGTTCCCTGAGTGCGTGTGTACATGTTTGTGTGTGTGTGTGTGTGTGTGTGTGTGTGTGTGTGTGTGTGTGTTCGTGTAGGGGGCTGACAATAGTGGTTTGGGAAGAAGAGGTCAAGTAAAGATGGTTTTAAATCAGACAGGTCTATTCATGAGCATACTATAAAGAATGAGATATTCAATACTTGAATCTAGACAGCACAGTTCAAATTAACAACATCAAACGCTTCCATAGTATAGTCACCTAAGCCCCAAAATAAGGTGCCAGAATCTAGCCAGATGGTCATCAATACAAGAGAGCATTCAAGTATTAAATTTGGAACAGCAATTTCAAAGAAACTTGATGAGGAAAAATTTTGATGAAAAACAGAATGAATTCAATCCCCTGGAAAGAGAAATATAATAAATTCAGAACCACCCCTCAGTCTTTGAGGTGAGAAAAACACTGATATCAATAGTGTAAACAGTGGCTATTGATAGCTACATCAGCCCAACAGAGGAGGGACTCTGTACCCTAAGACAGGTGGAGAATGCATAATTAGAGACCAAAAGGAGGACTTAACAGGAATAGAATATAGCTTTGGAGAACACCCTCCCACTGTCAACAAAGCAAGTATCCGGCTTACTGGGGCTCAAGTGGGATTGGCTCACAGCATACAACTACTGTTACTTCATAGTAGCCTTTTATAATTCAAATATACTTTAAACATTATGGTACTACAAATCAACCATCTATAATAAACACACACACACACTCAATAGATCAAGCATTCTTATTACTGGAGTTGATGCCTTAAGCATAAAGTGAGAGCAGAAGGGTGAAAATATTAGCAATTAGAATACTGCTAGATGCCAAGTCAGAAATGTCTGGAGTTAGAGGCTATTGAGATGGTTCAGTGGTTAATGTGTCTGTTTGCTGTTCTTCCACAGAACATGAATTAAATTATGAGGACCTACTTCAGGCAGCCCACAACCATGTGTAACTCCAGTTCCAGGGTCTGATGTCCTCTTCTCTTCTGGCTCTCATGGACACCTGTGCATTCCTGCACACACACAGAAGCAGATGTACTGCACATGTCATTCTTTTAGAAGTCTGTAGCTCAGTGTTTCTGGGTAATTAGCTTGAACACTAATAAGTTAAATTCTCAAGTTCGATGCTAATGATCGAATGGATGCCATCTACAACAGATCTAATTTTATGTGCCTTGTAAGAAGCATACTTCTCTAAGTATTCACGCAGAAGGAGAATAGGAGATGGGATGAGCTATTTTATGGCACAACAATCCAAAATAAAGCAGTAACAGCTGCATATGCAGTTCATGTTGACATACCAAAACATACAACACAAACTTAGAAAACTGACAGTGAGCGCCAGGACAGACTCAATACAAACAGTGACAGACTAACATCTTCCTTTTGTCAGAGGGTGCATCACTCAATCAGATGTGCAAAAGACACAAAATTAAATTGCAGCCTGAACTTGTAAAATTATCATCACAATGCTCTGTGCAAAGCACAGCCATAGAGTTTCCTTGGAATGATGCAATAAACTACAAAGCAGGACTCAACAAATTTTTATAAAACCGAATTTTTAATTATCTTTTCTGGGAAAGGTAGGCTTACTTTGATACACAGTCCATATAATAATAACAAGCCAATGTCAAAGATTAATATTAATGTCCAAATCCTCAACATGATGTAAATGAGGCAATGTTACACTCATAAAGAAGATTATTCACCAAAACCAAGTGATATACATATGATTTTAATTAGATAATATCCTTCAACATAAAAAGGATCAAAAGACAAACATCACGTGATTAAAATAAATGCAGAAAATGCATCTGGTAAACTCAACAAAGCGTGGTAAAATACTGAAGAAATTAGGTTTAACATAATACAATGAAACCATAATTATTTTGTGTTTAGAGGCATACAATAAGGTAAGATTTCCTTTTTGTGGCTCACCAAACTTGAGATAGGCTTCCTCACTGAACCAGAAGCTTGCCTCTTCTACTCTTCTTGTTGCCTAGCAAGTTCTCTGCATACCCTAGTGTTATGGTTACAGGCAGATGTACCCATGCCTGACTCTTTATGGATGCTGGTGATTTGCATCCTCACCAGTGTAGAGTAAGCACTGTTACACACTAAATCATCTGCCTCGCCCTAACAAAGTCCATTTGTATAGAAGAAATACGAGCACAGCAAGTGTTATACTGAATGGGAAAGAAGTGAAAGCATTCGCTGTAAAACTAGATTAAAAAAATGGTACTCTGTAATTCAAAATTGTGCTGAAACTTCTAAACAGTACAGCCAGATAATATAGTAAAATAATAGGAATCAAAATTGAAGGAAGTCTAGTCTCCACTGCTGAAGGACATCATAACCACACACACACACACACACCCACACACACACATACACACACACACACATGTGTTATGGTTATGATATCTTTCAGCAGTGTATTTGTGTGTAGTTAAAATTCAAATGAGGGTTAGAGATATGGCTTAACAGTTAAGGTAACATGTTACTCTTGGCGAAGGCCCAAGTCCAGGTCACAGCACCATTGTAAAGCAATTCACGTATTCCTGTACTCTTACTAAGCATATACATATAGATATACACACAACCAGCAGTCTCAACTAACCAGGACCCTCAAGATTGCTCAGACACTGAGCCACCAACCAGACAGCATATACCAGCTGAAATGAGGCCCCCAACACATATACAGCAGAGGACTTTTGGGTGTTGACTCAATGAGAGAAGATGCACCTAACCCTCAAGAGACTTGAGACCCCACGGAGTGGGAAGGTTTGTGGGGCTGGGGGCTTGGGTGTATCCTCTCAGAGACTGGGGATGTGTGGGGAGGAGGTACGGGATGGAGAATGGTCAGAGGGCAGACTGAGAGAGGGATAAAGATTGGACTGTAAAGTGGGATTAAAGAATAAAAAAAGAAAACAAAGAAAAGAAAATTAGAAAGTCATCATAAACTCCTCATCAAAAATGTACCAGATCACATAAAGAAATTGAGCCCATTTTCAAGGACTTATAAAGCCAGCCGCACTGGACTATATCAACAGTAAGTAAAACAGAAAGTTGAAAGTAACTTTTGCTATCCAAATTAATCTATAATTTAATGCAATTGCTATCAAAACACTGAACAAATTCTTCAAAGAAGTAGAAATAAACAACTCTAAAATGTGTGTGCAAAAAGCTGAGTTGCAAGTGTCATCTTGTCACCTTGAGCACAGTATGAAGCAAGTAGCACTGTGTGATATCTGTCACCGAAATGTACAATAGAGTGTGGTGATTGGAAGACCATAACATTGGAATAAACATGACCAACAACAGAATAGAAAAAATTCATTAACAATGATGTTAAGAAGGCTTTGCAAAGAAAGGGAAATCGTCTCAATAAACATTGCTGAGAAATTGGATCTCCATGGGAAGAAGGTGTACATTAGATCACTACTTTACACAAGTTCCAGAAATGAACTCAAATGTGGATGGGATACTTAAAATAATACTTGAGTCTATGAAACTAACAGACTAAAACATAGGGAATGTGCTAGAAATCAGAGGCAATGAAGCTGGAATTGCACAAGTAGCAACAGAGGAAGCCAGACAAGGTCACATAAAGCACTCAGGCAAAGTAAGCAATGGGACAGGGGCAGTGCCAGCAGAGAACTGCAAACTGCTTGACCAGCAACTAATACGCAGACCGTGGAAGGAACTCCACCAAATATACACCAAAAACACCACAAATATACAAGTGAAAATTGCTACCAAATCTTGGAAGACATACAAATAGCCAACCAGCTTATGAAAGAAGTGTTCAACATCATGGGTCATCATGGAATCAAATGAGAAACCCACAGTAAAGTATCAGCTAGGTCCAGGAGCATGGTTGAAAGCTCCAGGCCAAAAGTCAACAACATAATTTTGCCCTATGCCAGGAGTGAAATATCTAACATGGAAACTTGGAAACAAACTAACAAACCCAAAAACTCTTTCAGAGTAGTAATGAGAAAGTTAAGTATGAATGAATTAACCAGAGAGGTGAAAGCCCTGTGTAGCTAAAAGTATAAAAGCATTGAGGAAATAGAATGCTTATTCTCAGGAGAACAGGACCTGCTTTCAGGTGAATGAATAAAGGTCTTTAGAGATAGCAGAAAAGATGCAAACTTAGATATCCAAACACTTCCACTGCAAAATATTTTAAATATATCAAATGGTCATATTTCCATCTCATCTGTATTTGTTGGATACCTAACAAGAAGTCTGATGATTTATGGCGTGCTAAGCATGGTGGTACACACTTGTAATCCTAGTCCTGAAGAGCCTGAGACACTGTGATCACAGGGCATCATTACAAGCTAGCCTGGGTTACTTATAAGTGGGGGACAGCCTTCGCCACAAAGTAAAATCCTCCCTTAAAATAAACTAAAGTGAACTAACAGGAAATAAAAACAATGAAAATAAGTATGCTAAAATTATACTCAAAAATTTAAAGTGTGATATTTGCTTATAACCTAGCAATATAACAAGTTGTTGCTTAGGAAAAAGACAGACAGACATGGCTCAATTTCTAATAGTATAGTCTGACAAGTTTCAGTAGTGAAAAGGACTGAGTTGAAACTTCTATTTTTTATTTAGTCACTTAAAATCTTTGCCACTGCATGAACCTTGTTATAGGAAGGACTTACATCAAGCACTGAAGGACTTGGTATGAGACGAAAGTCTTCTATAAACTTATAAACATGTGTCTTTACAATATCCAATAAAAACCATGTTACAAAGACCTTATTAGCCCACCAGTGTTATGAGTAAGCAATACATCAAGGATGATCCAAGAGCCTCTTGCTATCTTGATTTTTCAGTAGTAGTCTGTGATACTTATCTTCAAAATAGCCTTTTGTCTAGGATGCTACATTCCCCTGAGCACGTGAAAATATTACTTTTTGGGAGCATATGGCACATGTATTATATCCATAGCTAGTGTTTCAAATTTTCAATTATAAACAACTCTACCATAATATTTATAGCTTTATCTTCGTACTCAGCTTTATTGTGATTTGTGGAACAGTACTTTGATATTTAAGATTTGATATTTAAGATTTGATATTTGATATTTAACAACAATTTTTCTAGTAGAGTCTCAATTTGGCTGCACCTCTCAACAAGACAATAAGTAAAAATAGCTTATCTCAATATAAAAGTAAACTAACTTCATTTAATATTTGTTTATAACAAATCTACCTTGTTGCCCAGACTAGCCAACAGTTTCTAGGTTCAAGCCACTCTCCTGTGTCATGACTAAGGACTAGGAGTACAAGACTTCATTTTAACAAAAAAAAATTAAAAAACATATTTAACACTTATAAAATATATGCATGAATAAGAATTTCCTTGATTTTAAAATTTCAGATTCTATTGCTTGAAAAATAATTATCACACCGTTAGAAAAGGTTTAAATAATTTAGTATTTCAAAGAGAGAAGCTGCAGAGCATTGTAAGCTGATGTATTGACAGAATTCATGTGAGTTTCCCAATTTTTAAAGCTCTGTTTTCAGACATTCCTCCTACCCTTTCTCTGCCTTGCGATTCTTGGTACTGAAAGGAGAATTAAATGCTGATAGAAGAGATATAAGATTTGGACAAAGGAAATAAATCTTATGAAGAATATATAGTCTATTATCAGTTTCAGATATATTTAGGTACTGCAAAACTGAACTTACTCAATTGGCACATAAACAACTATGATAAAATAAGTCATATTGATTATAATACATTAATTAGTTTGATCAGTTTATTTTAAAATTGGTTAGAACCGAGGAATAGAACTCATGACAGACAACTCAAGTGTATATAGATGTAAATAGTCTATTTATGGCTTTGCTGAAAATCTACAATGACATATAACCAATTGAACTTTCTATGTCCTCCCCAGAATCATCACCAAAATAAATATCTATAAAAAGGTTTAAAAAGGAATAAATAGTAAAACAAGAAAAAATAACTGTTTATTAGATAGTATACAAATTTTCTAAAACCATTAGATAACACAGCTATTCCATCATATCCCAAACAAGTTTACCTTATATAAATATGGTCTACATTGTGAAAGAATGATCCCTTAAAATAGTCAAGCAAGAATGTATCCCCCCACCCCTTACTCTCTAACATTTTCCTCCGAGTCTAGCCATCACAACACCAAAAAGTCAGAGCTATTTACTTCATGATTCTCACACATACATGTCTACAATATCAAATATCAGAAGTGTAATAAAAGTGTGTCTAAGAAGAATTTGGAACTTGATCTTGCCAGCTTGGTAGCATGAATGGACCAGAGAAGAGGATACATGCCTAGAAATATCAAAAAGTGACACCATTTAAGCCAGTACTTTTTGAACACTGAACTGAAGATTAGGTACATGACAGAACCAAAGGCAACATTGTAAGATGAGAAATAAGGAATTGCATGATAAAAAAATATAAAGGGACACCAGTAATACATTATATACTGGGGTATAGTGTATCTTCAGAATCAGAGTAAAACTACTTAAAACATTAAAAGTATAGAAAAGAAAGAAATACATTTCTACAGATATTGGATTCTGTTAATAAAAGGACATACGTAAGCACAAGAACAAACGTTCTGGACTTAAAGGTTCATACCACAGAAGAAAATGTCATGTCTGAACACATTTTTGCTGTCAGAATGTGGGTGACAGTTGTTCACTTTCTATTCTATCTTGCTGTACAATATAAGAAAACCAGATCAGTGATAAGAAGATAGAAGAAGACCTAGAAGTATAATCTTGATTACAGAAAGGGCTGTCTAATAAAAAAGTCAACTGGGGATTTAAACAACTGCTGCAGATAGGAACATTAATTCCACAACAGCACGATGCAGTGATCATCCTTGATGCTATGTCTTCGCAAATATTGAACATTCAATCTGTGAGCCTGCTACCAAATACTACTCTGTGACCCAGAGGAAGATCACATTATCATCATGATTATTGTCATGTGAGAATTGACAAGGAAATGGAGCCTTTTGCTCTTGCCAAGAATGTCCTCGTGTGTGAAGCCACAGTTAATCTAAAGAACTTAATTCTGCCATTCTGTAAGATGTACATATTTACAGATCTAGTTCAATACATTTAAAATATTTCATCAAATTTTTGAAAAATACATAATCATATGATAATTATCCAAGAGCAAAAGTGTTCTATATTTGAGGAGATACTGAGAAAAGCAAGTTGCTGAAAATTGAAGTGACCTTAGAGATTTTTAGAGCATAATTTCATGAAAAAAATAAGGAACAAGGAAGGACATATTAAAAAACAATCACAAAAAAGAAGACAAATGTAGGTAATAGTGAAAGGCAGCTTCAATGAAACAAAACAAGCAGAACAAAGCCAATACATTGACAGAATGAGAAGGAAAAATGAATAATGTTAATAACTAAATGAAAATTGGAGATGCTGAGATTTGTAAAACTGTTCCATATTATGCAAATACCATCGTTTGTCAAATTTTGAATTGTGCCTGAATTCAGTGATAATAAAACTTAAATTTCATGTCATGGAACAACAACAATAAAATAAAAATTTCTATGGTATGATAATACAGGACTCCACAGAGAAAAGTTCAACACAAGAGATAAGAAGAAAACCTTACTGATAAAACCAAAAATTCATAATGGAAAATAAAACCAAAAAATAGTAAAGTGGACACAATGAGGAAATAAAAGCATATCCCATCTTAATATCTTAATCATGAAAGAAGTTAAAACACTATCAAATTATCTATTTATATACTAAGAATAATATTTCATTTTCAGTTTACCCTCATTTAAGTAAGTTTTTGAAAAGTTTCTTTTATAACATAATAGCAATGTTTTTAAGAACAAAAAAATACGATATATGCTTTCTAAAATGAGTTTGAGAAAAATTACTCAAGTACTATACAAAATTGTACAGAAGAGAAAAAAATAGATCAATTAAGCCAGAAAGAATATACTTTTATTATAAAAGATGAAAATTGTCAAATATAAAAGATTAAGTTCAAATGATTAGCACAAAATACAAGTTTAACCTATACATCTCTAATTTTTTTCCTCCATTTATTTTTTCCTCCTTTATTAACTTGGGTATTTCTTATTTACATTTCAATTATTATTCCCTTTACCGGTTTTCAGGCAAACATCACCCTATCTCCTCCCGCTCCCCTTCTATATGGGTTTCCCATCCCCACCCACCCCCCATTACTGCCCTCCCCCCAACAATCACGTTCACTGGGGGTCCAGCCTTGGCAGGACCAAGGGCTTCCCCTTCCACTGGTGCTCTTACTAGGCTATTCATTCCTACCTATGCAGTTGGAGCCCAGGGTCAGTCTTTGGGTAGTGGCTTAGTCTCTGAAAGCTCTGGTTGGATGGCATTGTTTTTCATATGAGGTCTCAAGCCCCTTCAAGCTCTTTCAGTCCTTTCTTTGATTCCTTCTCAGTACAGTGGCTTGCTGCTGGCATTCGCCTACGTATTTGCTGTATTCTGGCTGTGTCTCTCAGGAGAGATCTACATCGGGTTCCTGTCAGCCTTCACTTCTTTGCTTCATCCATCTTATCTAGTTTGGTGGCTGTATATGTATGGGCCACATGTGGGGCAGGCTCTGAATGGGTGTTCCTTCATCCTCTACTCTAAACTTTGCCTCCCTATTCCCTCCCAAGGGTATTCTTGTTCCCCTTTTAAAGGAGTGAAGCATTCACATTTTGGTCATCCTTCTTGAGTTTCATGTTTTCTATTTAATTTAAAATGATATTCACCCAAATTGGGGAGGACAAAACCCTTTTAAAAGATATTTTATAGATTAAAAGTAAAGAGAGTTCTATGAATACTAGATATTTGAATTAGTTTATTGAGTATCTGTTTTATTTTTTCAGTGCTGGGATTACAGATATAATCCCAGTTAATAAGTCTTCGTTCTTTGCCAATACACTTCAATTTCTGTTTGTCTTTCTAATGTTAAAAGATCTGTGGTTTATATGAATGTAACTTTGTAAAGAAATTGTAGATACTTAGTTATAAAATACAAACTTGTGATTTGTTTATGATCCTAACAATTAGAGTGTTTTAGTATTTAGAAGAGGTTATATCCTGCTTTGGTGGTTGGAGTATTCTTGGCCCAGGGAGTGGCAGTATTAGGAAATATGGCCTTGTTTCTGTAGGTGTGGCCTGGTTGTAGAAAGCGTGTCACTGTGGGGGGTGGGCCTTGAGACCCTCTCCTTCCTGCCTGGCAAAAACTTGCTCATGGGTTTCAGCTCCTACTATGAATTTTATAATATTAAATATATATATTTAGTATATATATATATATATATTAAAGTATGTTTGGAACTTTTGAAAGGAAAATACCACAATTAATAATATTATGAAGAACTTTGGTAACAATAATTGTTCAATATAAGATATATTTATTTCTATTTTTTAGTGCTTAGAAGGAGTACATTTATGCTCTCATGAGTTTTTCTATGTTCTATATTTTTATTGATGTTGGTGGGATGTCGATAAATGTGTGTCCAGATACCCACAGATCCAGAAGGCTGCATTAGAGAACATAGTGCTGGAATTAAAAGTAAGTATGAGCAAGTAATGATGTAGGTACTGGAAACCATGCTTTAATTCTCTAGAAGATCATCAAGCACTAATAATAACTGACTTATCTCTCAAATCCTTATATGAATATTTGTAATGCTATAATTTGGGGATCATAAGATAGCAATGCACAGACATATATGTAGTGACACATTGAAAAGAAAGGGCAAACACAATCCTCACTTATAATAGATAAGTAAACAATGTGCAATCAGAAACTATGCGGTTGAAGTACTTAGAAGTGTAATTTATTAAAAATTGTGTCATTGAAATAAATAACATATTTTCTGCTCAAATTCAAGGATACTATAGTTTGTTTTGCTTTAGTAAACAAAGGCAGATTTCATTTCTTATATTTAAAGTTAATTATGCAATAACTGTAAATTAACCAAAACTATTATGAAAGACCTTTATATCAGCAATTACATACCAAATGATAGTTCTCTTTTAAACCACAATGACAAATAGAAAACCAAACACCAAATGAAATTTATTTGAAAACACTTATTGATAAGAAATATATACAGTACAACTTATGAGTTGAAGATAAAAGCACGACCATAATAGAAACAATATTAGGGTCTAATATGCTTTTATTATACAACAAAAAACAGAAAAACACTGAAATGGAATATTTGTATGTACAGTGTAATTAACGTTGTATGTATAATGTAACTAATACCAGAAAATATGCTTTAGTAAATCATGCAGGCTCAGAAAAATTAAAGGGACAATGTAGTAACCCATATTAAGAAATCAGAAATCATAGCCAGTCTTGAAGACATTATTGAAACAGGAATAAGTATTAATTGTCGGAGGCAAAATAAAGAAATAAGGATTTGTTGTTATTGTGGTGGTGGTGGTGGTGGTGGTGGTGGTGGTGGTGGTGGTGGTGGTGGTGGTGGTGGTCGTGGTGGTGGTGGTGGTGGTGGTGGTCGTGGTGATGGTGGTGGTGGTGGTGGTGGTGGTGGTGGTGGTGGTCGTGGTGGTGGTGGTGGTGATGGTGGTGGTGGTGGTGGTGATGGTGGTGGTGGTCGTGGTGATGGTGGTGGTGGTGGTGGTGGTCGTGGTGATGGTGGTGGTGATGGTGGTGGTGGTGGTGGTGATGGTGGTGGTGGTGGTCGTGGTGATGGTGGTGGTGGTGGTGGTGGTGGTGATGGTGGTGGTGGTGGTGGTGGTGGTGATGGTGGTGATGGTGGTGGTGGTGGTGGTGGTGGTGGTGATGGTGGTGGTGGTGGTGGTGGTGGTGGTGGTGTGTGTGTGTGTGTGTGTGTGTATTTGCAAGATTCATACTATACATCATTATGTAAGGAGAACGTGATATCATAGAGAAGATTAAGTGTAGAGAAATTTTAACCCAGCAACATGAATACTCTGGCATGGGATCACAACTAAAGACCTTCTAGGTCGGTATGATCCAGCTGGAATGATACACCTTTAATCCCTCTGAATAGAATACAGACATGGTCTTTGTACATACTTTTAATACAAACAATATAGGTAAAGTAAGTTTGCAAAAGAAAGAAGACATGTTTGAAGTGACATGTAACTGAGAAGCAAAGTGATGAATCAGAAAAAGATTCGACAGAATGAGTCAGAGATAGTATACACCCATCTTTTGTGAGGATAAGAAAAAAAGGGAGATGAATTAGGAGAGCAATGAAGAGAGAGAAAGAGAGAGAGGGAGAGAGGAAAGGTGGGAGAGAGAGGAAAGAGAGAGAGAAAGAGAGAGAGAGAGAGAGAGAGAGAGAGAGTTGTTTAATAGGACAATTTTACAAAGACAGTTAGCAAGTGAAGACTGAAGAAGCCAGAGAATGAAAAAGAACAAGAAGAGTAGAACAGATTGCCAAATTAAGTTTAAGTCCAAACAGAACAATTCAGTCACAAGCAAAAGAAGCTAGCATGAATCAGTCAGCTTGAAGAGGAGTTGGGCCAGAACAGCTGAGTTAAACCAGTTAGCAAGAATTTTGAAGGAATTAAAAAGGGTGAGTTTATTCATCACTAAGCTTCTGAGATGCTGATTACATCAACTGAATAAAAGCTACATTTACAAAAATGATTTATAAAACTGTGACAAGGAAATATATAATTCTTATTGTACTTAAAATGTTTTCAATTCAGAAACTATCCTGCCTCAAAAGGTGTAAAATAAACAGAGTAGTAGGGGAAATTTCAATGTCTGTTTTTACATATAACAAAACAACAAATGTAAATATTTTCAATTAGATATTTTATAATTAATTGCATTAATAAAGAATTTACACAAAACAATGCCCACCATATTCAATTACAGATTTTGATAAAAGCACTATTGTATCAACTCACTTCAGCCACTTATCATGATATTCTCTGAAATAGACCCATGATTTCTGTATGCTGTAAATAGATTTAATAGTAAATTAATGTTGATTGAAAGTTAAGAAACTTCCTGGATCTGCTTTGTTAATTAGTTTGCTAAAACCACTCCACAGCTAAGCCATAGGTATGCAAAGCTTTATTTTATTTCTTATAAAATCCTCTTGAAATGAAGGAAATCATTTTCTTAATATTGCAAAACAGAAAAATAAGAAGCACAAACCCTTTTAGGCTAAAGTAAGTGGCTATGGTATATATAATTGGGACCATGGAGAACTCCTGTACTTCTGCTCAAGGAGACACTAATCTATAAGAGGAAAAAGTAGTACACAATCTAAAGAAATGTAAGGATACAAATAGCTTTCAAAACCAATCTTGATTTGTGTTTCTGCCTTAAAATTCCAATGGCAATCTGGTGTCAAATTTTCAGCTACAAATTCCACCTTGATCCTTCTCATGCCTATGAAATTCCATTTTCCACACTGATGTACCTAGAAAGATCCCTGGGTTTTTATATTATACTTTTAGTTTCCTTTTTATCTTTAAAATTCTATATGCACTTTTGGAAGATTCGAGAAACCATATGCTGTGTTATTTGAAGTATGTGATGTTAAAAACAAAACAAAACAAACAAACAATAAAAACCAGCCTTCTGACGAGATTGGATGTCCTCTAAAACCTTTGAATATTTCTGTGTCACCTTTTAGTCTGACCAACACTAAGTCGTTGTACCTTTCTGGCTTTCCTACCTCATTCAGCATACATACTTTGAAATGAACAAATGCTGTAACATGTAGTTTTGTACAGTACTTTCTATTTAAGCCTAGAAGCCATAATCTGAACATAATATGAGTGTGTGGAGTCACTTCTTGTTTGTTTGTGGGTTTTTTTTGTATAGATAATAATTATCATCTGATAAAAATACTTTTGTTTCTTCTTTTAACTTCTTGTTCAGTTGTTCATCTGTGTGGATTTATCTTGACACTGAATTAATTGATTTACTTAATCATATAATATTTACGTACTTATATGTTCAGAGCATATTGTTCAATAAGGATTTTGCTATACATGAATGAAGGAAATGTTAACCCTTCAAATATCTTCTGTCTTTGAGATTTTCCTTTGATTATTCTTGGTCCTTTGCAGTTCAATATGAATTTCAGAATTTTAATATATTTCTATTTCTAAAGAAATCAGTGTGATGGGATTTCAGTTTTGATCTTTCTGTGTAGATCAGGCTGGGAGAACTGACATCTTGATGTCTTTCAATCCAACTTCTACTCTACATATTAATTTTTGCTGTATTTTGTAGCTTTGATCATAAGCCTTAGATATTTTCATTAGATTTACCCTTGTTTTTATCCTGGTTTCAGTGCTATCATAAATGATAGTTTTAAATTTGTTTTAGTTCATTTTAATACAAAAGCATAATAGTTTTATTATATAAAAATAGTATCCTATAATCTTGCTATGCTCATTTTAGTGGGTACTTTAATACATTTTCTAACATTCTCTAAATTTCTCACATTGCAGTCAGAACATCAGTAATTTGACGTTTCTCATCCATTCCAGATTTATTTTTTCCATTTTCTTATCTTGTTCAATTAGTTAGACTATCTCTTTAAAATGAACGGAGTCCTGAGGATGGGCATCTACTTCTGCTCCAGATGTTACATAGAACATAAGAATTTGTCCCTTCATGAATCGTCAACAGTCATTTTTATTACAGAAATTTCTGTCAAAGTGAAAAAGTCCCCTTCTATCTTAGTTTCATGATAGGTTTTTTTTTTAAAATAGAAAATATATGTGGGAGTTTGTCAACTGCTTCATCTGCATATGCTGAGGTGATTAGATGCCAATTATGTGATGAGTTCCATGCATTGAGTTGATGATGCTATCCCAACCATTTCACAAATAACTCTCTTTATCATGATTGCATATTTTAGAGTACAGTTTGCTGAAAGATATAGAGAAAATTTACATTAACATACATAGGATATATTTGCCTCCATTTTCCCCTTGAATTTGTCTTCTATTGATGTACGTACAGTGATGCCCTTTAGAATAGGTGGGGATGTCTTCCTGTTCAATTTTCTCTTCAATCTTTATTTTGTTTAGAATATATATTATTTCCTCCTATTTGGTAGAACTTTTAAATCAGTGATTCCACATGTTCTTATGTTTTTCAGTGTGGAAATAATTATAAATATATAATTTCTGTGACAGATGTAGGGACAATCAGGATATAAGGAACTCTCCAGGACATTTTGGTAGTGCATATCTTTTAAGTAAGTTATACATCCAAATTAATAAGTTCACTGGAAAATAATTTTGTGATTTTCTTGGGTGCTGATTGTGTTTAGTATCTGCAGTGACACAGCTCTAAAGGTGGGTGTAATTTATGGACATGATTTCGTCAAGAACAGATCTGAAGGACATTTTTCAATTGTGTTGATTTCTCAGTCAACTTCTGATTTCTCAATTCTGTTTATGTTTCTGCTTTTATCTGATACATTCTAGCTTTGTTCTACAGGACAGTTTTCCCTTAATTTGAAGTGCTATCTCCACTTCTTAATGTTGAAGCTAAGCTACTGACTTGGGTGTTTTACAATAGATGCATCCTCTTCTCCATGTTTTTTTTTCCAGGTAGGTCTTCAGGGTTCTGGAGTCTCCCGTCACGCTCTTTTTCCACAATTTTCTATAGCATGCTTTTCAATACCTCAAAGAATTCAACAGGACAATCATCTTGAGAATTAATCTACATCCACAGCCACATATGTCACAAGATGTGTATGTGTGTGTGTGTGTGTATTATATAAGTATTATTTTACATAGCAATTATAAAAATAATATCATGTATATGCATATATGCCTTATCATTAGTATATAACATTATATGATAATATAATATATCATATATTCATGAATGCATATATGAATTTATAACACACATAGGCAAGTATACATATATGTGTATGTATATTTGACATGTAGTTAGGTAGATATTTATATATGCAATTGTTTGCATATATGGTCTTAGGTAGTTACCTATTAAATAATCATAGAACATATCCTACTCTAGGCTTAATTTGGTGAATAACACTAACAAATGTCATCAAGAAGAAGTGATGTCTGTGGAAAGAGACTTTGCAAGCAAAATGACAGAAATAGCTACTATTTGATAAGGGCACTCACTGTACACAGAGATTGCATAATGTTTTGTGCCACCTGCCATCTTGGTTTCACCCTGTGGAGTACAAAGAAAATCATTATTTTAGAAATAGTAGTCTGTTTTTAATAGATAAAATTGGCATAGGCTGTCCCTGATTCTACAACTAAATGTGGGAAGGCAATTGCTTCATCTCTTGTCCTTTAGATTTCAAAGAATTTCTACAGAAAGAAGAAAAATATGATTTTTCTTTTTAATTCCAGCCTCTCCATGTCACTCTATGGCATTTGTTCAAATTTGTTCAGTTTTCATTACCTGTGAGCCTCAAATTCAATTGGAAGAAATCTTTCATCAAGACTTTAACCGTATCTTCCCCATATAATAGGAGAAAATTCTACCATCCGTGAAAATTGCTTCCTCCAATAGAGCATATCCTCTGAAAAACTGTCTTCTTAGAGAGTGAGCAAAATTATGGAAGTGTCTGTGCTAGATACCACATTTTTTTATGGAGGCTAGTTTCGTCCTGCAAGTCTCTTCCCGTGTGTTTGAAACTATTTATTGGTTTATGGCTCAGTACTGGCTTCCATTGCAAAACATCTAACAGAACTGAATGCAAGAGTGGTTTTTGGTTTCTGTACTTTTCTATACTATATTAGGCAAATGAGCAAAAGCAGAGCCCAAAACTCAGAGACCTGAACACTAAAAATGCTAAGCAATAGTTAGGGCCTTTTATATTTCACAAACTCAATTATTACAAATCCCACTGGAAATTGTGTTTTCTGTACCATGCAGTTATCTAACATCCCCTCTTACACAGGGTTCTCTAAGCCCACAATACTATTATTGCATCAACGAACCATTTTATTTTCATTTCTTTTAAATTAAAGAACTGATGGTCTTACCATTGAGGCATATTAATTATACACTCAAATTCTCTCAAAATACTTTTAAATTTTTAATTATGTATATATGTGTGAGTTTTATCATGAGTGCAGTGCTCATGAAGGCCTAAAGCAGATGGAAGAAGGGATTGTGTCACTCTACATGAGTGCTTGGAACCAAATCAAGGCCCTCCTCGACACGTGTTCTTAACTCTTAAGTAGTCTCTCAGGGCCTTTAATGAAAATCTTGATGCTGTTTTTAAAAATGCTTGCACACAGTATTTTGTTTTGTTTTGTTTTGTTTGTTTTTGCTGTTGTTGTTGCTGTTGTTGTTTTGGTAGGGAGGAATTACAAAGGTTGAGGGTGGACAAGAGAGAACAGGGGGATGAGTAGGGTTGAGGTACATGATGTGAAACTCACAAAGAAGTAATAAAAAGCTAAAAATATTCAAGTAGATGAATGAAAAAACAAACAAACAAACAAATACCTGAGCACACAAATTGCCAGTTTTGAAGTGAGTCTGAGTCTACTGGGAAGATCAGCATCCTCAACTAACCTGGACCTCTAAGATCTCTCAGAGACTGAGCCACCAACCAGGCCACATAGAGTAGTTGATATGAGGCACTTGACACATATACAGCAGAGGACTGCCTGGTTTGGACTCAGTGAGAGAAAGTGCACCTAACCCGTGAGAGATTTGAGGCCCCAGTGATAGGGGAGGTCTGGTGGAGTGGGGTGGGGGTAAGGATGGGGGTGGGGACATCATTCTGGAGACTGGGGGGTGGGGTGGGGGTGGGGGTGGGGGAGGAGGTGGGGAGGGGTGGTGTTTGAGGAGGTATGGGATGAAGAACAATCAGAGGACAGAGAGAGAGGAGGATAAAGACTGGACTGCAAAAACAAAGATTAAAGAATATAAAACAAGTTTATCCTATAAAAGCTAGGTAGGCAAAGTACCCTTATACAATTACATACTCCCTGCCATGAGGAAAATGAACTAAACCTCTGAGACTATAATCAAGCCCAGTTCAATGTTTTTTGTTTTGTTTTGTTTTTGCTTTTTGCTTTTTTTTTTTTTGACTAAGAGTTGCTGTTGTTGTGATGTCTCTTTGCAGCAACAAAGCACTGACTAAAGCATCATAATACTAGAATCCAGTTACATTGTATAGCTAGTGCCAAAACAGCTATTGGGAAGAAGAAACAAAAGGGTTGTTATTAGGAAAAAGCAAAGTGGAAATTATGTTCTTCTTGAACTTCCTTGGGCTTTCAAGGGTTTTTCTCCCTTAAAAGGCTTACAATTTACCTGATATTTTTGGTAAAATGTCTATATATTTTGAAAACATTAATTTGAAGTCCTTCATATAATTCCTTTCCAATTCATCTCCCATTTCCCATTTCAGCTTTGTTCATGCCCATTCATATTATCATGAATACCTGGGAGCTAGAGAGATGCCTTGGTCAGGAGTAGAGCACTTGCTGCTTTTGTAGAGGACCTGACTATGGTACTTAATGTAGATTAAGCAGCTCAAAAACATCTGTAACTTCAGCTTCAGGAAATCTGACAACCTCTTTTGGTTTCCTGCATTAAAATGGGATTCAATCACACACCTGTGCATTAACACACATGTAAATTTTTTAAAAGAATCTGTAAAAAGATTGTTTCCTGATATCAAATTGTAACACTCATTTTTGTCTTCATGAAAATATGACTTGCTTCTAATTTCTGAATGGACCAGGTGATATTTTATTGTCATCTTTATTTTTCTGGAAAAGAGTTTGAAACCTGGGGTTTTAATAAACATTCTTCCACTAAGCTGTATCCCAACTTCTAGGTAATAAATTTTGTTAGTTTGTTTGCTGGTTGGTTGGTTGATTGGTGTTTCTAGACAGGGCTTGACTATGTAGCCCTGGTTGTCCTGGAGCTTGCTCTGTTGACTCAGTGTTCTGCCTGCTAAGCATGAACCACTGTTGAAGAAGAAGAAGGAGAAGGAGCAGAAGGAGGAGGAGGAACAGGAGGAGGGGGAGGAGTAGGAGGAGGAGGAGGGAGAAGGAGAGGGATAGGGAGAGGGAGGGGGAGGAGGACAGGGAGGGGGAGGAGGAGAGGGAGGGGCAGGGGTAGGAGCAGGAGAAGAAGAAGGAGGAGGAGGAGGAGGAGGAGGAGGGGGAGGAGTAGGAGGAGGAGGAGGGAGAAGGAGAGGGAGGGGGAGGAGGAGAGGGAGGGGCAGGGGCAGGGGTAGGAGCAGGAGAAGAAGAAGAAGGAGGAGGAGGAGGAGGAGGAGGAGGAAGAGGAGGCGGAGGCAGAGGAGGCGGAGGCGGAGGAGGAGGAAGAGGTCACTCTGTGTGGATTACATCTCTATCCTTAAATATATCATCTAACTCAGTGCTCTTGGCTGGGTAGTGATTGCTCTTTAACTTTACACAGTCTTCTAGCATGTGCCAAAACATACTGTAGGTAATACAATGGTCCTAATTGGAGAATGTTCATAGGAGACGTCCTACAAGAGGTGAAAACACTGTTGATTAAAATTATTGAACTATAGTGATTGGTGTAGGCACTATGGAGGGAGGATAGTGATGTGTCTTATAAAAGACACCTACTATTATCAGTTATCTGGACTGAGCTTACAAAAATATTGAGGGTAAGAAACCCTTTACTCTGCTACCAAAAACAATGACTTTATGAAATTCATAGGCAAATGGATGGAACTGGAAAATATCATCCTGAGTGAGGTAACCCAATCACAGAAAAACACACATGGTATGCACTCATTGATAAGTGGATATTAGCCCAAATTCTCGAATTACCCTGGATGCCTAGAACACATGAAACTCAAGAAGGCTGACCAAAATGAATGCTTCACTCCTTCTTTAAAAGGGGAACAAGAATACCCTTGGGAGGGAATAGGAAGGCACAGTTTAGAACAGAAGCTGAAGGAACACCCATTCAGAGCCTGCCCCACATGTGGCCCATACATATACAGCCACCAGACTAGATAAGATGGATGAAGCAAAAAAGTGCAGGCTGACAGGAACCAGATGTATATCTCTCCTGAGAGACACAGCCAGAATATGGCAAATACATAGGCAAATGCCAGCAGTAAACCACTGAACTGAGAACGGGACCCCCGTTGAAGGAATCAGAGAAAGGACTGAAAGAGCTTGAAGGGGCTTGAGACCCCATATGAATAACAATGCCAACCAACCAGAGCTTCCAGGGACTAGGCCACTACCCAAAGACTATACATGGACTGACCCTGGACTCCAACTGCATAGGTAGCAATGAATAGCCTAGTAAGGGCCCCAGTGGAAGGGGAAGCCCTTGGTCCTGTCAAGACTGAACCCCCAGTGACTGTGATTTTGAGGAGGAGGGCAGTAATGGGGGGGGAGGATGGAGATGGGAAAACCCATATAGAAGGGGAGGGGAGTGGTTAGGGGAATGTTGGCCTGGAAACAGGGAAAAGTAAAACAATTGAAATGTAAATAAGAAATACCCAATTTAATAAAGATGGAGAAAAAGTAAAAGAAAAGAAGCCCTTTATTAGATGTATTATTTTAGAGTATGTGGAAGGAAGGCTGACAGCCTCCCTACATTCCTGAAAGAGCGTTTTTGTGGTCCTGTTTTCTGTACATTTACCTGAGCCTGGGCAGCTATGCTAGCTGCTACTTTTATCTCCAAAACACACAGTTAAAAGTGACATAGGAACAAAGAATTTAAAAGAACCTTCAGCAACTGCCTAGTTCTGTCACTATTTTTTATCACAGTCCTGTGTTTGGCAAACTAGAGTGGGCAGCATGTGTGTGACTAAAGTTGCATTCTCCACTTTAATCCTAAATCGGTTAATACTACCAAATGACAACCGAAGCTCTCTGGTAAAAGCTATTACCCTTGTCCAGTGCAATGGAAAAAAAATAATGTTTTCTTAAACACTCTGCAAGCTCCAGATTTCCAGAGAAAATATAACAATTCTAATTTATTAGCAATTTCTGCTGTATGCACCATTTATGATACTTAACATTCTTGCATGTCAATGTGTGGGTGTTTACCTGCATTAGAAGACAAGCTATGGTCAAATTTAAAAAGAACACCTCCCTAATAATGGATGTTAAACTCATAAGATATTTTAGTATTCCCCTTCATAGCACCTCAGATATAAAAATAACGAGAAGAAGCGTAATAAATCAAAGTAGGGAAGAAAAAGATGTTTTACTTCCCCAGTTCGAAAAAATTAAAGACACCTTCAACTGAACATTTTGATCAATGAAAATAAAAAAAACTGGATGTGAATCTAGTGAATTGTGTTAGTGAACAATAAACAAAATAAGAAAATCATTATTCATTTACCCAAATTGTAATTAATATTTGGTATATTGTTTTTATGGCTGCAACAGGACCATCATAAAGTACAACTGTACAAACCTATAGAAAATAGATTATAGAGTAGAAAAGTACAGATAATACAAAAAATAAAAGCATTGGATTATACCAAAGATAAAATCAGAATATTTACCAATATACTTTTAAATGAATTTTCTTCACTATATATAACATTGTAGATTTAATGCATATTTTAGTCAAGAAGAATTCACATGAAAGTTTTATCGTATAGAAGATAGATAGAATTTCAAATGTATTATTTCATTCTCCATTGTTCAAAAAAAGGAAACCTTAAAAATTACTCTCGAAGGTGACTTATTATTGACTGCATACTTCTACACTTCATATATCTAAATAATTTTAATTCCTCCCTTGCAGCTAGAAAGCCATTTTCATATATTCAAAAGAAGGCTACGTCTTTGTTTACCATTAGGGGAAAGTATGAGGCCTACTATATGAACTAAATCTAATGTATATAGATAGGTAGGATTAAAATCAGTATAACTAGAATAATATTATCCATAAAAACTACTTATTCACATATATTGAGAAATTATTCAGGTTAGTATACAGTGGAATATCCACAATGATTTATTGTTAGCATATGTTTTTCTAGATTGTCTTGAGAGAATTTGAGAAATATCAAGGTGGAACTAAATCTTATACCAATGTACTACAGTTTGTCATTTTATAATTCAATGCAGAGACAATATTAAAATAGCTAAAGTTTTCAAATAAGGAAAATGAATCTTATTTTATCCACTACATTGACTATCATTGGGAAAAAGTCATTGCAAAGAAAAAAGCTTAAAAGAGAAGTAATTGCTTTTCTATAAATATTTGCATATGTGGCTATAAACATATAGATAGATATCTAGCCCAAAAACAAACATTGCATTCAAATAAATGTATAAAATACTAATATATGTATATATGTATATATGTATATATAAAATGTTAACATATGCATATATATATATATATATACCTCTTTAAAATGTTAGTAACAAAACAACAGAACCAAAATTAGGTGGAAAAGTGGTCTAGAGAACTGCATAAAATGTTTGACAATGTAAACTGACTTGAGTTAATGAATTACTTGCAAAATAATGATTGTAAGAATCCCATCATGAACTTACTAAATAAAAGTAAGAGGAATAGTTATTTATTATTTTCTAGAGGGAGCTTCCATATAAAACTATCTGGAAAATAAATTTTAGGATAAATTTTAAAAAATACATTTGATTATATAAACAAAATGGCATTTGTAATAATAAAACACAAACTTTATTTCCTGAGAAAAACAATCCAGGTGTTTATAAAGACTAAGAGATTAATGAAATCTTGTACAATGTATGAGTCAGTAAAATTATGAATAAGCAATGAAAACAAATGTGTAATACAGCAATTAGAAAATACAGAACTCATTCAATTGAAGGAATTGTATGTCATTTGTCATCACAGTGGTAAGTATAAAAGAGCAGGAGATACATTTGCTTATCACCTTCAAAAAAGTCTTAAAATGATGAAATGGGATGAAATATAACAAACTGTACATTGTAAATCACTAAATATATTACGATTGATATGAATTCAAAGATTATCTCTAAATTTATTACAAATAAGTAACAAAAGTAATTTTGATCTCAGTACAATAATTTAGCATTAATATTATTATACAGTAACATATGGCTTATGTAAATGCGCAATGTCACATAGGTTTCTTTTAATAAAATCAATGAAGTGCGGAATTTCAATATTTTTCCATTCATTATTTTATATGCTTAAAAAGTATGCATAAACTCTGTAGAAAATGCTAATACAAAGTAAAGGGGTGTGTGTGTGGTGTGTGTATGTGTGTGTATGTGTGTGTGTGTGTGTGTGTGTGTGTGTGTGTTTAATGGGCCACAACAAAAGTCAATGAAACCTTTTGTAATTGTTTACATTAACCCTTAATGAACTAAATGTCATAATCTTTCAAGACAAATATTGTAAAATTTTGTTCAAAGAGAATCTATATTTAAAATGCAGTATGAAGAAGCAAAATTTGAAGGTCTGATCATTTCCCTCTCTTGGTTAAGATTTAAGTTCTGAGATACCATGCTGTTTTTGAATGGGTGAATTCACTAAGGTAGGGATGACAGATGTTAAAGAAGTCATTATCTCATCCTGACTATGTATTATATCTTGACCATCCAAGGATTGGGGGGGGATGAAAATTAATTAGGAAAAGTTGAATAGGATTCTCCAACACAGTTTACAGAACGTGTTGAAAGAAGAAGAAAACACACATGAGGAGATAAGAAGCCCAGATGTGGACTTCTTGAGTGGAGTCCTGAGAGAAAGGTCAAAGGAATGAAAGTACTGATTATTCAGTATTCTGTGGGTTGTGTGAGAGTTTTAGCTCTCATTCAATGAGTGTGGGACCCCAGTAAAGTACTTTGCATATACTAGAAGAAAACAAATGCCACCTGTCTGTTTTCAAGGTTCATGGTGTGGAGTTAGGAAGAAAATGCAATAGAGCAGTTGAGCTGAGACAAAGGAGAGAGAGACCATGATAATGGTGTTGGAAGAGAAGCATGATGAATTTGAGAGGCATTTAGAGGGCGGAAATGAATAAGGATTTTGATAGAGTCAGGTGTGGTCCTTGTGTATCTAACGTCCTGTGATGGATACTTTCATTCAAAACTTAAATGCAAAAAGAAACACGTTTGAAAAATAAACAGTTAACTTTTAAAATAGGTTTAAGAACAATTTTGATATTAGAATTCAGATAATGAGTTAGAAATTGTGAAGGTATTATGTAATGAATAACATAAATGCCTTGTTTCTATTCAGTAAGTAAATTACAATTGTTCTGATATGTAAATAATGATGAGGAAGAGCTCTGGGAGGGGTTTAATGGCATATGAGAGCAGTTAGTGATTACTCCATGAAGAAAGCATACTATCTGACTCAGGAAGAAAATATTTGAGCAATATTTTACAAAGTGATGTAAAGATAAACAGTCTTATATTAAAAAGTCCAAAGAAGGGAGCATTGGATGAAGGAAGAGAAGGCATAGAAAGTAATAATGCTGAAATATTAAAGTAAGTTGCAGAATTGAAAGATATCAAAATAGTGGCAGTGAAGCCAGTGGCAAGCTTAACAATGAGTACTTTGATGGCACGCTGTGGCAACAGATTGTCTTGGCCTGAAGATTTGAGTGACTGATGGGAAAAGCAAACTGAGGTAGAACCCTTTCGGATAGTTCTCTAACAAAGGGTGAGATGGGGTAAGAAAGAAATAGAAGAAGGTTTTGGGTTAGGGCAGGAAAGTCTGCTGTTGATTTTTAGCAATAAGACTCAAACATGTTTTAAAGTCTATAGGAATCATATACCTTTGGTTTCACAAATGATCATGAGTCACATTGAGTCTGTAAATAAGGTCTGTTGATCAACTGATGTCTATGTTCTTTGCAAAGTGTCTATAATTTTTTACAGGCTACATTGGTGAACTGTCCACAGAACCCATAGGGTTCGTAGCTCTAATCTTTTCCTGCATTGTGGTAGTAGGATTAGATAGCTGGCGCCAATATAGATGAAACCATTTGACTTTATATGAAAGAGAATAGTAACTAATGAAAATAATAAAATCCTAATTTGAATGCCAAAGCAGAAAGGCAGAAACACTTCTGCAGACTCTGGTACTATTAAAGACAGAGAAGTAGGACATATAAATAATTAATTTTAAGTAGAGTATAAATGCCCTCAAGTTTATTTTATAAATCTATAAATGTGAAAACCACTAGCAATTATGACAAGAATCAATTCATTAAACTACACAAAACTATGACTGAAAGAACATATCATGTTAAAGACTGAAATATTTCTAATGGTCCAACAGTTTTATTCTGAATTGTAAATGAAAAGATTAAAGGAGTTAATAAGAATCTTTTATATTTTGTAGCACAGTAGTCCTTAGAGAGCACATGACAAATACATATTTATAGAAATCCAAGAAAGAGCAATTATAATGAAAACAGGTTGTTGTACAGTGCATTTTCAAATGCATGAATAATTTTCTAGGAAAATATAATTCAAAATTCTGATTCAAGGAAGAACAAAAAATTCAAACTGTTAATTTTTAAAATGTAATATTTTTCTCAACAAATTAAATAAAGGGTCCTACAATGACACAAACACACACACACAAGCCCACACACACACATGCAAACACACAAATAAAAGAGAAATAAAAACTTCCAATAAATCTCAATGAGTGCTAATCTGGAAAACAATTATATGAAAAAATAATTTCACTGTAGAAATTCAAATATTATTTCAATGAGAAATTATAATTAAAATGTACATAATTTATAAATTTATATACCTAAATTATGTGTGGACTTCCTGGAAAATGGAAAACTAAAATGCTAAAATTATCCCTTGTATTTGGTATCCATATTTATAAACTTGTGCTTGAAAATGTTTCTATAATTGGTATAATGAGGATTTGGTTAAAAACGTGTTTTGTCCATTACTGAAAAATAGCATGTCATTCTTTTTTGCTACATAATAAAGTCGATGAAATGTTATTTTATTGAATAAGTGTAGACCTTATGGCGGTCAATGGACGTACATTAAAAGTAGGCTATAGAGCAGTAAATGAACTTAACAGTTAAGAAGGTATATGCATTTGGGAAAGGAGAAATGAGGGAGGGGTGGGAAGAATTGAAAATGAAAAAGCAAGGCATGAATTTGATCAAATAATGTATGAAATCTTCAGAGAAATATAAAAATTAAATATGGGCATATCAAATTTTCAAATTAGAAATTTTAAAAGCACATGCTAAAGTTAACCAGTGCAATTTAGTTTTTAGCTAATAATATTTATTCATGTATGGTTACAAATGTATTGGAGTCTTCGAGTACTGTTGGTCATCTCCTGGTTAGGTCAGAAGATGTTGGTTTAAATGGCATCTTGCACCACAGTCATTTCCTCCACACTGCTTCCTTCACACAATGAGAGATTCCCATTACTTTAAAAGGATTTCATAGACTCACAGACTTCTAGCTAATTTGAAGGTTGTGTGCATTTTTGTGTGTGCATCTACAAGTACATTTATGGTTTTGTAGAAAATAGAAAAATATGCAAATTTTTATTTCAGTTGTATCTATCGAAACAGAAGAAAGGTGGTCTTTGAAACACTTATATTGAATTTAGTTCTTACAGAAAGCATATTCGTTCATTCACAGTAAACTTTTATTTGTGTTTAGACGTGCACTGCTGATACACTGGAGGGAATATGGACATCTGTAGAAAGCACAAAAGTGTCAGGAAAGCATGAATGTTTTCACTTCCCACCTCTGAGCTAAAGATGCTAGAAGGAAAACTGACTCTTTAATGAGAAAACCCAGTCAGTCTCTATTTTCCTTCCTGTGTGAAAATAAGTTTTCAGGAGATTCAAGGTTGGAATATAAAGCTGAAGATGTGGACAAAATCATCAAAACCTAATAAATCCCTGCCCAATCCACAGAAGGACCTGTTAATAAACAAAATAAAACAAAAACACACACATACAAAAAAGAAAACACCCCCAAAACCTGCTGTTTAGACTTTGTAGCTCTTCAGATGGTATATTGTAAAAAAATAATAATAATAAAAAAATAAACAAAAAACCAAAAAAACCCAATAACAACAACAACAACCAAACAAAAACAAACAAACAAACAAAACACAAATCTGGAATTTGAGTATTTGGGAGCAGAAGATGGAGACTCACGGGTTCACTCAGACTCTCTATCAAAAAATAAAACTAAAACAAAGCCCAACACATTAAGCAGAGAGCAAAACAGAGCTCTCAGCTTGTGGGGGAAAAACAATTATTAAAGTTGGTGTGCTTGTAGAAAAGTTGAAATTCTTGTGAATCATGTGGTCACATCGGCCACATACTTTTATGTAGTTTGAAAAATTGAGGTGAATAGTATCCTATTTTTTCTTTGCTGTTCTTCTAAGAATCCACGTGTACAAAGAGGTCACAGATAATATCTGTGACTAGGATCTAATAATCATATGTGTACATGTTACAACATGAACATGGAGTATAACATGTAGAAAAAAAGAACAAGGACGGCGGCTATTAAGTGAAATGGAAGGACGGAACGCAGGCAATGGGGACACAAGTCATAAAGGATGATATAAAGTTAATGCAGTTTCTATTTCTAAATCTGTCATGGATCATCATCATCATCATCATGACATGGAATTAATTCACAGAAATATTTCTGTTTCTGTCCCATCCCCACCAGGTACTTGGCTTAAAGTCATGTGCCACTAGGTTCATCTCATATTATTGTGTTTTTTTTCCTCCAAAATTGAAAAATCTCTCTTTGAGATATTTCTGCTTCTGCCCCACCTCCCAGGTTCTGGGTTTAAGTGCATGTGCCAGTCAGCCCACCTTGTTTATATTTAATTTGCAGGTTCTGTACAGCAACCTTTTAGTTACAAAACAGAGCTATTCATAAACTATGGAACTGCCTAATTGTTTAACAAAAATAATTGTTTAAGGAAATTATTAAATAAAACATAATTAATAAATATTCCTTTTTATTCTAAAATGAGGATTTTAAAGTGTCCATTTTGATTCTTTAACAATTTAGATTTTAGTATCAGGCTTGTATGGTTTTTGACCCACATCTAAACTCATACATCTGTGGTATGATATGTCACATGATATTTTAGAAGTAAACATCTGAATTCCCCAAGGGCTTTTTCTCTGCTTTAAAATGTTAATAGTTTAGCTTAATTTATTAATAATTTTGCTTTTAAACATTTCAAAATAGTTCTAAAACACATTTATTAAGGTATGATAGAAATAAGAAAAACTTTAAGTTATTCTATAGAAGTATAATTTTTCATATTTTTACATAATTTATTAGACATAGTATATGTATAACCCCACCGATTATTAAGTTTCAGTCATATTATATAAATATATATATATACATATATATATTCTGACAACATCATGTAACAAAATGGGAATATTTGCTTATATAATTAAACATTGTGCTTCAATAAAATTTCAGAGGAGGGGCGGGGGAAAAATTTCAGAGGAAATTGGAGTGACAATATAAACAGATATTTTCTTTTCTAATAATTCTAACCCATCTTTTATCAAGTGAGTGATCATACAAAAGTTCCCGAGGAAAATGTTATGCTCAAGATGAAGGGAAACATAATGAAATATTGACTTAAATTGATTCTTACAATATTATCATTTGAGAAAAAGCCACCATTTGTAGACAGGAATGTTAAGGGCATTTTGACTGGCAAAATGTGTAAAATTTATATTTCATTGCCTTTCAAGTTTCAGATTTGGGGTCTAAGTATGCTTCAAGTTTTACAAAAAGATTAGAAGAAAAATAAATTCAAATTTTTATTGGCAAAGTCTATGCTTCAGAATGGACAGGGAAAAACTGAGGCTAGGGAGATAATGTTGAGGTACACAGAGATATGTAGCTGTTGTCTGCAAATTAGAATTTACACTACGGGGACTCTTATGGGAGAGTAGGAGGAAGGATTGAGGGGCTGAAAGCAATAGGAACTATGCAGGAAAATCCACAGAGTCAAATAACGTGGACCCTGGGTGCTCTCAGAAATTGAACCACCAACCAAAGAATATCTATGAGCTGGACCTAGGCTCTGTACATATCTATCAGAAGTGTAACTTTGTCTTCTTGTGAGTCCAGAGTCGAGGCTATCCCAAAAACTATTGCCTATATATGTGATATGTTCTTCTAGCTGGGCTGCCGTGTCTGACCTCAGTGGAAAAGGATGTGCCTAGCCTTGCAGACTTGAGGGATGCCCAGGGGACTGCCCACCGCAACATGCTCAGAAGAGAAGTAGAGGGGGAAGGGGGAAGAATTGCAGAAGGAGGTGACAGGAAGGGAACAATGACCATGATGTAAAGTTAATAAGTGAAAAAAAATGAAAATAATAATAGAAACCTACTGTGACTTGTAAGTACAATAGGAACAAGGAATCATGGGAGGCACAGGCCTGGGGCCAGCACTGCATCAAAATAGACAGGGTCACAGAGTTACCTCAATAGTAGGGTATCAAAACACTCAGAGAGCCTGATGAAAAGAGGTCTCCTAGAGGGTCATAGAAAGAACAGCATAGGCAGACTTCTAAATAGATTGTATAAACAAGAGGAGTGAAATTCTAACTGAAACCACTTAAAGAGATTTGCATTTGTTCAATCAATTCCCAGATCTGAACCACCTAGAACCCAGAGTCATGTGAAGAAGAACCTTCCCCAAAATTCCTATTGTTTAACTGTCTGTTTATTCCCAGAATTTTCCAAAGGGATCCACCATAACTTACTTAGGTTACTGTGTTGAGAAATGGTAAGGGATCAGACTGTTGGTTACTCTTGGATATGGTCTCTGAAACGATGATAATTCCTGAACAGCTAGGATCCAGGATCATAGTGATCTCTAGAATGAGGATTCTGGAGCTCTTCTCTATTTACCAGTGGATCCCCTATACTTCCCCTTCCCCTTCCCCTTCCCCTTCCCCTTCCCCTTCCCCTTCCCCTTCCCCTTCCCCTTCCCCTTCCCCCCCTCCCTCCATCCCTGCCTCCCACCCTTCCTTCTTTCCTTCCTTCCTTTTTTCCTTCCTTCTTTCCTTCTTATGTTCTCAGGCTCAAATTCACAAATAGCCACAGAAGACCTGACTCCCTTCCTTCACGTCTGGAGTATTCCACGAAACCTGGCTTGTATGTTTCTGAGGATGACAGATCCTAAGGCTTTGTGCATACTAGGTGAGCACTCTACCAATAAAGCTTCCTCAGCCCATAAAGTAGTTTTCTTTATTAGTTCTCTCTCTCTCTCTCTCTCTCTCTCTCTCTCTCTCTCTCTCTCTCTCTCTGTCTCTGTCTCTCTTTCTCTCTCTTTCTCTCTTTCTCTCTCTTTCTCTCTTTCTCTCTCTCTGTCTCTCTTTCTCTCTCTGTCTCTCTTTCTCTCTCTCTGTCTCTCTTTCTCTCTCTCTGTCTCTCTTTCTCTCTCTGTCTCTCTGTCTCTCTGTCTCTCTCTCTCTCTCTTTCTGTGTGTGTGTGTGTGTGTGTGTGTGTGTTTGTTTAAGGACACTAACCAGTGTTGATCTTATTTAATAGTAGCATTCATTGTTAAGTGGTCCTCGTGGGAAGCAAAAATTGTTATTTTGCATTACAATATAACATACAAAGGGGGAGAAAAATAATAATTATGTAACATAGACATTTCAGTAAAAGTAAGAACTTGGATTATAGTCAATAAACATAAATACGCACACGAAGTATGAAATGTGACATACATATGCATCATTTAGAGTTGGACATAGGGTGCGAAGCTACATAGATAGCCATGCTCCACATTATCAATGTTTCAGCCACCAAAGGACTGTTTATGTAAGGCTAATCCTATAAAATTATGTTCATTTTACAAATGAAGCCACCCTAGTTTATAATCCCATGACTGACAGTTACATGGATGCACATTTACTTTAGGAAACAGTTCCCAGTAGTTGATCTCTCTGTTTGTTTGTATGATATGGGCAATCCAGTAAATGAATACTTGTCTGTGTCAGAGAGGGCATTACAGGTCAAGTCAACCGCACTCACGCTGAGACTACTTAGACATACACTGCAGATTTGTCACATCTTCTTAAAATTAGTAAGCAAGATTGTAAACTGCAAGCAATCTCCTATATTTTCATGAGAATTCCTACTTTGAGAATATGAATATTTGGGGAAAATAGAAGGACTTTTGCTTTTGAAGATAATGAATTGAGAGGTAACAGTTGAGGAGACCGAGGATTTGTAAGTTGTGTTTCTAATACAGTTCTTATTTAGGACAGTGACAATAATCATAAATATTGATTTCATAGCAAGGTGAATAAAAGTCTCAGCCAATAGAATGTTGTCTTTAGGTTTTATTAAATGCTACTGTGCTTTTGCCCAAACTAAATTAGAGCTCAAACAGAGGGCATAAAAGTCAGGGTTATTATCAAGTTTCGAAAAAAACATAAGCAGAATACTTGTTTCTAAGTCGTGTGTACTGTTGGCATCATTGTAACTAATAATAACAAGAAAAAAATCAGGCAGCCATATTGGATTTTGCATTTTTCAGTAGACATCAAAGCTTCCACTTAATAACCACTTATATTTACAGTGAAGGAGTGCAGAGAGTTTTAAAACAGTGCCTCATTAATCATGTCAGCCAGTTACTAGGAAAGTTATTATCCCAGTTCAATAGATAGAAAAATTATATCACAGAAAGGTCAGTTACATATTTACTTGTCCAATCTTGGAAAAGCAAAGGGAGTCAGTTTCAAATCTGAAACCTCTCCTCACCCTTTGATCTAACCACTGGACCAGTACAATACTGGTTCACACTCTGGGTAGCTGTCAACAGTCCACAGGTGACCTCTTTGCTCTTTCTTCTACAGATCTATAAACACAGAAAGAAATATCACTTTTCTTCTATCATGACCACAAAATGGAAGATGTGGGAGGCATTGATTCCTATTTCTTTTGTTTAAGCCTCTTGTAAATCACTGTCAATTGTTGATGTGAAAACTGCAAGGATCCAACTGTATATTAGTAACATCATCATAATCGAACTTAGGATGCGATAAAAGGAAAAATTGAGTTTTATGAATACGTTTAAAGCAGTTGTTAAATCAGTAAGAAAGCAAGAAATCAACATGTAAAATTTTTCAACCATTTAAACATGTTGACATAATGGTGATTTGAGAAGGAAGAGAGTAGTGTTCCTCTAGATGGCCTGGGCTGTCTTGGCTGGCCTCAGGGGAAGAGCAAGCACCTAACCTTCTACATTTGATGTGGCTGGGTCGGGGGATATCCAGGAAGGCCCACTGCTCAGAGGAAAAGGAGAAGGAGTTGGGGGGAAGGAATGTGGGGGATGGATGGCTGGGAGGGGACAGTAAACAAGAGGAAAATTAAGTAAATAAAAAAATTTAAAAGGAGATAAAAAGTATAATAAGTTTTTATTTCAATGTGATTCATCTAATCATGTACCTTTTAAAAATCAAGCAAAGTAAGCAAAACTGTGCCTTTGCCCCTCCTTTAAAGTGAAAGTAGACAGTGACAACGAATTGGGGGCAGTTGCTTTCCAGAATAATACTAATTATTGCTATTACATAAGCAATGTGGACACAGTTGAGCTTTAATCTTCAAAGTTCCCTCAATGAAAATAAACTATAACTTTCTCTCTCTCTCTCTCTCTCTCTATATATATATATATATATATATATATATATATAATATGTATTTCACTGAGAATCTAAAGAAATAACTCTCTTAAGCAATTAGTTTATATTAAACCCAGTTTGCATGAAAACACTTGTCTATCCTTTAATTCAGTGAGATTGGAAGATCCCTAACATTCAACTATTACATAGAAATGGGCACTATAAATTTATATAAAAGTTTTAAAACCATGGTTACATTCTCTTTGGATGGAACAGTATTTAAAGGAAAAGAAAATAAAAATTAATAAAATTACTTGTGTGTCTAGGATTTTTGTCACTTGCCCTGACATCTGAGAAATGAGGAAAGAAAGAGAACTGAGAGAAAGCCTAAAACACACTGCTTAAGAGTTGATAATAAGTATTTTTCAAATTTCAGACTAAGTTCAGGGACAGAAAGGAACAAACAGAGGTATTCCTATGACTTAAAATTCCATTTAATATATTAGTGCGATATTGCTTGTGGAGATAAATTACACAAACTAAGCAATTAGTAAAGAACTAGCTATATGTTTTTAAAAGTCTGTATTCTAATTTACACATATATATATACATATATACTCTTGTTTCAGCAACATTTATAAAACAATATGTGGGCTTAAGTATATATGGATCATTAAGGAGAGTATTTCAGAATTATGTTGATGCTTATATGGAAGAATATCGCTTACATATCACTAAAATATTACCGTGTATAAAAATAATGCTACAAAGTAAAATCACTAAGTTATGTGTTATAAAGTTTATTACTTGAAGTTTGTTTTCAATGTTTTTTTCTTTAGTCATGATTCTTTATAATTTTTTAATAATCCATGTCTAGATAGACTTTATTTTTATGCTATTTTCATAATGCTTTAAAACTTTATCAGCTTTGCTCTTACTTTACTTAATAATCTTAGAGTGACAAATATTGCAGCAGGGCCAAGGAGACAGCTCAGTGGGGAAAAGCACTTGCCACCAAGCCTGAAACCTTGGCTTGATTTCTCGATCCCACATGGAGGAAGGAGAGAAGCAATTTTTGAAAATGATTATCTAAACTGAACCTATGTACCACTGCAGCAGTGCATATGCAATAGTCATATACATATATACATATATACGCACTTTAGGTGTGTCTATAATAAAATACTAAAAAATAAATATCCTGATGTCTAGCATACAAGCAAGTATCTTCAAAAGAGTAATAATATCTCAATTGTTGAAATTATTTAGACTTCATTTCTTGAACATTATTTTAAACTACTAAATAGGATTTAAAAGGTGGCTTTGCAGAAATGTAGCATTACTCATTTGAAAACCAATGATTTTGATACCATAGGGAATGCTGTGGTTTTTCTCAGCCTTGCTCAACCCCAATGTAATGTTTCAATGGCTCATGGAAAGCATGAGAAAAAAATAGCCTCATAGTTTCTCTCCCTTTTAAGAACACTGAGATTTTATTAAACAGACTGTATGAATAAGGCTGCTTCTAGTACTGTAAAAGGAATTTGAATTTTTAAAAGGCATTCAACCTTACTTCATGTGTTTCCCTAACCAAGACATACTAATGCTTCATAATTCCCAGTGCTTGGTAACAGACAAGGTGCCACACTCTCCTTGATTTACTGACACAGGGCTCTATAGAGACATGAGCAGTCAGATGAGTCACCAATGCCGATGCTGCCAAGCAACCTCTACACACAGTGCTGTCTATGGAGGCAAATTTGAAGAGAGAGATTATGTGCTTTATCCAATATAGAAATAGCAAGAAGAAGAAAAATAATGGGATTATGTAACTCATTGAGTTGAATCAAATCTATACATTCTTAAGCCCTGAGACTTCTCAAATTGGACTCTTAGAGCACACCCCATGCTTCAAACCATGGCTTCAGATGCTGTTTTCGGCAAAGCCCAGAAAAGAACTGAACCATTTAGCCAGTTAAAAAGAAAAGTTTCCTGAGTTTGTCATGTCAGACCTTGCTGGCAGCTGTCATTCTTCACAAGTACCAATTTCAAATTCTAATGAAAACACTATTCACAGAGAGATTTTAATTGGATCAAATCTGACAATCGATATTTTAGAAAAGACATCCCTACTTTTAAGTGCTTTCAAAATAAGTAGCTACTTGGCAGAACGTAAGATCCAAGCAGAAGTGTGCATGCCTGCCTTCTTGGATGCGTATCACGCCAATGTGTGCTATATGCGTTTTCTCCCAAAAGGGGGCATTGTATGGCCACTCACCTGAGCAGTCAAATTTAGTAAGTCAGTGTGCTGGGGTTTTTTTCTTTTATATCATTGACAAAGGATTAAAAATACCTCAGTTTCTCCTCCTTGTCTGATCTTTGTGAACTTAATCCTGTACAAGACTGCAGAAATTTCACAGCATTTACTAGTTTGAAGATTGCTTTGATTTGGAAAATACTATGCTAGTTGAAAACAATATTAGTGATGGGTCAAAGTAAAAAGCAATGACTAAACCCCCATAATATTTAAATGCCCAATACAGCATAAAGATTAGAATTTGACTACATTCAAATTTCTTTATAAAAAGCTAGAATAAATGTTTATCTTGAAAAATGTATTATTAACAAATCTTAACCCCACATTATTTTCATTAATATCAAAAATAGTCATTACCTCGGTTATAAACTATATTTTTCTGCTTTCCCTTCCCATCACCTCTGCCTTGTGCAAATGTGTTTATATCTATAGGCAGACACATGAATATATTGATGCTTACATGTATAAACTCTTACATAAAACACATAGATACATAAATATTTTGTAAATGGCTATACAAAATATAGCTTCAATTATAACCACTCATCATAATGTTTAATTCATCAAAAAATAGTTGTATTTCCTATAACTATTTTAGTAAGTGGATAATGAGACAATGACCCTGGGTAGAGCCCACCTAAGAATCCTCTTTCAATATTTATTAAAAACTTCCAGCCCTAGGAAATCCATTCAGCAACACAAAAAATGCCAACTTCTAAAGGGTCAAAAGAAGAAAATATTACTTCTCAAGTCAATAGTTTGAACTTGACCTAGTACCTTCAATTTTTTGGTACAAAGTGTTAGCCTCAGCATGTACCACTTTATTACCTAGCCACGGAAGACTAGAACTGTCTACAATACATATTTATTTTAAAGTATAGCATTGAAATATCAAAAATGTAGAAAATACGTAGCTAAGTTATCATCTCTACTGATATTTTTCTTAGTGATAGCACTGTTAACATCGTGGAATTGATGTTAGCATTGTGGAATAGATGTTTCAAAACAAACTTTAAGAGGTTTGCTCTTTACAAAAACCTAATGGTGAAATGCATATAATGCATATATATGCTGACATCATTCCTGTGATATGATTAATGAGAAAAATTATGCAACATATCAAAAGCTGTTTGAAAAATGAGGAATTGTAGTTGTTTATAAAATCTTCCCAAGTTTTGTGTGAATCCACTAGCTCAGAGTTCATCCTGTTTAGCCCTTCCAAAGACAGGCAAATGAAGTAACTCTTCAGCGAGCCACACTGATTGGCACAGGGTAACAGATATGTGTTTGTTTCTCATATTTGTTTCTTTAATCGCATCAGTCCCTTGCAACCCTCTACTAAATTCCACTTTTATAGATATTAGAAACATGGCCTATGCTTTTAAAATATTTTCCCCCCAATTTATTAGTCTGATATTTGCATGTGAATTGAACACTTTCCCTTGCAAAACACACAAGCAATGGATTGGGTTTGAAGATGACGCTATCTCGGCATGGCTGCTAATGAGAAGCTTCCCATCCTAATGAGAGGGCATTACAGTTTTACATTAGTGGTAAACAGACGAAATGAATATGTCAACACTCTTCAGTCAGTGACAAGTAAACGAATCAATTAGTACATAGAGTCTTCCATCGAACAGTTACTATTTCAAGGAGTTGTCTTAGAAATGTCACAACCGTTGCAACAGGTTCCAGTGGAAAACTTACAGCCTTATTTGTGAGAGCTTATTATTTACATCATAAAATTATGCTATAGATGTATGAGTAGTTGTTTAGTCTGTGCTACTGCTGTTATGATTAATGTAAACAATGCCGTGAGCAAAGACAGAGTATAGTAACTTTTAGAATATCAATTTGGGAAAATACATGCCTTTTCTTCTAGCCCTGTTTCATAGAGAATCTTTCTTTAAAAAGCAATTTTTCTCGATGGTGGAATGTTTTGTAACAAAGACACGAAGTTGAGAATCCTTCTAATTTATTCTCTGAAATTTCTTGTGTTAATTTTGTCAAATCCTTGTATTATACCAGTATCTGGATATGTTAGCCAAACTAGGGGTGATGGCTCCATTATTTGGGAATATACTTAAGTTTCTGAATAAAGAGATGCTTTTAAAAGTTTAACTTCTTAAGTTTTATGCCTTGGCCAATGAAGACAAGGTTGTGAAATATATGTAGTCAACCATCTCCAAGTTCCAGGACAAAAAAGAGCTTGACCCTCCTGTGTGGCTCCCAACTGACACAAGAGCATCATCACAGCAGTTTTTGAGCTCTTTGCTGATTAGTGGCTCAATAATTAATTCTGCCAGTTCAGTTTCAAGATACACAGATCTCTGTTCTACATATATGGTATTCTGTGTTTTCAATTACATTTTAGGAAATAAAATATTTACTTCCCATCATAGTAATGTCTAAGATGTCTGAAAAAAAAAACCCTGAAATTTAAGAACTCTGGAAAATTTTAGGATACCTTTTTTTTTTTTTTTTTGGTCTAAGTCTTTCTTTGAAAGCCTTTCTTCATTCTTAGAGAATCTTAAATCACCATTCTATTCCAAAGAAAATATGAATAGACCTAGATTTTTCCATTAGCTCTCATGGTAGCAGCCTTTCAGAGGATCATGTATATAAGAACGACCCAGAGTATAATAAGATGTAATTGCACTGTGTCCATCCACCTCTACTGTATCATGTGGGCTTGCAAGAAAAACATCAAGCCTTGTTAGACTTTCATAGAAAGTTTTTATTCTCTTTAAATTTTAAGGGCAATCACTTATACAGGTTTCTTTGGGGGGTTTATTATTTGGGATTATGTCTTTTATTTTCAATAATACACAAATGAGAAAAAAAGAGAGCAAGAAAGAGAAAACAAACTCAGCAAAGAACAGTTCAAAAAGTCCAAGCTGTACTACGTTTGAGATTATTTCAAATTCACTGCAGCATCTGAAAACACTCCCATTAAGGTATGGATTTATGTCTGTGGAAAACTTGGTATATGTTACCAAAGAACAGATTATGTCTTCTAAAAAGCATTAGAAAGAGCACCATCTTTAAACACTCGTTAAAACTCACTTTTGAAAACACCATCTATTATCAGATACTAAAAGAGTCAATTGCCAGAACAACCCTCTATTCTCTAAAGTATTCTGGCAACAAAACCTTACAGTTGGCTGTTACATAGTTATTATTTTACCAATGAAAGAACAACATACATCCAGTATAATTCAATCAGAAAATGGAAGTGGGTGAACACTGTTCTATTCATGTAATGTGTTCTGGTAAGTGACCTTTTAAATTAAATACTCAGAAACTGGACCAAACTTATTCTCATATAAATGAAAAGAATTCAACATGAAACTCAGACATCCCTTTGAGAATTCTATGCAAATAAAAAAAAACCCCAGCCAAAGTTACACCTTTTATTCATAAATATTTGCATCATTTAGTTTTGGGTCAATTTAACAAGAGTTTATGCCCTTTCTTTTGAGGATGACAGCAAAGATGACAAGCAGTCCCTGTCATGCCTGTCCTTATGTTACTAGCAAGTCATCCCCTAGAAGTTGACTTTCTGTTAGTTACCAGAGGAACAGGCGAAATATGGAAATTCAGTTTCCTTCTAGAGTAACACACATAACCAGCACTTAAGAAACCTTTGGAAAGTGATCCATGTCCTAGTAATTAAAAACAAAAGAAAAGCAAAAAACAGTAGGAAGAAAATGTCCTTAGACTTGTGCGACAATTCTATACAATTCTACAGTAGGCCTTAGATGTTCTCTATGCTGGTATAACAATGAGCAAAACACATGAGACATGGCTGTGACTTCCTGGTGGCATGCTTTAATTCAACCTAAAAATTAACAGCAAAATAAGTCAAACCTTGGGTCAGATGCTCTTTGGTTTAAATCGTCACTGCCTCCTATCATTTTGGTTAACTTAGTGGATTTTAAATTAAGCTGGTTCTTCCATCCTCACTCCATTAAAAAAAATCAATCACCAAGAACAAGACATAAATTTCAGAATGGTTTTGTTTATGAGAATTCATGTTTCTAAGTCCAACCTCTCTATACAAACTATTTTAGAGGAAAACAAAAACAAAAACAAAATAACAACATAAAACCCCAAAACAACTAAAAAAAAAACCCAGGTGTTTTAACATAGCATTTTATTACAACTTAATCCCATCCTTGAATGATTTTCTTTCAAGTTTCAACCATTTTTTTTTAAAGTAGTCAGTTTCCTGGTGGTTGCAATTTAATTAAGTAACCTTTCACACTGAGCAAAACCCCAAAGCAAAAGGGTCGTTAATCTTTCTAGTGATTAGATACACCACTAGAGCCTCAAACATTTACCTCTCCTTCCCCGCAGTGGAAATGGTTTTAGGAGGATCACGGTTCATACCTCACACTCCCTGGAGCCAGAGATGGTATATGTGCAGGGACCAGATCCATTAACCGATATATCCATGGTCTCAGAGTTCGTCGGCTTGTAGTCCACGTAGTATTCCTGTAAAGGGGAATTCATTTGTCTCTCGGACTCCCTCGCCTTTTTCCGTCTCCTCTTCATAAGTGAGTGCTGTTGGAGTTGTTTCATGCTGGCTGGGTACCGTTTCCAAGACACATAGATCACCAGGAGAATCATGGCCACCGAGAGGAACAGAGCCACGCTCCCTGCAATGATTTTGTGAAAAGACACATGCTCATACTCATGATCCGTACCTGGAATTTGAAAGCCCGGGGATGGGCTCACTGCCTCCAGTGTGGCTGGGATGGCATCCGATTTGAAGATGGTAGGTTTGGGGAAGAACGGGGGCTTCTGGGGAGTTTGAGGCGCCAGGTGTGATCTTTCTGTGTTGACCACCTGGACATCAGAGCAGATATTGTAAGTCTCCACAGCATCGCTAACCTTCTCACCCTGTATGTGCTTAGGCCCTGCACATATCATGGTACTTTCTTTATTCCCTTTGAAGTTCTTCAGCCAGTAGAAGAGAGGGCAGATGCTCCGACTACATTCCCACATGTTTCCCGACAAGGTGATGGATATTAAGGATATCCACGCATTGACAGTCTCCTGGGAGACATTGGTGAGCTTGTTGGAATCCAAATTCAATTTCTGCAAATTGGGGAGGCATTTGAACGTGCCAGGCTCGATTGCTTGGATGTCATTCCCTGATAAATCCAAGGTATGCAAGGAACTCCAGGTCCACGTTAGGCCTTGACTGACAGAGCGGATCCTGTTCCATTGCAGGTAAATGGACCGCAGGTTGAAGAGACGAGGAAAATGAGCAAAGTTGATCTTGGAAAACTGATTATGCTCCAGATGAAGCTCTTTCAACTTCAGAAGACCAGCAAATGCATTTCGAGATAAGCTTCTGAGACGATTGTAACCCAAATCCAGAAAGTCAAGGTTCCGGCAGTCTTGAAAAACCCTTATGGGCACAGTCTTTAGAGAATTAGATCGCAAGTGCAAAATGATAAGTTTCCGGAGGCCTTTAAACTGCTCAGATTGTAAGGTCTGAAGTTTGTTGTAGGAGAGATCCAGGTTGCGGAGGTTGGGGACTGGGTGAAATGTTTTATTGTGCAGATAGGTAATTTTGTTGGAGCTTAGAATTAATTCTTTCAGTCTGCGGATCCCTTGAAAGGCATCTTCATCTACTGAGCTAATGTAATTATGGTCAAGATAAAGCCATATAAGCTGGTTAAGGCCGGCAAACTGATTGGATTTGAGTTTCTGAATGCTGTTGAACCTTAAGGATAAACCTTGTGACCCTCCGGAAATGTTCTCAGGGATGTCTGCAAAGGCGTGAGACTCACAGTATACAATCTTGCCATCACATCTGCAGTTCTTTGGGCAAGCTCTCTGCGCCCCGGTCAGCATAACCAGCAGCAGGGTGGGAAATAGCACCAGAAGCACACTCATGCCTTTCAGCTGCGTGATTAGACGGAAACCTACAATAGCAAAGAGAACACAGATACACACTGTCGGACAGTTGTCATACAGCACCTCTGGCTCCCCCAGAGCAGGGGTATCCTCTCTAATTTAAGAACGGGATAGGAACACATTTTAACTATTAAAAATCTTACTTCCTTCAGTGCCCCATGCTTGCAGTTTAGACCTCATTCTTTCCTCCTTAGATTTCATGACATCACAGGACTGTAGTACTGTGACAAACCTCTCTGAGTTTCAAGAGTGTTACTCTATCCTAACCCTGGAAAGCTCAGGGCATTGCTTTTTATTGGATGCTGACATTTGAATAACAATAACATTCAGCCATCACTGTATCGACCCATAGTACTGAACAGAAGTAGACTGCATCTTTTGGTAAGGTCAGAACCATTACTTAGGAAACCTGGTTCCAGCACCTCTTTCCTAGTTGAGCAAACAGGCTGTGATTTAGCAAAAAGGGCTTCCGGGATGCTGTCAAAGTAATCCAAGTTTGTTCTGCCTGAATTACATACTGACTGCATATAAGGGCTGCAATCTCTGAGCCCTGAAAACTGGCACGGGAATATATACAGACAGCCCACAGTACATGGTTCATAGCAGTGCGAGGGGCTTTGGGGTGGTTAGGAAACATTTATTATTGTGTACTTTGGCCCCTTGTTCAGGAATACATGAGCTAAGATACATGATCACCCATACCTCAGATACCCCTAGCCCTAGTTAAGAGATCAAGTTTGTATACAAAATATGCAGAATATAAACTAATCATCATATTAGATATATTGCTGTTTTTATACCGGTATAGTTGCCCTGGCATATTTGAGATCTAAGGAAGGAACTGCTGTCAGCCTCCCCACCATCCTGACCTCCTCAAATCTCAGTGACAGCTTCTCCATCTCTCCCTGTTTCCATTAACTTCAGAAAGCCTGCAAAGTTGCAATCTATTAGCCTTTATGCCGCATTTTCAAGTCACTGCGTGTGAGGGGACTCCTCTCCACCTTCAACAGTAGGTACATTATTTTGTAACGGGAAAGAGAAACAGACAGAGTGACTACTGCAGGCTGTAATTTCTTTTTAAATAGTCATCTTTTTAAGTAAGAGATAAAATCCTAGTTTAAAAATTCTCTCTCTCTCTCTCTCTCTGTTGTCTCTTTTTCCTTTTTGCTCTTCTTCTTCTATTTATCTATTTATTTACTTAATTTTAAATTTAACACCATCCTGCACTCTGTTTTCTTGTCAGCTTCAGACTCATTGGAGTCCAACCCAGCTTTCCCAGACAGGAGAAAGAGGAAGGGGAAAAAGCCAGTCACACTCGAAAAAAAAAACAAAACAAAACAAAAAAAAAAAAAAAAAACAAAACTGGCAAATGACTACTGAAATTTGGAAGCTGTATTCAGGATACAGCTTCCAAGATCAAACAAACCTCCGGTGCCACCTCTGATAAAGTAGGGACCCCACCCCTGCACCCACACAGCCAAGTGTTAACAATCTTCTTGACAGCAACCCGAACACAAGCGTGGCTCAGATTATCAGGAAAGAGAAGCAAACACGGTATTTATTTCATGCTCTGTTCCCAAGCTGTGGATACGCAGACGCTAGAGACAGTCTTAAAGCTATCCCTCCAGCGTGTGTTTAACTCCGCGTTCTGCATGTATAGATTAAAAAAAAAAAGGAAAGAAAGGAAAAGAAAAAAAAAAGAAAACACTGCCAAAAGAAAAGGATCTAAAAATATAACAACTATAGCGAGACAACCCTAAAGTAGAGGTTGCCGCTTTGTGCCTGCTTCCTGGTGTTTAACAGCTAATGCCCAGCTGAGGATGCGGGGTTAGGATCAGCTTTGCTGAGAAGAAAACAACAAAAGTTCGCTTACCCATCCTTTGTCATCCAAAAAACGTCTGCCCCCCTCTCTCAGCTTTCTTCTTATTTGGTCTCTCCTGTAGAAATCACCACCACCTTCATGACTCAGTGCAGCTGTCATTCAAACCGTTCTGAGCTCGCATGTGAGCCAGTAGCCCCATGTAAACTTCCCCGGAGAGGACAGGCAGACACATACACAAAAATAATATAGATATACGTCTACTTAAAAAAAATCAGCACGGGGTGGGATGAAGGGGCAGGGAAGAGGAAGCCGCTGGTGGTGGGGGGGGTGCGGGAGGGGGGAGGGCCTCTAGGCTCTGAGGACCATTGTATAATTCACTAGGGACACATTAGCAGTAAATTGGCAATCTGTGAAAAGAGCTACAGCTCATCGGAGGTAACCAACTTCTCTGTGGGGAAAAAAAAAGAGGGAGAGAGAGAAGGGGAGAGAGAGAGAGAGAGAGGAGAAGGGGTAAAAAAAGAAGAAAAGAAAAGAAAAGGAAAATCCTCAGAATACCTGGCATTCCTTATTGTGCGGGCTTTTGCCATTCCCAGATAAAGCAATTCATCCTCAGGATTTTTCAGCTGTTGAAGCAAACAGGCCGCCTGTGCTGTGCGAGACCCCAGTTTAAAAGCTATGCAGGCTAGGTTTATCCATTTAGCTGGTCAGGTTGAAAGTGTTTTGTAGCTGTGCTGAGAGGCAGCCCTTGTCTAATTCAGAAGGCTTTCCAGAGAGTGATGGTGCTCAGAGCTGGTCGGTGCTAATGCTCGAGTTTGTGATACACTGAGTGCCCTCCGCTGGAGAAAACAGATTGCACATTAAAGACAGGAACAAGTGAGCTTGTCAGGGCTGTGCAGCCTTCCCCGCTCAGAAAGGGAAATTAAAGGCACAGGATCACTTCCCCCCCCCCCCCCCCGCTCCAGTCCTGTAAATTATAAAAGGTTTACGGCTGGGTTTATGCTTCACAGCTGCAGCAGCTGTTAGCAACTTCCTAGGTCTCTCTTCCTCCAAATGTCTGTGATCAGTAGGTTGGGAAAGTTGCTCTTGGTTTTAAATGGTTTGCTGGGTGCCACAGATGAGATTGTCTCATTTTCAATGGTAGGAATAATTTGTATTATACTTATGATCGTTGTTGCTTTTTTTAATATTTTTAAAAGACCACACATAAGGATGCCATCCCATTCTGGAGAGAAGACATAATGGTTGATTAAAGTTAGTTAATTGTGAAAATTTTAAGTCTAATCACTCCCTTCTCAGAATAGCTGTCCATAACACCTATTCTGTCTGCTACTTTGTACATTTATCAAGTGATTTATAAAATGACTTTGTAAAAGTTTATGTATGTAACTTAAGTGTTTTCTCAGATGTAGCTGAGTTACCAAGTGTCTGGGTAACAGAGACTGAATGGCAAACAATAACTGAATTGAAGCTTGTCAATTTTATTGCAGTTCCTTCCCTTAACACTCATTCACTTTTGCAATGAACTTTTTCTTATGCAAATTATTTTTTTGTTGTGCAAGCCCTCCTGAAAGACACAAGACCATTCCATCCCTGTGTTATCCTGGCACTTCTCTAAAATGTTCAGGCTATCCTGAAATGAGGACTGATGAAATCATAAAATATCTGAAGCAATTTTCAAAAAATCTACACTCCTCCTTGAATTTGTAATGGGGAACCTCGAAATGATAATAATATGTTATCTGCATTTAAAAAATCATTTTACATGTATAAGTATTTTTCCTGCATGTATATGTGTGCGGCATGTGTGTGCCTCAAGCTTACAGAAGCGAGAAGAGGGCATGAGGTCCACTGGAACTGGAGTCATGGACAGTCTCTGCGTAGTTCTGGGAATAGAAAGTGAGTCCTCTCCAAGAGGAATATATGGACCACCAAGCTGTGTCTCTGGCCCCATACCTCCAATGTTGTATTCCCCAGTGTTACTTATTTTATAAATATTTTGACAGATATTAACCTAAGTATACCTAGAATAACCAAAGAAAATAAATGCAGTGTAGTGCGGAGACTGCTAGGTGGTCAGAGGCCTAATTCAGCAGCTTTGAGAACATCAAAGGGCTTTTACCGAAACTTCTACAGCTGAAGTCAATTCTCACAAATGGATGATATTTAGAAATATTTTGGCTTTCGATTATTGGATCAAATATTATTTGTTGAAATGGAATGAAAAGATGACAAGCACTCATAAATTCACTCAGATTTATGAGTAGAAGGTCACAGACACTTGTCTAATCACTAAGATTTCTCAGAGGAAGAAAAAAGGGATCATTGGTCCCCTACATACCTCTCTCCCAAGAAGTAGTACCTGAGCTTCTATTTTAGGAATGTGTGCTTTTGGCTGAAGACTTAATACCTATTAAAATGCAAATTCATATCACAAGAGGCAATATAATTGTGGGTACTAAAAGGAAATAAATCAATCAATGAAAATGATACATATACAAGCTCTTCAAATTATTGTCGTTCACATGGAGACATAAAACCCACCCATGTATTCAGTGGTAGAAATTTAACTAAGGGGAAAATTGTTGATTCCAAAAAGAAAATCACCAGTAAAATTAAAGGAATATTTTTGATTGGCTAACTGGATATTTTGCATAGAATAGGTCAGGCAAGATCAAAGAACCCAACGCCTAGAAGAAAATGAAAAGCAGTAGTACTTTTATTTCCAGGAACATTTTTATTTGTGTGGGAGGGGGAATGAAATGTTCAGAGCAGATTTCGGGTGGAAGACGGAACTAGTGTGTATTTGATTTCATCGGCTCTGATATTTTGTCTATATTTTCTACTTTCTCATCTCATAAATATGTAGTTAGGCATGATGTTTATCTATCTACTTATGTATAAGATTTCTTCTGTTTGAATCTACAATATGAGAACCATTTTCGATGGTTGATTGGAAAAGTATCATTTTTGTATGATAATTAGCTTATAATACGCGAAGAGTGTGAAGATCTGAGGTTGGAAAGATGGATCAGTAGTTCAAAGAATTTTGTGGACCTGTTTCTTTCCTGGATCCAATAACATTAGCAAATAACTTACCATCCTTCTACCCCATCCCCATTTGCCAATTCCCTCCTCTGGTAATAGTAACCTAAACCTTTTACTTTACAAGTGGAAAAAGAATTGAGATTTAATAAGCATGGTGCATACAACTTGGAGGCATCTCAGCACTGAGGAGTCTAAAGAAAATGTCCACACAACTGTGGGTTATGAGTCTTTGTCTTAAAAACTAAGTTATATTCTCTAATAAATAATGTATTTCAAAGTTGATAAAATATTCTATTCTTCTTTTTGAAGATGTAGTCAAAGTGATAAGATGCAATGTACACACTATGATGATGTAGACTGATATGGAGTAAGATGTAAGATATTGTGTATAAGATTTGTTTGAGAAAAGTCTTTCCCCTCCCATGTAAACACATCACACACACACACACACACACACACACACACACACACACACACACACTTCACTCAAGAGAAAACTTTGATTTATCACTCTTCAGACCATTAAACACAGAGAAAATGACCACTGTGGGCTCCTTGTTGTGTTCCCTTAGTGAGCCCTCTTTGGGAATTGTATCTGATTCTTGCTAAGGAAAATCAACAGAAGATTAATGAGTTTCCTAGAACAAAGGAGAGCTAGGTTGTATTGGAAATAGCGTCCATGTTCAGCATTTGTCTGGATAAAAACATGAATATAAACTTTCCAGGAAAAAGAAGATGACTAAGTGAGAAGTCAGCTTGAGGCCAACTCAAATGCTAATGGGACAGGCAAGAGGAAGGGTCTCATTGTGTGCTTGGCTTAAATAACAAAAAGATAAATAAACAAAGGCAACAAAAGTCAACAGAATACAGAATACAGATACTAGAAAAAACACAAAGGAGAAAAGAGATTGGTTTCTTTATTCATTGTTAGTGAGGTTGTTGATGAACTACCAATACAATTAAGAAAACGAATTTTCCACAATCTCCTAGGGTCACAAATCACAACTCTTTATAATAGTTTAAGTGGTCCCAGTCTCAGAAGCAACCATTGTAAATGTGGAAGAAGTCATGATAAGAAAAGCTAAAGCCAGGTTGTCTTATTCTTAGGTAGAGGCCTGTCAGCCAGTGAAGCTTGGTGGAGAATAAGATAGGAAATAATTTTACTTTATAATATCTCATCTAACGCACTTGTCTACCCAAGATAGCCTTAAGAATCTAAAAGATTAGATGCCTCTGATATAATTTATGAGATTTGACTCATAAAATAGTTCTCAAACTTTTGGTACTTATGGAACTTCATGAAGAGGCAGTAGGATTCTTTTGTTGTTAGATAAGAAACCATTCAGTAACTGAAACCTGGAACTTGAAATTTTCCTTTATACAAATAATCACAAAACAAAAATTGCCAAAGCCTATATATAATTCAATGTCTATTTTAATGTGTGTGTGTCTAGATCTGAGAAAATGATAGAAAATTCTAAGAAGACTATAATCTTAAAACTGTATTGAATCTCTAGCCACATAATTATAATTATTGCAAACATTTAGCAGTATTTTAGTACTTGAAAAACATTCTCAATGAGCAATGATGTCCTTCGGTTTTAACAAAGAAATGAAGTCACTCTGTGTGAAACAATTGTACAGTAAGGGCTAGAAAGGAAGCTTAGTCAGCAAAGCTAACTGTGCAAACATGAGGACCAGAGTTAGATCCCAGGCACTCACATAGAATTTTGAGCATGGTGGCATAGTCTAGTATTCCTGGAACTGGACAGATGGAGACAGGACTTTCAGGGACTTTTTTGCTAGCCAACTCAGCCTAATCAGAAAGGCTGGAGTCCCAAATCTACCTGAAGAGGACAAGGTGTGCAGTTCCTGAGGAGCAACACCTATGGTTGACCTGTGCTCTCTGTACGAACTCGCATGCATGTAAATATGCTCACACATGGACATATACACATTATACCTTAAAACTGTACTTATGATAACATTACTCTAGGAGTGACAGTGTTAACTTCCCTTTTATTATAAACAGGACTTACACATATGTATTGAAAGTACACGAACATTCTAGGCAACCAGTTTTTCAAAATGCTAATTTTGGCTTCTTTTGAGAAATACACCTTTCTTCGATCTCAAAAATAGTAAATGGTGATAAGAGGTGGGGAAGACACCTGGAAAACTAATCTACACAGGACAGACTCCATTCTAACTCAGAAACCTCGATTCTGATGTTTTTAACAAACCTATAATATTCCTCTGGGGGGGGCATTGCTCCTCTGGTTGTAATAACATTAGACAGTATCATGGGACATGTATTTATTTGTACACTTATATTTTATAGCAAGCACAAACGTGTCTTTTGAATGATAAAAAGAGCTTTAGAAAGGTAGGGAAGGTAAGATTAATTAGTAAATCCATTGGTCAAGTGCTCAGGCTTCGAACAAGTCAATACACCAAGAAGTTAGTTACTATTGGTAATATAGTCAACATCACCTTCAAAACTTTCCTTTCTCCCTAAGATATTATTAGTTTTCCCTTTAAAAGTCCATATGGCTAAAAACTTAAAGACACATGTAAAAGATATCACACACCAACTCTTTGAAAATAAAATATTATTTAACTAGACTTAATGAAAATTTCATGGTCAGATAAAATGGCTCTAGTTGTTACCTAGTTCCCTAGGTTGCAATTCTCACAATTAAATACCAAAGATGTATTCCTAATCTAATTCATGTTACAATTCCAGCATGGTGACTCAAGCTCATTTTAGCATTGAAAAAGCTTCGGCAAAAGGACAGCAGCAATTGGAGGCCAGCCTATCTTACACAGTGAGACAGAAAGCCAAGAAAAAGACTGAACTGAAACCAACAAGAAAAAAAGATTTCAACAGCAGATTGAACAGGTACATTCAATATCTCTGTCTCATCTCTTTCTCCCTTTTTTGATGTACAAATTAAAATATGGATTGGGTCTAATTTCCACATTGACTTATACCCACATCTCCAACCCGAATAGGAATGGTTTTCTCTATTCAGAAAAATGAGATCTTTTGATAAAAGGAAAAGAAAAAAGACAAAGGAAAGAAAAGAAAAATTTACACAGATTCTACCCTTTGACTGGACAGAGCGATTACTTCCAAAAACATACTGAAAGTGAGAGAGGAAAAATTATATATATATATATATATATATATATATATATATATATAATATATATATAATATATATATTATATATATATTTCAACATTTTACATACAGAATGTTAATACAGCTGACCCGAAATGAGGAAGGCACATGTAAGGAATACTTTGGGGACACCATTAAAGAATTGATGGAATAGGTGTTTACCGGAAGTCCCACACCGGCGGATCCCGGACCGCAGCAGCTCTCTGCTCCCAAACCCCGTGGGAGAGAGACCTCACCGCCTGATCAGTTGGGCACTCCTGAGGTTGCAGAGCGGAGGAGACCACCAACACTGCCCACCCCTGCCCACATCCCTGGCCCAAGAGGCAACTGTATAAGGCCTCTGGGTTCCCGTAGGGGAGGGCCCGGGAGCGGCAGGACCCCTGCGCCTGAGACACTGCCGGAACCTGAAGGAAACAGACCGGATAAACAGTTCTCTGCACCCAAATCCCGTGGGAGGGAGAGCTGAACCTTCAGAGAGGCGACACGCCTGGGAAACCAGAAGAGACTGCACTCTGTGCACATCCAGGCGCCAGAGGAAAACACCAAACGTCATCTGAAACCCTGGTGCACGGAGGCTCCCGGAAGGAGCGGCACAGATTTTCCCGGTTGCTGCCAAGGCGGAGAGGACTTAGGCAGTACCCCACGAGCAAACTTGAGCCTTGGAACCACAGGTAGGACCAATTTTTCCCCTGCAAGAAACCTGCCTGGTGAACTCAAGACACAGGCCCACAGGAACAGCTGAAGACCTGTAGAGAGGAAAAACTACACGCCTGAAAGCAGAACACTCTGTCCCCATAACTGGCTGAAAGAAAACAGGAAAACAGGTCTACAGCACTCCTGACACACAGGTTATAGGACAGTCTAGCCACTGTCAGAAATAGCAGAACAAAGTAACACTAGAGATAATCTGATGGCGAGAGGCAAGCACAGGAACCCAAGCAACAGAAACCAAGACTACATGGCATCATCGGAGCCCAATTCTCCCACCAAAGCAAACACGGAATATCCAAAGACACCAGAAAAGCAAGACCTAGTTTCAAAATCATATTTGATCATATGCTGGAGGACTTCAAGAAAGACATAAAGAACTCCCTTAGAGAACAAGTAGAAGCCTACAGAGAGGAATCGCAAAAATCCCTGAAAGAATTCCAGGAAAACACAATCAAACAGTTGAAGGAATTAAAAATGGAAATAGAAGCAATCAAGAAAGAACACATGGAAACAACCCTGGACATAGAAAATCAAAAGAAAAGACAAGGAGCTGTAGATACAAGCTTCACCAACAGAATTCAAGAGATGGAAGAGAGAATCTCGGGAGCAGAAGATTCCATAGAAATCATTGACTCAACTGTCAAAGATAATGTAAAGCGGAAAAAGCTACTGGTCCAAAACATACAGGAAATCCAGGACTCAATGAGAAGATCAAACCTAAGGATAATAGGTATAGAAGAGAGTGAAGACTCCCAGCTCAAAGGACCAGTAAATATCTTCAACAAAATCATAGAAGAAAACTTCCCTGACCTAAAAAAAGAGATACCCATAGGCATACAAGAAGCCTACAGAACTCCAAATAGATTGGACCAGAAAAGAAACACCTCCCGTCACATAATTGTCAAAACACCAAACGCACAAAATAAAGAAAGAATATTAAAAGCAGTAAGGGAAAAAGGTCAAGTAACATATAAAGGCAGACCTATCAGAATCACACCAGACTTTTCGCCAGAAACTATGAAGGCCAGAAGATCCTGGACAGAAGTCATACAGACCCTAAGAGAACACAAATGCCAGCCCAGGTTACTGTATCCTGCAAAACTCTCAATAAACATAGATGGAGAAACCAAGATATTCCATGACAAAACCAAATTTACACAATATCTTTCTACAAATCCAGCACTACAAAGGATAATAAAGGGTAAAGCCCAACATAAGGAGGCAAGCTATACCCTAGAAGCAAGAAACTAATCATCTTGGCAACAAAACAAAGAGAATGAAAGCACACAATCATAACCTCACTTCCAAATATGAATATAACGGGAAGCAATAATCACTATTCCTTAATATCTCTCAATATCAATGGCCTCAACTCCCCAATAAAAAGACATAGATTAACAAACTGGATACGCAACGAGGACCCTGCATTCTGCTGCCTACAGGAAACACACCTCAGAGACAAAGACAGACATTATCTCAGAGTGAAAGGCTGGAAAACAATTTTCCAAGCAAATGGTCAGAAGAAGCAAGCTGGAGTAGCCATTCTAATATCAAATAAAATCAATTTTCAACTAAAAGTCATCAAAAAAGATAAGGAAGGACACTTCATATTCATCAAAGGAAAAATCCACCAAGATGAAGTCTCAATCCTAAATATCTATGCCCCAAATACAAGGGCACCTACATATGTAAAAGAAACCTTACTAAAGCTCAAAACACACATTGCACCTCACACAATAATAGTGGGAGATTTCAACACCCCACTCTCAACAATGGACAGATCATGAAAACAGAAATTAAACAGTGATGTCGACAGACTAAGAGAAGTCATGAGCCAAATGGACTAAACGGATATTTATAGAACATTCTATCCTAAAGCAAAAGGATATACCTTCTTCTCAGCTCCTCATGGTACTTTCTCCAAAATTGACCATATAATTGGTCAAAAAACGGGCCTCAACAGGTACAGAAAGATAGAAATAATCCCATGCGTGCTATCGGACCACCACGGCCTAAAACTGGTCTTCAATAACAATAAGGGAAGAATGCCCACATATACGTGGAAATTGAACAATGCTCTACTCAATGATAACCTGGTCAAGGAAGAAATAAAGAAAGAAATTAAAAACTTTTTAGAATTTAATGAAAATGAAGGTACAACATACCCAAACTTATGGGACACAATGAAAGCTGTGCTAAGAGGAAAACTCATAGCGCTGAGTGCCTGCAGAAAGAAACAGGAAAGAGCATATGTCAGCAGCTTGACAGCACACCTAAAAGCTCTAGAACAAAAAGAAGCAAATACACCCAGGAGGAGTAGAAGGCAGGAAATAATCAAACTCAGAGCTGAAATCAACCAAGTAGAAACAAAAAGGACCATAGAAAGAATCAACAGAACCAAAAGTTGGTTCTTTGAGAAAATCAACAAGATAGATAAACCCTTAGCCAGACTAACGAGAGGACACAGAGAGTGCGTCCAAATTAACAAAATCAGAAATGAAAAGGGAGACATAACTACAGATTCAGAGGAAATTCAAAAAATCATCAGATCTTACTATAAAAACCTATATTCAACAAAATTTGAAAATCTTCAGGAAATGAACAATTTCCTAGACAGATACCAGGTATCGAAGTTAAATCAGGAACAGATAAACCAGTTAAACAACCCCATAACTCCTAAGGAAATAGAAGCAGTCATTAAAGGTCTCCCAACCAAAAAGAGCCCAGGTCCAGACGGGTTTAGTGCACAATTCTATCAAACCTTCATAGAAGACCTCATACCAATATTATCCAAACTATTCCACAAAATTGAAACAGATGGATCACTACCGAATTCCTTCTACAAAGCCACAATTACTCTTCTACCTAAACCACACAAAGACCCAACAAAGAAAGAGAACTTCAGACCAATTTCCCTTATGAATATCGACGCAAAAATACTCAATAAAATTCTGGCAAACCGAATTCAAGAGCACATCAAAACAATCATCCACCATGATCAAGTAGGCTTCATCCCAGGCATGCAGGGATGGTTTAATATAAGGAAAACCATCAACGTGATCCATCATATAAACAAACTGAAAGAACAGAACCACATGATCATTTCATTAGATGCTGAGAAAGCATTTGACAAAATTCAACACCCCTTCATGATAAAAGTCCTGGAAAGAATAGGTATTCAAGGCCCATACCTAAACATAGTAAAAGCCATATACAGCAAACCAGTTGCTAACATTAAACTAAATGGAGAGAAACTTGAAGCAATCCCACTAAAATCAGGGACTAGACAAGGCTGCCCACTCTCTCCCTACTTATTCAATATAGTTCTTGAAGTTCTAGCCAGAGCAATCAGACAACAAAAGGAGGTCAAGGGGATACAGATCGGAAAAGAAGAGGTCAAAATATCACTATTTGCAGACGACATGATAGTATATTTAAGTGATCCCAAAAGTTCCACCAGAGAACTACTAAAGCTGATAAACAACTTCAGCAAAGTGGCTGGGTATAAAATTAACTCAAATAAATCAGTTGCCTTCCTCTATACAAAAGAGAAACAAGCAGGGAAAGAAATTAGGGAAACGACACCCTTCATAATAGACCCAAATAATATAAAGTACCTCGGTGTGACTTTAACCAAGCAAGTAAAAGATCTGTACAATAAGAACTTCAAGACACTGAGGAAAGAAATTGAAGAAGACCTCAGAAGATGGAAAGATCTCCCATGCTCATGGATTGGCAGGATTAATATAGTAAAAATGGCCATTTTACCAAAAGCAATCTACAGATTCAATGCAATCCCCATCAAAATACCAATCCAATTCTTCAAAGAGTTAGACAGAACAATTTGCAAATTCATCTGGAATAACAAAAAACCCAGGATAGCTAAAGCTATCCTCAACAATAAGAGGACTTCAGGGGGAATCACTATCCCTGAACTCAAGCAGTATTACAGAGCAATAGTGATAAAAACTGCATGGTATTGGTACAGAGACAGACAGATAGACCAATGGAATAGAATTGAAGACCCTGAAATGAACCCACACACCTATGGTCACTTGATTTTTGACAAAGGAGCCAAAACCATCCAATGGAAAAAAGATAGCATTTTCAGCAAATGGTGCTGGTTCAACTGGAGGGCAACATGTAGAAGAATGCAGATCGATCCATGCTTATCACCCTGTACAAAGCTTAAGTCCAAGTGGATCAAGGACATCCACATCAAACCAGACACACTCAAACTAATAGAAGAAAAACTAGGGAAGCATCTGGAACACATGGGCACTGGAAAAAATTTCCTGAACAAAACACCAATGGCTTATGCTCTAAGATCAAGAATCGACAAATGGGATCTCATAAAACTGCAAAGCTTCTGTAAGGCAAAGGAAACTGTGGTTAGGACAAAACGGCAACCAACAGATTGGGAAAAGATCTTTACCAATACTATAACAGATAGAGGCCTTATATCCAAAATATACAAAGAACTCAAGAAGTTAGACCGCAGGGAAACAAATAACCCTATTAAAAAATGGGGTTCAGAGCTAAACAAAGAATTCACAGCTGAGGAATGCCGAATGGCTGAGAAACACCTAAAGAAATGTTCAACATCTTTAGTCATAAGGGAAATGCAAATCAAAACAACCCTGAGATTTCACCTCACACCAGTGAGAATGGCTAAGATCAAAAACTCAGGTGACAGCAGATGCTGGCGAGGATGTGGAGAAAGAGGAACACTCCTCCATTGTTGGTGGGATTGCAGACTGGTAAAACCATTCTGGAAATCAGTCTGGAGGTTCCTCAGAAAATTGGACATTGAACTGCCTGAGGATCCAGCCATACCTCTCTTGGGCATATACCCAAAAGATGCCTCAACATATAAAAGAGACACGTGCTCCACTATGTTCATCGCAGCCTTATTTATAATAGCCAGAAACTGGAAAGAACCCAGATGCCCTTCAACAGAGGAATGGATACAGAAAATGTGGTACGTCTACACAATGGAATATTACTCAGCTATCAAAAACAACGAGTTTATGAAATTCGTAGGCAAATGGTTGGAACTGGAAAATATCATCCTGAGTGAGCTAACCCACTCACAGAAAGACATACATGGTATGCACTCATTGATAAGTGGCTATTAGCCCAAATGCTTGAATTACCCTAGATCCCTAGAACAAAGGAAACTCAAGACGGATGATCAAAATGTGAATGCTTCACTCCTTCTTTAAATGAGGAAAAAGAATACCCTTGGCAGGGAAGGGAGAGGCAAAGATTAAAACAGAGACTGAAGGAACACCCATTCAGAGCCTGCCCCACAGGTGTCCCATACATATACAGCCACCCAATTAGACAAGATGGATGAAGCAAAGAAGTGCAGACCGACAGGAGCCGGATGTAAATCGCCCCTGAGAGACACAGCCAGAATACAGCAAATACAGAGGCGAATGCCAGCAGCAAACCACTGAACTGAGAATAGGTCCCCCGTTGAAGGAATCAGAGAAAGAACTGGAAGAGCTTGAAGGTGCTCGAGACCCCAAAAGTACAACAATGCCAAGCAACCAGAGCTTCCAGGGACTAAGCCACTACCGAAAGACTATACATGGACTGACCCTGGACTCTGTCCCCATAGGTAGCAATGAATCTCCTAGTAAGAGCACCAGTGGAAGGGGAAGCCCTGGGTCCTGCTAAGACTGAACCCCCAGTGAACTAGACTATGCGGGGAGGGTGGCAATGGGGGGAGGTTTGGGAGGGGAACACCCATAAGGAAGGGGAGGGGGGAGGGTGATGTTTGTCCGGAAACCGGGAAAGGGAATAACACTTGAAATGTATATAAGAAATACTCAAGTTAATAAAAAAAAAAAAAAAAAGAAAAAAAAAAGAATTGATGGAATAGAAGAGCATCACCCCAAGCCAAGAGGATGAATTTCATCTTCTTCTGACTAAGGCTCAAGGCCTTCAATCTGTCCTGGCATTTAGATTCAGAGGATTGTTTATATTGGCATTATAAAAGATAGAGTGCAGTCAGTGGATGGTGGCGTGGAAATGAATATTTACAATACAACTAAGTCACAGACCAATGAAACACACAAACAAAAATAACATAAGCTCAAAGACAATCTCAGGAAAAGTCGAAATACCACAATTCTCCAATTCATTGTTGGTTATTAATTTATGCTGGTGTGAGCCCTGGAGGGTTTTGTCTTTCATTACTCGTACAAAAGAAGTATCCTTCTGATCTCTGCTGTCACTGACAAGCATATACCCATAACCTCACACAGTCAGTCAGTCAGTCAGTCAGACAGACAGAAGACAGACACACATTTTACATATATAATTTAAAAAGAACTTTGTGAGGTCCCTCTTACCAGAGAGTTTTCTAAGTTATAAAATGTTGACTTGGTCTGTGGCACTGCAATTACTTCTAAGTGTACTTCACTGTGTAGTTTCAAGGTAGCTTCTTTGATTGTGTCTACCATGTTTTTATATTGTACACACAGTTTCTATATCTGGTGTCCATTTTGATTATAAATCTCCTAAGAGAAGCTTTTCTTTGATACTCTGAGATCAACATTTAAAGAGCAGAATCTGTAGTATTCTAGACTTGTCTGTAATGTCTATTCTGAGAAGCTGGGATAGCGGTCTAGGCTGGGATATGAAGAGCTGAGGTGTTTACAACAGTTATGATGTTTTTGTCTGCTATTGGCAAGGATCAATAGGGCTTCTGACTCCCTGACTATGTCCACTTGGTTCAATGTCATGATTTTTGATCCCCTTTGCTTCTCATGTCAAATTGCCTGGAAGGAGTTAATCGGGTCTGGATAAGGTACAAGGTATGGTACAATTTCCCTCACTCCATCTGAGAATTTAACTCAGTATGAAGGCATCCACTTAAGGTGCTTGGCTGAAATTCTGAAATATATCTGAGAGAATAAAATTAAACATCATAAAAGCAATCAAAAAATTCAAATGAAGGGTAGAAATGCAGTAAAAACAACTGCAACCAGGACTAATAAAAAAATAAATAGGACAAAATTGCAGTAAAATGTGGAAAGCTAAATATTAGAATGAAAATTAATAATAAAAGGAAGAAAAGTGAGTTAACAAAACTATTTTTTACAAGTAAAACAAGGACCAAGAAGGAAAATATCTGATTAAAAGCTAAAATATATAAAATAAAATAGTAAGGGAATATAGTCGGAAAGAAAAGAAAAAATATATCTAATACCTCAACCAAGAATGATAGTTGGAATGGAGTTACTTTTTCACACTGGTTCCCCAGGGGTGTTGTGGGTACTGGGACCCAGCTGTGCTCAGTTTTAATCCTCAGCTTCCACCATATATGGGAATATGTAGGCTGAGCCCTGGCTAGCACTTCACACAAGGTCAGTTAGTGTGACAGTTTCTCCAAATGGCTCATTTCGGAGCCTTCTGTATAGCAGGATGTACAACATGCTTTAGTGAACATCAGTGGTTTTGGTAAGTACACAATGCTTGCTCCTATGTTTTCTATCTTTGGACAGAGGAATTTGGCAAAAGTCAGTGAGGCAGAAACCCACTGATCTTCAGAAGTATAAGAGTAATCAGGCAAACAATCCCTTCTGAGATCCTCAGTCCATGCAGGATGTAGCAAATGCCCTGCCCATGTTGTATTTCCAAAAGCTTTAGAGTGCAACTTCTGTCAGACTACTCGATGTTATGCTGGAAGGAATATGGTGATTTGAACTGTGTGATGCCTCGGCCTTGGTTCATATCCTTTCAAACCTTTCTCTTGTACCAAATTCCATGTGCTATGTCTTATTAACCCCAGACAATGGGACTATTCATGAGCATAACATCCAGAGCCCATTGTTCCTGCTTCTTAGATATCTAATGAGGGCATTGACAAACTTTTACCTCTATAACAGCACATTCTACTATCATTTCTCACCAAGTCAGTTCAGTAAGATAAATACAAGAACCTCAAATTTAAAAAAAAAAGGCTTATTTTCTGATTCCAAGAGAAACCATGTGATTACAATGTGATGGTGAATTTTGATTATCAACTCAGCATAACCAAGATTCATCTGGAAATAGAGTATTTTTCTGAAGGATCATCTATATTACATTGACCTGTGAGCCTGTCGGTGGAGGATTGTTTTAATTCACTTAATTGATGTGAAAAGAATCAGCCCATTGTGGTTCAAACCATTCCCTAAGCAGGGGACTCCGAGTCAATTAACAGCAGAGTAGAGATGAACACAAACTGTTGCGTAGGCATGAATGCTTTGTTTCTCAGAACTCTGGACGAAGTATGCGAACTGTTTCAAGTTCCTGCCTTAATGTACCTCAATGACGGACTGTAACCTGAAACTGTAGGCAGAATAACCCCTTTCTGCCCTAACATATGCTTTTATCCGAGTGTTTTATCACGGTAGTAGAAATTAAAATAAGACATGTAGCATCACTAATCACCAGGTTGGGGTCTTTTCACTCTGTCAGGTAGAAATTGTGAGCAATCAAGATGAAGCTCTCTGAGGGTCAGGTCACTCTTCTGTCCCTCAGTATTTGCTAGCCCTAACCAGATGCAGCAGTCAGGGCTGGGCAATAGCAGATGGCATCTTGTAGAGTTAAAATTCTCTTATAAGCCTTGGTAATTAGCACCCTTGCCCATAAGTGTATTATAACTTGTATGTTGTCTTAAGATACAAGAACCATTAGTTCAGAAAGTGTGGGAGTTCTTGTGTAGGGCTAGGAAATTTAGATTCCTCAGGATTTGGTAGTGGCTGGCTCTGTAGCTTCTGGGTTGTTCTTGATATTAGGTCACTCTAGATTCTTCTGCTGTTGGCCTCAGATAGTAATACAGCTCCTGATCTTAGAGTGTCTGCTGTGGATTCACTGTGAAATGTCTGTCGTAGGCATTTGTGTTTCAAAACTTCGTCTATAGTTGGTGATACTCCTTGGGGAGGTTGTTGAGCCCTTAAGAAGTAGATTTGCTAGAAGTCCTTAAAGTTTTATGTGCTAAACCTCACTTCCTATTCTTTCTCTTGGTTTTGATGCAATGTAAACAGAAGGCCTTCTGTTCCCATCTCTTCTTTGCCTTTTCTACATTTAGAATACATACTCTCCAACTGAATCGAAAGAAACCCTTTCTCCCTTAATTACATTATAGTCAGGTTGTTTGTGGCAACAAAAATATTAGGAAAGGCAGTATCTTAGGCCATGGTGTCTAATGGTTTAAGTTTAAAATCTATTGAACATTTCCAGTGACTTGAGCATGGGATTTTTATTATCCGAATCTTCAGAGCTTTGTACACTTCACTTGAAGTGCTGGCTGGTTTTAGTTCAAACAGAGTCATTTGGGAAGAGAGACATTCAGTTGAGATTGCTTCTCTCAGATTGGCCATGAACAAACCTTTGGTATATTTTCTTACTGATGTATGTATGTATGTATGTATGTATGTATGTATGTATGTATGTATGTATGTAGCTAGACTCAAGGCCCTAGAGCATTGGGGACAATATTATATCTGGAAAGGTAAACACCCCTCTTCCATGGTTTGTGTATCAGTTCTTCCCTCCAGGTTCCTGTCTTAAGTTCCTGCCCTGTCTTCCATGGATGAACTATAAGCTATAGGATGAAATAAACCCTTTGTTCTCCAACTTAGGTTTATCCATAATATTTTAACACAGTAGTAAAAACCCTTACTAAGACATTTCCTTAGCTCTCTATCTCCCTTTCCTTCTTCCATATCTCTTTCGTTTCTACCCTGTTTGCTTTCTGGAAATGTTTGGTTAACTCTTGTTGCTATCGTAGCGATTTTGGAGGAACACATCACCAACTTTTGCTGCTACTGCTGCTGATATTGTCAATCTCTGCTTTTGCGACACTATTCTCTTATGCATCTGTCAATGCATCTGGTCACTCTGCAGCCTGGTGTTTCCTAATGGTATTATTGTTGCTTTGCTCATGACTGTATCCATGAGGTCTTTACTCAGCCAACATCATTAAATGCTGGCAGAAAAAACAGTCAAGAAAAATCTATGGTATGGAAGTGTTAACCAAGTAAACCCTCTCCTAAACTTGGTTTTGGTCACAGTCTTTCACTATAGCAACAGTAACCTGAACCAAGACATTGTGTTTGAAATCATCTCAAAACTTTTTTCTTTTTGTTGCTTTTACTGAAAATTGATGGATTTTCCACATAAAACATCCAGATATGGCTCCACACCCACTCGACTACTTCAAGTTTCTCCACATCTCTTCTCCCATCAGGATGCGCTACCTTTGTGTCTGTCAGAAAACAATCAGGCTTCGGAGGGATAATATTATAATTTCACAAAACCTAACACAATAGGGTTGCACAAGACAAGCAAACAGAAGGAAAATAGCCTAAGAGAAGGCACATGAAACAGGCTTAATTGCTCACACACTGAGAAATCCCCTAAGTACAATATACTGGAAGTTACAGCTCAAAGAACCTGGTGAAGACCTGTGAAGGCTCCATGCATACTGCCTCTGTCTCTGTGAGTTCATGTGAACTTTGGTCATGTTATTAAACACGGTTTAAATATATGTTACCAAACTTATTTCCATACAGAGGAAATGTAAATTAGTGTAATTGTTTTCTTACTTTAAAAGCAAAAATGTTATAAGACTCAGAGAAAACATTTTCAACATTAAGCTTATGTTGCCATCTTAAGATGTTTTAGCATGTAACATGCTTCATTTAAATACATACATTATGGTATTGCTGTAAATGTAAAGGGAAAAATTATGGAGGTAAACTTGGAAAATAAGTAAGAATAGTCAACTGTAATATTTCAGATTAATTGGGAAAATGAGTATAACTGATAAAGTTAAAAAACAAAATGATTCATTAATTAAAAACTGGAATCAAAGTGGCATTCATCTTAATGGTTGAATTCCTATAAAAAAATCTACTCAAACAATAGAAGGAGGGGTGGAAGGATTGTAAGGGCCAGAGGTGCTAGATGACCTCAAAGACAGCATTTACACATACAACATGGTGGCTGCACATAGTCTACAGGCCTGTGACCATGTGCCGAAGACCTGCACAGAACCCCGACATGGAAGAGGCAAGGAGGAAAACAGTCCCAAAGTCAGCCCAGGAACTGTTGGCATTTGATTACTGCAGATGGAGAGAAACTCACTTTTATTTAAAGAGTGATATTTGGTATATTGATCACACTTCAGAACAGGAGTAGACACTAAACTAAACTAGACTGCATGTTTTTTATTTTTGTTATTTAGTTTTGGTTTTGGTTTTAAGAGAGAGAGATGACAAAGTTGGGTAGGTAGGAATTGGAAAAAGAAATGAATATGACTGAAATCTATTGTATGGAATTCTTAAATAAGAGATAAAATCATTACTTAATTTTTTACTCACAGACAAATAGATAAAGTAACATAAGGCACATTTACCTGATGAATTTTCAACTACTTGAATAATTTTTAAAAAGATTTATTTATTTTATTTGTCTGAGTTCTCTATAGCTGTCCTCAGATACCCAGAAGAGGGCATTGGATCCCATTATAGATGGTTATGAGACATCATGTGGTTGCTGGGAACAGGACCTCCAGAAGAGCAGTCAGTGCTCTTAAACACTGAGACACCTCTCCAGCCCCTATTTGAAGAATTTTTTTCTTTTTTTAAATTTTATTTTTCTTGTATATTTTATGTAATTACATTTCAAATGTTATCTCCTTTCTTCCCTTTTCCATACCCTTCCCCCTCCTTCTGCTCCAATGATGATGCTCCTACTCCCATCCACCCACTCTAACTTCAATGTCCTGGATTCCCCTCCATGTGTACTCATTGGTTGGTGGTTTAATCCCTGGTAGCTCATGGGGGGTGTGTCTCATTGGTTGATATTGTTTTTCTTCCTATGGTGTTGCAAACTCCTTCAGCTCCTTCAGTCTTTACTCTAACTCTACCATTGGGGTCCCTGTGCTCAGGTCAATGGTTAGTTGCAAGCATCCTCATCTGTATCAGTAGGGCTGTGGCAAAGCCTCTCAGGAGATACATATATCAGGCTCCTGGCAATAAGCACTTTTGGCATCAGTAGTAGTGACTAATACACAATGATACAAGTCCTTATGCAGGTGAATATAACTGTACGTTGAACTCTAATAAATTTAATTGAGATACACTATGACAATGCCAAATCCCTGATTCTGTTCTCAAGTAATTCTTAAAGATTTATTCTTAATTATGAGTATGAGTGTGTGTCTCTGGGTGTGCATGTGCACAAGACTGAAGTTGCCCACAAAGATCCAAAGACTGTTTCAGATCTCCTGGAGATGAGTTCAGAGTACCTTAGAGCTACTTAGCATGGATGCTGGGAACTGAACACAGGTCAGAAAGTGGTATGTTCTCTTAACTTTTGTTCCATCTCTCCAAACCCTAGAATGTTTTGAAATAAGTTTAAAGTAAATATCTTCCATGATTTGATGTACTAACATAAACTTATACTATAAATTTACTGTAGGTGTGTGATTCTTTAGGCTTAGTATTTTATAATCTAATCTGTTTTTATATTTCAACTAGGATTATAAATTTACTTAAAGCTATATCTTGCAGTTGGAAAGATAATCAGTGGTTAAGAGAATTTGTTACTCTTCTAGAGGAGCCTGGTTGAATTCCCAACACCATACAGTGGCTCACATCTATTTGTAACTAAAGTTTCAGGGGATCCAACACCTTCTTCTGGCCTTTGTGGATACCAGGCATATATGTACTTTATACACAAATGTGGATGAAATATTTATCTATATAATATCTTTCTATCTCTCTCTCCCTCTCCCTGTTCCTCTATCTCTCTCTCTATATATAGATAGACAGATATAGATATATCTATATATATGATAGATATAGAGATATAGAGATAGATATAGATATAGATCTATAAATATACCTATATTTCTATGTTTCATGTTTATTGACTATGAAATTCATATACATGCTAGTACTTGTGTGTGGAAATCAGTGAAAAATTTGACTGAGGTACAGCGGTGGCTTATGTTCACAATGCAAGCTCATCTTTCAATGGGCATCATGGCCTTAATTTTCCCTTTTCACTTTCGTGTTTGAATGTTAAAGTCCCTAAGTATATTTTACTTTATAATAAGAAAAATGTATCAAGTATACCAGAAAAAACAAAACAAAAACAAACAAACAAACAAACAAACAAAAAAAAAACCCAGGTGTTCTTTGGCTCCCTGCTCTACAATCCTTATAAACTCTCAAAGTTTGGCCAATCTGGGCTATTTTAACAATTACAGAATGAAGTCCCCCCACTTACTACACAATATAAAATAATTAAAATTTCATAAAATTATTTTTAGTAAGTTACAAGACATTAATATCTCAGCTAATCAAGCTAGGTTTTTTTTTTAAACATAAATCATGTATAAATTGTGATGAATTTTTTCTCTTAAGACAAACAAAACCTTACAAATAATAAAACATATTGGACAGTAAGGTGGCTTAGTGAATAAGGTCCTTGCTGCCAAGACTGGCTTCCTGAGTTCAGTCCTCAGAAACCTCATGATAGAAGGAGAGGTCCAACTCAAAGATGTTATCTTCTGACTTCCACACATACCCACTGGCATGCATACCTCTGTCTGTGTGTGTGTGTATGTGTATGTGTGTGTGTGTGTGTGTGTGTGTGTGTGTGTGTAAATGCATAAATAAATGAACATATCTCTAAAAAGATTTCAAAGTAAAACTCCTTAACCCTAACCTAACTACAAACACTCTATGAGTGCAACTATAGAAAACACAGATGAAAAATGACAATCTAAATTTGCTTTTCAAGGATTTTTGTTATTTTTATAAGTATTGAATTTAATTATGTTTGTATGTATGTTCACATGAATGCTGGCATTTGAGGAGGCCAGATATGCTGTTCTGCTGATGCTGGATTATGGATAGTTGTGAGTAGTGAGGTATGTTAGCTAGAAACTGAGCACTGCTCACCGCTGAGCCATCTCTCCAGCAACCCAAATTTTATTTTAAAAGTGTGTTTTGTCCCAACTTTAGAGTCTGTTTTGTACTTAATCATGGAAGAAGGACATAGCCACTGGTGCTGTCAGATCCCCATCTGACCCTGAATCCCTGTCAGATGAAGCAAACGTCATTGTGTTAAACATGAAAATATGAGGGACACAAAACGGATAGATTTCAACAGTGAAGCAGACAGATTATTAAATTTTACAAAAGCACAAACAAGAAATCTTCAGCTTGGCCACAGATCATAGCAATGCCAGTCTCTTCTGGCTTTATGGATTAAGACATTATTAAAACAGAAATGAGAATTCTCTAGATATATCCTGAAATATGTCTCACCAAACAAATCTGAACTAGAAATAATTATTTTTCAAATATATTTGTGAGCATAGTCACTCAAGTACATATATGCTGTAAATATGTTTCATTAGCTTAAACCAGTTTTAGATTCTCACAACTTGGATCTCATAAAAACATAGTGTTAAAGGTTTTCATTTAAAAAATGTATCTGTATTTTATTTATATGTATGTATCTCTCTTTCTCTTTCTCTCTCTCACTCTCACTCTCTCCTGTGTGACCACTGTGTGTGTGTATGTGTGTGTGTGTGTGTGTGTGTGTGTGTGTGTGTGAGAGAGAGAGAGAGAGAGAGAGAGAGAGAGAGAGAGAGAGAGAATATATATGTGTGTGTCAAGTGTGTGGAAGCCAGAAAAGGTTGTCAGGTTGTCAGCTCCCCTCAGCTTGAGCTGCAGCTGGTTGTGAATTGCTCAGTGTGAGTGTTAAGAACCGAACTTCAGTCCTGTGAAATAGTAAGTGCTTTTTAACTGCTGATTCAGTGCTTTAGTACCTAAACTATTTTCTTGCAGTGAACATCTAACTTATCCACAACTAGCCATTGTTATGATAGAAAAATGCTAATGAAACAATGCCTCTAAAAATTTCCAGAGGGAAATTCTAAGGCTGTGGTGCATGTATTTCTGAGTTCGTGTGTTATAGGCTTACCCATTTTTTCCTAGCTATTTCTCAATTCAGGGTTCCAGTTTCCAGAAAAACACAAAGCCTAGATGTAGTTAGACGTAATGTATTTAAAAAACATAATAGGAAAGACTAGATAAGTACCAGTACAGAATAAAATCATGTTAATACAGAGACATCTCTGAGCTGAGTAGAGTATGCTTCCCGGAAAACTCAGAGACTGTTTAGCTCAAGCATGGATACATGCAGAAGCAGAACAGAACTTCCATCGCTGGCATACTTCCAGAAGTGCAATGGGACAACGGTAGAATCATAGGTTTAAGGTGACTCTGTATTCAACAAAGAGTCACTGTCTCAAACTTGAGAAAAGCTTAGAGAGTGTTGAGTTCATGAGGGCAAGAGCTTTTGTGACAGGTCATAGTGATTGAATTTGCATCCCCACACATATGCAAAAAGCTAAGAAAGGTCTTAAGAGTCTGGAATCCAAAGAGGGGGAGATAAAAAGATCAGTAGGTGCAATGGCCTTCATCCTCCCAGAAAAGCACTGGTTCCCCATTTACTCAGAGACACCGCCACAAAAAAATAAAGCAGAGAATGATAATGTATAACCTCTCTTCTGAGAAAGTTCTAGTCTGCCTCTGCACCTACCAGAACATATGAATTTGTAAACACGTATATGCCAGATGCATGCACATGCATACACAAGTGTGTGTGCTCATCTGCATGTGTATACACACACACACACATATACACAAAAAGTAAAAATAACAAATATAAAATCAGCAGAATTTCCTGCCTTGATGCCTAACTTTTGCCATGGGAACTGAATGCTTGATTCACAGGACTAATCGTGAAAGGTAGAAGTTTTGAGGTTGCTCCCCCTAGACAAAAGTTTAGAGCAGAAGAAAGAAACTGGTCGGGTCCTGGAACTGCATGTTCCAGGAACTCGCTGACCACAAAATGAGTAATTATACCAGCCAGTTTGGCAACTTTCTCCCAGAAACTAGCTGACCATAAAGTTAGATTAAAATAGTAAAGAACAATCTTGAGAAATAGGAAGCTTCTCCCAGGAACTGGCTGACCATAAAGTTAAACAATCTTGAGAACAGGAAGCTTCTCCTTGTGATTTTTCACTGGTATTCTCAACATTTTCCAATGACGCCATCCCTACCCCCTTGGGTTGTGGTTTCTTCCTTTAAATACCCCTTCTCCCAGCTACTTGGGGTCAAACGCCTCTACCCTTGTGTGGGATATGAGCCTCGAACCCAGTGCACTGGTTCCTATCAATAAACCTTGTGTGATTACAGCAAGGATTGACTCTCATGAGTTCTTGGGGGGTCGTGTCATCCAGAGACTTGAGTGAGGGTCTCCCTGCTCCGAGGGTCTTTCAATTGTTTTGAAGATATATCCTCTATACCCAAGTATAGGAGCTTGAAGTCTGAAGGTATAGTGTAGCTCCTCATAGGCACAGTGGAATTCATTTGAATTTCATTTAGCTGAGGGGAACATAGAGAGGAGCAGTCCAGATCATGCTATGTGAGCCAAGCCTGATGACCACAGTAGAGTCCCTAGACACACAGGCTTAAACATGAGAACTGATTTTTGCAAGTTGTCCTCCTCTGATCTCCATTTGCACACAGTAGTATGCATATAGGGCATGGATCCCCCTACACACACATGCATATATACACAGTTACCCACAGATGAATACATAATTAGCTAGTCTACAATTTAACTATTTGACAAGCAGTGTGCAAAAGAGGAATTCATTATGATTCTAATAAGTGCAAATTTCAAAATTTATTCAGTCCTTCCTTTGTGTCAGTCATTGCTCTAAATGCTGTTTTTTGTTGATGTTGTTTTCAAGGCTAAGTGGTGAGTAACATTGTTATGTTCATTTTACTAATATTTCCTAATGATGGAGCAGGCACAGGTTTGTTTTATTTTGTTCTGTTTTCTCAGACCATGCAAACAATACAAGCTGTGGCCAATGTGGTCAATCCAGTCTGTGTGTCAATGCATCCCACACCTCTAGACTGGCCAACAGACTGGGTCATGCTGGAAATGGACTAAAATTTACTTTGCTTTACAATGAAGTTGGATGGACAATGACTGACCCACAGAGCTGTATTAGGTGCTAACTCACTCCTAGTCGTGAAGATGGTGACAACTGTAACTTCCAGCTATCACCCTCGGGGCAATAGCTATATGTGACCTGAGACTGGTCTGATTTCCTTCAAAGGGTCAAAGGAAAATGTTAAACTGCTTGGTTTATTTCCAGTAACTGGGAGGGAAGTTAACTATTTATATAATGATTTTATTTGCACCCAAGCAATTGACACAAAAGCAAGAATTACAAAGCATACCAGGGACTTCCTTTTGTTTAGAGTTTCAGCAGTTCTGTCTCAAGTAATGACTTTCATAAATATAATTCATTGACTCCAAAATGGAGCAGGGAAGTCAAGAGCATCCTAAGCCTACTCTGCCATTACACATTTATAGAAGGTCTAGAATTTATTTGAATGACACTGAGGACATAAATAAATAAGATGCATATTCATTTCCAGAAGTTCTTCCTTTGCTTTAAGGAAATGACGTGATGCTTATGTTCAGACCAAAGGATGATGGTCCTAGGTTATCTTATTTTTTGATTCTTGTTCTTTAGATGCTTGCCAGTTTTCTAATGAGAGACAGAAAGAGTGTGGTCTGGGGCAGGAGGAGAGGTGAGGAGGATCTCAGAGGAGCTGAGGTAAGGGAATCCATAATCAAAAGATGCTGTGTCAAAAAATCTATTGTTTTTCTAAGTTTATTTTAGTTTACTAAAAGTATGGTTCCTTCTGCAATACAAATACACAGGCTTTCTATCTCTCATTAGAAAACCAGCAGGTTTCAAAGAATAGCAATAACATCAGATAAACCCAAAGCAAAAGAGTCTATTTTAAATAAGAGAATAAGAGAAAAAGATTCCAGTTGAAACTCTACAAGGTGTGTTGTGGAGAATGTATTGAAAATGTAGACTGTGAGCATGACATATGGGCTATGTGGGTAATGTAGGTTTGAACAGGGAACAGATGTGCAAGGCTGGGCATCATTTGTTTATTGAAAGATATATCAGAAAACTCTCCAAATGAGTCTTCACAAGCACCAAAATATTCCAGTCTGTCTTTATGCCATTTTCTCTGATTTAACCAATACACAGGAAATATATGTGAGATTTATTTACAAACGCTTATAACCAGTGTTAACTTGGAGGTAATAGAGAGCTGATGCCTGGAACTGGATTGTAATGTAATATAGCCTCAAGCATTTGCATCTGTGCATACCATGTGCTGATGTGCTGTGCTACACAATGGTGCAAAATGGTGGATATTGTGTACAGCACCCAAATCATCAACTAATGTAATGTTCAGAAGTCAAATTTATTAACAGACTTCTGAATGAAATAATATTCTGTTTCTATAGCTAGTTTTCATGGATGAAATGAAAATGTAAAGCCCACAGATACATTTCACGGAATAATTGCAAAAGAGAAGTAGTGTAAATTCGCATCCCCTTTCTTTCTTTTTTTTTTTAAATTAACTTGAGTATTTCTTATATACATTTCGAGTGTTATTCCCTTTCCCGGTTTCCGGGCAAACATCCCCCTCCCCTTTTTTATGGGTGTTCCCCTCCCCATCCTCCCACCCTTGTTCCCCTCCCCCCAACAATCTAGTTCACAGGGGGTTCAGTCTTAGCAGGACCCAGGGCTTCCCCTTCCACTGGTGCTCTTACTAGGATATTCATTGCTACCTATGAGGTCAGAGTCCAGGGTCAGTTAGTCTTTAGGTAGAGGCTTAGTCCCTGGAAGCTCTGGTTGCTTGGCATTGTTGTACATATGGGGTCTCGAGCCCCTTCAAGCTCTTCCAGTTCTTTCTCTGATTCCTTCAACGGGGGTCCTATTCTCAATTCAGTGGTTTGCTGCTGGCATACGCCTCTGTGTTTGCTGTATTCTGGCTGTGTCTCTCGGGAGAGATCTACATCCGGCTCCTGTCGGCCTGCACTTCTTTGCTTCATCCATCTTGTGTAATTGGATGGCTGTATATGCATGGGCCACATGTGGGGCAGGCTCTGAATGGGTGTTCCTTCTGTGTCTGTTTTAATCTTTGCCTCTCTATTCCCTGCCAAGGGTATTCTTGTTCCCCTTTTAAAGAAGGAGTGAAGCATTCACATTTTGATCATCCGTCTTGAGTTTCATTTGTTCTAGGCATCTAGGGTAATTCAAGCATTTGGGCTAATAGCCACTTATCAATGAGTGCATACCATGTATGTCTTTCTGTGATTGGGTTAGCTCACTCAGGATGATATTTTCCAGTTCCGACCATTTGCCTACGAATTTCATAAAGTCATTGTTTTTGATAGCTGACTAATATTCCATTGTGTAGATGTACCACATTTTCTGTATCCATTCCTCTGTTGAAGGGCATCTGGGTTCTTTCCAGTTTATGGCTATTATAAATAAGGCTGCGATGAACATAGTGGAGCACGTGACTTTTTTATATGTTGGGAAATCTTTTAGGTATATGCCCAAGAGAGGTATAGCTGGATCCTCAGGCAGTTCAATGTCCAATTTTCTGAGGAACCTCCAGACTGATTTCCAGAATGGTTGTACCAGTCTGCAATCCCACCAACAATGGAGGAGTGTTCCTCTTTCTCCACATACTCGCCAGCATCTGCTGTCACCTGAGTTTTTGATCTTAGCCATTCTCACTGGTGTGAGGTGAAATATCAGGGTTGTTTTGATTTGCATTTCCCTTATGATTAAGATGTTGAACATTTCTTTAGGTGTTTCTCAGCCATTCGGCATTCCTCAGCTGTGAATTTTTTGTTTAGCTCTGAACCCCATTTTTTAATAGGGTTATTTGTCTCCCTGCAGTCTAACTTCTTGAGTTCTTTGTATATTTTGGATATAAGGCCTCTATCTGTTGTACGATTGGTAAAGATCTTTTCCTAATCTGTTGATTGCCATTTTGTCCTAACCACAGTGTCCTTTGCCTTACAGAAGCTTTGCAGTTTTATGAGATCCCATTTGTCGATTCTTGATCTTAGAGCATAAGCCATTGGTGTTTTGTTCAGGAAATTTTTTCCAGTGCCCATGTGTTCCAGATGCTTCCCTAGTTTTTTTTTTCTATTAGTTTGAGTGTATCTGGTTTGATGTGGAGGTCCTTGATCCACTTGCACTTAAGCTTTGTACAGGGTGATAAGCATGGATCGATCTGCATTCTTCTACATGTTGACCTCCAGTTGAACCAGCACTATTTGCTGAAAATGCTGTCTTTTTTCCATTTGATGGTTTTGGCTCCTTTGTCAAAAATCAAGTGCCCATAGGTGTGTGGGTTCATTTCAGGGTCTTCAATTCTATTCCATTGGTCTATCTGTCTGTCTCTGTACCAATACCATGCAGTTTTTATCACTATTGCTCTGTAATACTGCTTGAGTTCAGGGATAGTGATTCCCCCTGAAGTCCTTTTATTGTTGAGGATAGCTTTAGCTATCCTGGGTTTTTTGTTATTCCAGATGAATTTGCAAATTGTTCTGTCTAACTCTTTGAAGAAGTGGATTGGTATTTTGATGGGGATTGCATTGAATCTGTAGATTGCTTTTGGTAAAATGGCCATTTTTACTATATTAATCCTGCCAATCCTTGAGCATGGGAGATCTTTCCATCTTCTGAGGTCTTCTTCAATTTCTTTCCTCAGTGTCTTGAAGTTCTTATTGTACAGATCTTTTACTTGCTTGGTTAAAGTCACACCGAGGTACTTTATATTATTTGGGTGTATTATGAAGGGTGTCGTTTCCTAATTTCTTTCTCGGCTTGTTTCTCTTTTGTATAGAGGAAGGCAACTGATTTATTTGAGTTAATTTTATACCCAGCCACTTTGCTGAAGTTGTTTATCAGCTTTAGTAGTTCTCTGGTGGAACTTTTGGGATCACTTAAATATACTATCATGTCGTCTGCAAATAGTGATATTTTGACCTCTTCTTTTCCGATCTGTATCCCCTTGATCTCCTTTTGTTGTCTGATTGCTCTGGCTAGAACTTCAAGAACTATATTGAATAAGTAGCGAGAGAGTGGGCAGCCTTGTCTGGTCCCTGATTTTAGTGGGATTGCTTCAAGTTTCTCTCCATTTAGTTTAATGTTAGCAACTGCTTTGCTGTATATGGCTTTTACTATGTTTAGGTATGGGACTTGAATTCCTATTCTTTCCAGGACTTTTATCATGAAGGGGTGTTGAATTTTGTCAAATGCTTTCTCAGCATCTAATGAAATGATCATGTGGTTCTGTTCTTTCAGTTTGTTTATATAATGGATCACATTGATGGTTTTCCTTATATTAAACCATCCCTGCATGCCTGGGATGAAGCCTACTTGATCATGGTGGATGATTGTTTTGATGTGCTCTTGAATTCGGTTTGCCAGAAGTTTATTGAGTATTTTTGCGTCGATATTCATAAGGGAAATTGGTCTGAAGTTCTCTTTCTTTGTTGAGTATTGTGTGGTTTAGGTATAAGAGTAATTGTGGCTTCCTAGAAGGAATTCGGTAGGGCTCCATCTGTTTCAATTTTGTGGAATAGTTTGGATAATATTGGTATGAGGTCTTCTATGAAGGTTTGATAGAATTGTGCACTAAACCCGTCTGGACCTGGGCTCTTTTTGGTTGGGAGACCTTTAATGACTGCTTCTATTTCCTTAGGATTTATGGGGTTGTTTAACTGGTTTATCTGTTCCTGATTTAACTTCGATACCTGGTATCTGTCTAGGAAATTGTCCATTTCCTGAAGATTTTCAAATTTTGTTGAATATAGGTTTTTATAGTAAGACCTGATGATTTTTTGAATTTCCTCTGAATCTGTAGTTATGTCTCCCTTTTCATTTCTGATTTTGTTAATTTGGACGCACTCTCTGTGTCCTCTCGTTAGTCTGGCTAAGGGTTTATCTATCTTATTGATTTTTTCAAAGGACCAACTTTGGGTTCTGTTGATTCTTTCTATGGCCCTTTTTGTTTCTACTTGGTTGATTTCAGCTCTGAGTTTGATTATTTCCTGCCTTCTACTCCTCCTGGGTGTATTTGCTTCTTTTTGTTCTAGAGCTTTTAGGTGTGCTGTCAAGCTGCTGACATATGCTCTTTCCTGTTTCTTTCAGCAGGCACTCAGCGCTATGAGTTTTCCTCTTAGCACAGCTTTCATTGTGTCCCATAAGTTTGGGTATGTTGTACCTTCATTTTCATTAAATTCTAAAAAGTTTTTAATTTCTTTCTTTATTTCTTCCTTGACCAGGTTATCATTGAGTAGAGCATTGTTCAATTTCCACGTATATGTGGGCATTCTTCCCTTATTGTTATTGAAGACCAGTTTTAGGCCGTGGTGGTCCGATAGCACGCATGGGATTATTTCTATCATTCTGTACCTGTTGAGGCCCGTTTTTTGACCAATTATATGGTCAATTTTGGAGAAAGTACCATGAGGAGCTGAGAAGAAGGTATATCCTTTTGCTTTAGGATAGAATGTTCTATAAATATCCGTTAAGTCCATTTGGCTCATGACTTCTCTTAGTTTGTCGACATCACTGTTTAATTTCTGTTTCCATGATCTGTCCATTGATGAGAGTGGCGTTTTGAAATCTCCCACTATTATTGTGTGAGGTGCAATGTGTGTTTTGAGCTTTAGTAAGGTTTCTTTTACATATGTAGGTGCCCTTGTATTTGGGGCATAGATATTTAGGATTGAGAGTTCATCTGGGTGGATTTTTCCTTTGATGAATATGAAGTGTCCTTCCTTATCTTTTTTGATGACATTTAGTTGGAAATTGATTTTATTTGATATTAGAATGGCTACTCCAGCTTGCTTCTTCTGACCATTTGCTTAGAAACTTGTTTTCCAGCCTTTCACTCTGATGTAGTGTCTGTCTTTGTCTCTGAGGTGTGTTTCCTGTAGGCAGCAGAATGCAGGGTCCTCGTTGCGTATCCAGTTTGTTAATCTATGTCTTTTTTGGTTGTGAGCCTAGCCTTTAACGGCTGAGCCATCTCTCCAGCCCAATCTATGTCTTTTTATTGGGGAGTTGAGGCCATTGATATTGAGAGATATTAAGGAATAGTGATTATTGCCTCCCGTTATATTCATATTTGGATGTGAGGTTATGTTTTTGTGCTTTTCTTCTCTTTGTTTTGTTGCCAAGACGTTTAGTTTCTTGCTTCTTCTAGGGTATAGCTTGCCTCCTTATGTTGGGCTTTACCATTTATTACCCTTTGTAGTGCTGGGTTTATAGAAAGATATTGTGTAAATTTGGTTTTGTCATGAAATATCTTGGTTTCTCCATCAATGTTAATTGAGAGTTTTGCTGGATACATTAACCTGGGCTGGCATTTGTGTTCTCTTAGGGTCTGTATGACATCAGTCCAGGATCTTCTGGCCTTCATAGTTTCTGGCGAGAAGTCTGGTGTGATTCTGATAGGTCTGCCTTTATATGTTACTTGACCTTTTTCCCTTACTGCTTTTAATATTCTTTCTTTATTTTGTGCGTTTGGTGTTTTGACAATTATGTGACGGGAGGTGTTTGTTTTCTGGTCCAATCTATTTGGAGTTTTGTAGGCTTCTTGTATGTCTATGGGCATCTCTTTTTTTAGGTTTGGAAGTTTTCTTCTATGATTTTGTTGAAGATATTTACTGGTCCTTTTTGCTGGGAGTCTTCACTCTCTTCTATACCATTTATCCTTAGGTTTGATCTTCTCATTGAGTCCTGGATTTCCTGTATGTTTTGGACCAGTAGCTTTTTCCGCTTTACATTATCTTTGACAGTTGAGTCAATGATTTCTATGGAATCTTCTGCTCCTGAGATTCTCTCTTCCATCTCTTGTATTCTGTTGGTGAAGCTTGTATCTACAGCTCCTTGTCTCTTCTTTTGGTTTTCTATATCCAGGGTTGTTTCCATGTGTTCTTTCTTGATTGCTTCTATTTCCATTTTTAATTCCTTCAACTGTTTGATTGTGTTTTCCTGGAATTCTTTCAGGGATTTTTGTGTCTCCTCTCTATGGGCTTCTACTTGTTTATTTATGTTTCCCTGGAATTCTTTCAGGGATTTTTGTGTCTCCTCTCTATGGGCTTCTACTTGTTTATTTATGTTTTCCTGGAATTCTTTCAGGGATTTTTGCGATTCCTCTCTGTAGGCTTCTACTTGTTCTTTAAGGGAGTTCTTCACGTCTTTCTTGAAGTCCTCCAGCATCATGATCAAAAATGATTTTGAAACTAGATCTTGCTTTTCTGTTGTGTTTGGATATTCCATGTTTGTTTTGATGGGAGAATTGGGCTCCGATGGTGCCATGTAGTCTTGGTTTCTGTTGCTTGGGTTCCTGTGCTTGCCTCTCGCCATCAGATTATCTCTAGTGTTACTTTCTTCTGCTATTTCTGACAGTGGCTAGACTGTCCTATAAGCCTGTGTGTCAGGAGTGCTGTAGACCTGTTTTCCTCTCTTTCAGTCAGTTATGGGGACAGAGTGTTCTGCTTTCGGGCATTTAGTTTTCCCTCTCTACAGGTCTTCAGCTGTTCCTGTGGGCCTGTGTCTTGAGTTCACCAGGCAGCTTTCTTGCAGCAGAAAAGTTGGTCTTACCTGTGGTCCCGAGGCTCAAGTTCGCTCGTGGGGTGCTGCCCACGGGCTCTCTGCAGCGGCAGCAACCAGGAAGACCTGTGCCGCCCCTTCCGGGAGCTTCAGTGCACCAGGGTTCCAGATGGTCTTTGGCTTTTTCCTCTGGCGTCTGAGATGTGTGTGCAGAGAGCAGTCTCTTCTGGTTTCCCAGGCTTGTCTGCCTCTCTGAAGGTTTAGCTCTCCCTCCCATGGGATTTGGGTGCAGAGAACTGTTTATCCGGTCTGTTTCCTTCAGGTTCCGGCGGTGTCTCAGGCAGGGGTCCTGCCGCTCCTGGGCCCTCCCTCACAGGAGCCCAGAGGCCTTATACAGTTTCCTCTTGGGCCAGGGATGTGGGCAGGGGTGAGCAGTGTTGGTGGTCTCTTCCACTCTGCAGCCTCAGGAGTGCCCACCTGACCAGGCGGTTGGGTCTCTCTCTCACGGGGTCTGGGAGCAGAGAGTTCTTTCTTGATTGCTTCTATTTCCATTTTTAATTCCTTCAACTGTTTGATTGTGTTTTCCTGGAATTCTTTCAGGGAGTTTTGTGACTCCTCTCTATGGGCTTCTACTTGTTTATTTATGTTTTCCTGGAATTCTTTCAGGGATTTTTGTGATTCCTCTCTGTAGGCTTCTACTTGTGTATTAATGTTTTCCTGTGTTTCTCTAAGGGAGTTCTTCTCGTCTTTCTTGAAGTCCTCCAGCATCATGATCAAATATGATTTTGAAACTAGATCTTGCTTTTCTGGTGTGTTTGGATATTCCATGTTTTTTTGGTGGGAGAATTGGGCTTCGATGATGCCATGTAGTCTTGGTTTCTGTTGCTTGGGTTCTTGCGCTTGCCTCTCGCCATCAGATTATCTCTAGTGTTACTTTCTTCTGCTATTTCTGACAGTGGCTAGACTGTCCTATAAGCCTGTGTGTCAGGAGTGCTGTAGACCTGTTTTCCTGTTTTCTTTCAGCCAGTTATTGGGACAGAGTGTTCTGCTTTCGGGTGTATAGTTTTTCCTATCTACAGGACTTCAGCTGTTCCTGTGGGTCTGTGTCTGGTGTTCACCAGGCAGGTCACTTGCAGCAGAAAAGTTAGTCTTACCTGTGGTCCCCAGGCTCAAGTTTGCTCCTGTGGTGCTGCCTACGAGCTCTCTGTGGTGACAGCAACCAGGAAGATCTGCGCAGCTCTTTCCGGGAGCCTCCGTGCACCAGGGTTCCAGATGGCGTTTAGTGTTTTCTGCTGGCATCAGAGATGTGGGCAGAGTGCAGTCTCTGCTGGTTTCCCAGGTGTGTCTGCCTCTCTGAAGGTTTAGCTCTCCCTCCCACGGGATTTGGGTGTAGAGAACTGTTTATCTGGTCGGTCCCTTCAGGTTCCAGTGGTGTCTCAGATGCAGGGGACCTGCTGCTGCTGTGCCCTTATCCAAGGGAAACCAGAGGCTGTATACAGTTTCCTCTTGGGCCAGGGATGTGGGCAGGGGTGGGCAGTGTTGGTGGTTTCTTTCCCTCTGCAGCCTCAGGAGTGCCCACCTGACTAGGCGGTGAGGTCTCTCTCCCACGGGGTCTGGAAGCAGAGAGCTGCTGCGGGCTGGGATCCTCGAGTTTGGGACTCCCCCACATCCCCTTTCCTATATACAAATGTGGCAGTAAGAGGACAATTTTTAGGACCTTATTGAATAGGTCCTGGGAATTGAACTTGTGTAATCAAGCTTGGCTACAGTTGCTTTTATCGCTTGAGGTTTTCAAATCATCCTAAGAAGTACTCATTTATTTCCATTAAATAAATAATTGAAATATTTCAATTGCATAGATAATCATATATATTTAGTGTGTTTTCTTTCTGATATACACATAATGTAGTTTCTACATGTATTATATGAATTTTATAAATTATTCCTATGAGAAAGTGTTTTAGCTAATAGAGCTTATTATATATACTATTGATCAGTGACCAATGGTTGAATGACTTGTTAAATGGTTTGACTAAATGCAAATCTTAAACACTTTTACATGAAACAGACTTCATCAATGATGTTTGATCTGCCAGGGGTGCTTTCAAAGGAAATGCTGCACTAAGCATGTATGTGTGTTCAGGAAAAAGCAATGCCTTAACACAAATTTCTCCAGTTTGGCACTATTGACATGTTAGAATGGATAATTTGTCCTACAAGACAGCTCATAAATTGAACAAAATTCCTGTACTATTGTGCGTGTATTTCAGTAAATATATATATACATATATATATATTTACTGAAATTTACTTTGCTTTACAATGAAGTTGGATGGACAATGACTGACCCACAGAGCTGTATTAGGTGCTAACTCACTCCTAGTCATGAAGATGGTGACACTTGTAACCTCCAGCTATCACCCTTGGAACAATAGCTATATGTGACCTGAGACCGGTCTGATTTCCTTCAAAGGGTGAAAGGAAAATGTTAAACTGCTTGATAAACGTATCAGACCTCTAGACCTTAGTAGGACTCCAGACTTTAGCACAACTGAAACCAAGCTCACAGTACCATTTAGACCTTGAAACCCAGCATTATGACAACACTACTTGCTAAAAAGAAAATAAAGAGTCAATTCATCAAGATCCATAGTTCTGGGAAAGTCCTTAAATGTACTAACTAACCCTTCTTTTTGGCTTGTCTAATTCTGCTTCTGGCTAACTGTTCTTGCTAACTGAAGTTTGTTAACCTAGGAGATGATTTTTGTGCTTAAATGCTCACCCTGAGAAAGGCTGGAATCTATGGTCAAAACATCCAGTGTAGTCAGCATTAGAATAATAAAGATTTTCTATTTAGTTCAAACTGTGTTTGCGTAGTTTTCTGGGGTGAGTATCTCACAGTAAAGTGTGGATGCATGTGTAGTTACATGTGTACACAGGAATGTGGAAGTCAGAGGTTGGTGTCAATGATTTACTGCTCCCTACTTTATTCATTGAGACAGAATCTCTTGATCTCACTAATTTATGTAGCCTTTCTAGACAACTCTTCCTCCTGAATGCTTAGTTTACAGGTAGGACACTGTCTTGTCAGGGTTTATATTCCTGCACAAAACATCATGACCAAGAAGCAAGTTGGGGAGGAAAGGGTTTATTCAGCTTACGCTTCCACATTGCTGTTCATCACCAAAGGAAGTCAGGAGTGGAACTCAAGCAGGACAGGAGCTTGGAGGCAAGAGTTAATACAGAGACCAAGGAGAGGTGCTGCTTACTGTATTGCATCCCCTGGCTTGCTCACCTTGCTTCTTATAGGACCCAGGGCTACCAGCCCAGGGATGGCTCCAAGCAAAATGGGCCCTCCCACCCTTGATCACTTATTGAAAAAAGCCGTACAGCTGGATCACATGGAGGCATTTCCTCAAGAGAGACTCCTTTCTCTGTGATATCTCTAGTTTGTGTCAAGTTGACATATAAAACTAACTAGTATAGACACCACACATGCCTGGCATTTCAAATATTGGTGCAGGAGATCAAAACTCTATTCCCCCCTGTGTTTCAGATGTTGCTTTATCCATTGCAACATTTCCCAGCTCCACAGTGTGGGGTGTTTAATGATATTCCTGGATTTTCTCTATAGTTACTTCTGACATCTCCCTTCATCAATTAGAAACACTCCAAATGTATGCAAATATGCAAACTGTTCCCTGGGATGCAAAATTAGGGGGCCGGGTTCCGATATGTAGTTCAGGTTGCCTTTAAACTTATATAAGCCAGGTCTGCCTCAATGGGTGATGACCTTGTCTCTGCCTCCCAAATGTTGGGATTAACAACTCACACCACCTTGTTCTGCTCACCCTCTTCCCTTATTGATAAGAGAAGTCAGAATAATTAGAAGGCACAAGTCATGATCAGGATATTAAAAAAATTCCCTCTTTCTAGAATATTCCTGAAGTTCAAGAAACAATATTTATCAAAAACCGCTTTGGGGAAGTGAAGCCAATGTGGGTTACTAGATTAGATTTAATAAAACTAAATGATTAAGAATACAATGGCATTTTAAAGTTGCCATGTACAATGAAAAAATAATTGATCACTCCATGTAATTTAACTCATCTGGATTCCCAATTATGAGAACATAATAATTGACATCACTGCTTTACAGTTTTTTAAAAAGATTTATTCTTTTTTATTTATGTGTATATGTCTACATGAGTATATACCACATGATTGTGGGTGTCCATGGGAGGCAGAAGAGGGCATCAGACACACTAGAGCTGTAGTTACAGGCAGTTTTGCAGGGCATCAAACCAGGGTTCTCTGTGTGAGTTGTAAGTACCTTTAAGATCTGAGCCCTCTCTCCAGGCTTTTGGCTGTTTCTTCGGGCCCTGAAAGATTAATTCATGAAACTGTAATCCAAACTTTTCACAGTGGAAGATGGACACAATTTTATTACAAAAAATAATGAGCATTTCGAAATGATTCATTTCTCATCTTATTACCAGTAATGTAATATGAAATGCTACCTAACAAATAAAATATCTTAACAAGAAATAGTAACTGTCTAAAAATAAGATGTGAATCATATCATAATTAAGAGCACATGTTGTTAGCTGCTGGAAAAACCCCAATCAGTTATTTGTTGAAACACACAAAAACAATTGTAACGAAAGGGAGAAAAATGTTTTATTACAATTCTTAAACATTTCCTTAAATAATAATGGAAGTAAAGATGGAATGCACACACCAAAGAGGGATTTTTATCTTCTATAGTAAAAGGAATCTTTATCACTAATGATAAGCTGAGACTTGAATATGTCTCAAATGCAGTAAGAATAAGTCACGCTTATGTTATGCTTGTGTAGCTCTGTGTTCTTGTGGCATTTCTAACAGTGAGAGTCTCTGATTCTGTTGCCTGCCTTTGAGACTCTTTCCCCTCACACTGGGTTGTCTCCTTGCTTCCTCCAGCCTTGATGGGAGAGTATATGCCTCATCTTATTGTAGCATATTAGGTCATGTTTGTCTGATGTTCTTGGAATGGCTTCTCTTTTCTGAGAGGAGATGAAACAGGTGTGTATGTGGGGAAGGAGCAGAGGTAGAGGGGAGAGACTGTGGGGAAGGGAGGAATGGGATACTGTAGTCAGGATGTAATACATGAGAGAAGGATAAATAGAAAGGTAAGAAAATAAAAATGCAAATAATAGGCAAGTTGGCGCAGCAGGTAAGAACACTTGCTATGGAGGCATGCAGACCTGAGTTCAGAGTCCATCACCCACATAAAAAGAAGTCTACTTGGAACAAGCAGCCCTAAACTAGTGGTCTATATTAAATCCCTCTCGTCAGGGCTTAAGGATCCCTGCTCAACAGATGGCAAAAGGAGAGGATGGGGGATACCAAGAAAGCAAGGTCCTTTACATCATTCAGATTAAAGCACGTGTGAATGCACAGTCCGAGGCTGTATGTAGCAGGTCTGTATCATGTCCTTTGTTCATGCTATGGCTTCCAGTTTAGTGTTTTACATAGGATTTCTGTGTATGTAAAGGATAGGGTCTCTGACTCTTGTGCCTTCTCTTGGACTCTTCTCTTTCTGCTTATTTGTTTTACCTAATTCTAATGTATTATATTATTATACCATACCAAACCATACCATACGATCCTTTAGAAGTCTGTTTGTTTTCTAATGAGAGATGTAAAGGGAGTGGATCCAAATGGTGGAAGATATGGGAGGAACTAGGAAGAGTAGAGGGAGAGAAGACCACAATTGGAATATATTTTAAGAGAAAAGAATCTATTTTCAATAAAAGAAAAATAAAGAAGAAGATGTGTGTTAAGCCATGCCTATACTAAAACTGGAGAAATATGTGGATGGAAACAAAATGATCTCTGGGGTTTGCTGACTGTCAGCCTAGCTCACATTTAGTGAGAGACCCTTTCTTAAATCGAAAGTGAGAGAACAAGACACACTGCATCCTCCCTTGGCCTCTTGTGCATATATGGACACACACACACACACACACACACACACACACACACACACACACACACACACAGGAGGTAAGGAGGCAAAAGAATAATTCAAGTTTCAAGTATGGTAATTCTAGGATGAGAGACTTGTGTCAGCTTCTGAACAATTCAGCTAGCTATGTGGTCACTTCTTATTGCTGCTATGAATAGGAAGGAACCTGAGTTATGTGATACTCACTTGTGGTCTTATCATGTGTGTTTATGCTTTGTATAGAAAAAGAAACATCAAGCAGTGCCTGAATCCTAGAGGGATTCTTCTCTAAAAGATGTCAAGATTTACTAAACATGTCTGCAAGGTATACAGACCCTCTTACAAGTTTCACACTGTCCTCCCTCAGAGACAGCTGTCATTTTAGCAGGTAACAATGCTCCTATGTGAAAGAGTATTGCAACATCATGAGGCTTTTTCAAGAAGTATCTATGACATCTTGACACATGCTTTTGTGAAAGTTAAGCATAGCTCTTATTGCAAAAGAGATGGAATAGTTTATTCTTTGCTGAATGTGTGTGGTGATATTTGGCTTAGAATAATCACAGAACATAGATTCAGGTTTTTCTATGTGGCATATTTCAATATAGAAAAGATCCCACAAACGTTTTACAGTTACAGAGCAAAAGAACACCTTAAGCAAAGGCACTTGCCAGTTATTGTGCTGGGAAGAGAAGATAGGTTTAAAGCAATATGCAGAACCCACTGCTGTAAGTTTTAGGTGATGACATTCCTGTCTTTATGGTTGCTAGAAGAGACTGGTTTGTTATGAATATATTGGAAAAGATTTATCCCCAGCCATACAGATGTAAGATCAGAGTTGAGCAATGAATGGATATAGTTGAGTTTTCAGGTAGTCCAAGATTATTTTGTTTCTAGACTTGAAATATTCCAGTTCTGCAGTTATGACTTAATGCAACAATATGCATCGTACACACACACACACACACACACACACACACACACACACACACACACACACACCACATTCCTTCCTGCCACCAAGTAACTTTAGTTCATAGGTTCCTCTGTTGGAGAAGTATCACTTCTTATGATGATAGAAAAATGTATCCTTAGAATGCAATAGAGGTCATGTTGACATGCACAAGTTCAAGCCAGCCAATATTGTTACATAGATAGAGTAAATGGTCTCTAGGTCCCACCTTTAACTGAAGAAATATTGTCAGTTTATATCTACTGGGGAAAGAGAAAATATGCTTAATAATGGGATATGCCTTTTGAAGCTAGTAAGAAAATATAATCTTTTAAAACCAGAAGGCTTCCTTCAAGCAAAATAAGAAATCCACATGATCTTAAAACACAACAAATGTATGATGTGTAAAAGAACATAATATCTTGATCCCCATTTGTGGTTTCATTGAAAAGAAGATCAGCATCATTTCTAAATTCTTTTTATAACCTGGAAAAAAAACAATAGCTATCCCAATAGTTAAAGTTTTAAGAGATCTAAACATAAAGTAAAATTTAAGAAGTATATTTGAAAAAGTTTGGGAGTTGGTAGAGATAATGTTTTAGGAATTTTATTTTAGATTCTTTGGTGCCTGATTTTGATTCAATCAAATGTCACCCAGATTCCATGATATCATGGATATGTGATCAGATAGTGTTGGCACAAGTTTTAGTTGATAAGACAAATCTGAATGGGTTTCCAATATGGAATGTGTTTACTGAATTGAATTGCTTTGTGGGGTTGATAGTAGGGGTACTAGGTAGGATTGTCAAGCATTACTTGTTAGGTAGAGATTTTGGGTGGAGTTATTGAGTGAAGTTTCTGCTTAGAGTTTATGGGGAGAGTAGTTGGCTATAGTTGATGAGTAGAGTTTCTGAGTATGGTTGCTGGAGATGATTGATAAACAGGGTTGATTATAGGTATGATTGTTGAATAGTGTAGGGAAGAGTGGTTGGGTAGAGTTGTTGAGTAGAGTTATTGGATAGAGTTGGTAGGTATCGTTATTAGGTAGAGTTTCTAGGCAGGTTCTTTTTTATTCCTTAGATAGAGCTGCTAGGAGAATTGCTGAATATGGATCCTGAGGAGAGTTTCTGGGTAGAATTGTGGGATAATGTGGAAGGATAGAATCGATAGGTATAGTTGTTAAGTAAGATTACTGTGTACAGTTTCTTGGTAGGATTTCCAGGAAGATTTCCATGTAGAGTTCCCGAGTAGAGTTGATATGATAGGGTTACTGATCTGTTCCTCCCTGTTGAAGCTGGGTGGCATTTTATATGTCTTTCCCAACTGATGAACTCTCCCTGTTTTAGTTATTTATTTAGTTGGTTTCTTATAAGTTCACAGAGAAAAGATTCTTCAGCAAATTCATGTTATTATAATTGCATGGAAGTTTCTTAAAATAGTATAATAACTCTCTTAGCAGAGGTTGTTCATATAGGTTTTAGAGGATATTTTTGTCTAACGGAGCTGAAAGCTCCAGTTAATTTTGATGTGTGTGTGTGTGTGTGTGTGTGTGTGTGTGTGTGTGTGTGTGTTGTGGTGTGTTTTCACATGCATATGCAATCAGGATATTATGCTTTAATTGTGAATATTTTTATCCACTGAGGAATTTCCCCACCCCAATTGATGTCATGGTTTCCATTTAACTGCAAAAACTGATTATTGGGGATTGGAGATCATAAGCATCATGAAAATTCTAGATAAAGAATGGTTTGAGTTATACACACTCCTTATAAGTATTCTTGCACTTATATTACTGTTAATAACCCTGCAAATATACATTGCTTCATCACTTTGAACTTTGGTGTCATCCTTATTTTGGTCTTTTCTTGATTCCTTTAGTGAAGAAAGTAGATATGTGTTTTATCTCTCTAGGAAAAGTCTGTAATATAACAGTACTCTATTGGTTAAAAATATAAATTTATTTATTATAGTAAACTAAACATACATGTACTTCCAAACAGCATTGGCAGAGGTCTCAAATGGTTACTTTTCAATAACACTTAGTACTTAACAATAAGAGAAATTTACAATTCCAAAAGTGTCATTGTTGGAAACATAGGAGAATATGATTAAATATGCATTTTAATACCTGTGAGATGGGGAGAGTCACTTGCCATCATGTTGATGATCTAAATTTAAATTTTAGGAACCACATGGTTGAAGCAGAAAACAGACTCTTTTGTCTCAGTCCTCCATATATGTGCCATGACACATGTGTGCATATGCACATACAAAATAAATAAACAAATAAATAAAATATAAGTGTAATAAACAGACAAGAAAAATATGTAAATATAATAAGTAAACAATACAAAGAACCAATAAACAATGGTTTTGATTGATTGAGGAAATCAATAGGATGGACCAATGCTTATCTAAATTAACTAAAAGGGATAGAAATCATACACAAATTAACAAAATAGTTAATGAAAAAGTGTAAATAGCAGTAACAATAAATAAAGCCAAATAATTCATTAGGACATACTTTAAAAACCTGTATTCCAAAAAGATCATTTTCTTGATGCATACTATGTACCAAACTTAACCCAAGACCAGAGAAGCAAGACTTATAACCACTAATGATTTCTTTTTCTTGATCTTATTATATTTTATTTGGTTATGTTTGGTTATTTGATGACATCTAGCTTATTATTTTTGTGGATTTCCTGAGTGTGTGAATGAATGGGTTTCTAATTTTTATGTCTTGTCTTGGGTTTTTTTTCCTTCTCTTCATTTGTTTTGACTAATTCAAATTTGTTAATCTTTATCAAACTATATTTTATTTTACTATATTTTTAAAAAAAATAAATGAATGAACCTGGGTAAGGTGGTACATGCCTGTAAGCACAGGAGATAGGAAGCAGAGGAAGGTGAATCTCTTGAGTTTGAGGCCAGCTTTGGCTATAGGGCAAGTTCCAGAATGGTCAAGACTAGAAAGAAGAAACCCTGTCTCAAAAATGGCAAAACAGCAGAAAAGAAAAAAAAAGAATGAATAAAAACTTAGCCACTAGCAGAAGTTAACAGAACTATCATTAATTTCTGTTGGGAGAGAAAAAAATCTGTTTTCTTCAATGAAATAACACTGAGTATATCAACCACTCTAGGTCAGGCCTTATGTTCAGGAGTGGTTGACCAAGATATGGTGGAGTGCTCAGTGTGTGTGTGTGTGTGTGTGTGTGTTTGCCGTTATTTGACTTATTTTTATATTTAGATGGTTTGTTTATACTTCTTGGTTTGGGGAGGTTCTGTTGTATTAGATTTGTGTGTTTGTTTTTCAATAGAACTTAAATTTTATGGGTAGGGTAAAGAAAAGAATCTAGAAGGAGATGGGTAAAGAGAGGAATATGAAGTTAATGAATAGGTTGACAATAAAAAATTAAGCATACAATTTATTCAAATTTTGTCTTACATTTCTATAGATTTATTGCCTGGAACTAATTGGCAAGAGCAAAAATTCACATATATTCTCTTATTATTAAGTCTTAACCAAATTTATTGAGAGATTATTTTATCACAATCTATCGAAGTTATGAAATATAACAAGATCCAATGGAATAAGAGAATCTCAGAAATGTACCATCACATATATAGGGCTGATGAGTTTTGGTAAAACACTAACACCATTCTCTGAGATAAGAATTTTTTTCTTTTACTATTTCTTTTTTATTATTATTAATTTATCTATTTAATTTATATCTCAACCACAGATTTCCATTTATACCTGTTCTTCTCCTACTACCTTTCTCTCCCATGTTGCCTCCCTAATGCCCTCTCCCTTTCTCCTCAGAGATAGGGAGGGCCCCTACCGATATTAACCCACTTTGACATATCAAGGCACTTTTTTTCCTACTGAGCATAGACTGGGCATTCCAGTTAGCAGAAAGAGGTTCAAAGGTCATCAACAGAGTCAGAGACAGCCCCTGATCCAGTTGTTAGGGGTTCCATGTGATGACCAAGCTGCACATATGTTTCATATGTGTAAGGGGTCAAGGTCCATCTCATGTTTGCACTTTGGGTGGTAGTTCAGTGTCTATGAGCCTGCATGGGCCCATGCTAGTCTATTCTGTTGTTTTTTCTAGTGTCCTTGACCTTTCTTGTTTTAGTGGTCCTTCTTCTTCCTGTTCCATTAGATTCCTCAAGCTCCACCTAATGTTTGGGTGTGAGTCTCTCCATCTGTTTTCATCAGATGCTAGGTGAAGCATCTCTAAAGACTGTTATGCTAGGCTCCTGTCTTGAGAGTATAGGAGAACATAATTAATAGTCTCAGGGATTAATTCTCTCCTATGGGTCTTAAGTTGGACCAGTCATCAGTAGGCCATTCCCTCAATTACTGCTCTATCTTTATCACTGCACATTTTGTACAGTGGACAATTTTTGGGTCAATGTTTTTGTGTGTGGATTGGTTTCCCCTCCTCTCCATTAGAAGTCTTGCCTGGTTACAGGAGATCGCCGTTTAAGGTTGCATTTTCCCTATAGATAGGAGTCCTAACAAGAGTCAACTTCATAGGCTCCTAAAAGTTTCACTTGTCCTAAGTTTCTAGTTAGTCCCAAGATGCCTTTCCTAATCCCAATTCTCAATGTGTCCTCCCCAGACTCAGGTGTACTACATCTGGGTATATGCCCAAAAGATGTTCTACCATACCACAAGAACTCATAAATGGTCTGTACTCACTTATAAACAGATATTAGCCATAAAGTACAGGATAACCATGCTACAATCCACAGACCCAAAGAAGCTAAATAACAAGGAGGACCTAAGGGAGTATGTTTTAATCTCACTGAGGAGGGGAAATAAAATAGACACATCAGGGTTAGATGAAGGGAGGGAACTAGATGTGAGGTGGTGGGGAGGGGAAGAGGAGGGAAAATGACATTTTATATACAGTCATGCAAATAGTCTTTGGCAAACTCTTCTGTATGTAAAAATGAACTTGGGCCTAACTGTTGCTAAAAGGACATGTATTTTCTAGAATTCCCCTGTTGCAATCAATCCCTCCTTCATGTATGTGATATCAAGAAGTGGCCCCTTGAGGAGTGAGCAAGTCATGCACAGTCAATGTAATTTGTAGCAAAATAATGTGATTATAAATTCCATGTGTTCTAGCACTCCCCCTGAATGCCCTTAGGATCAGTGAGATGGCATCCTTGCAAATCTGGTTACCTGGGTTCAATTCCCAGAATCCACATACAAACCCAGGTGCAGAATATACACACCTGTAATTCCACCATGTCCAGCTCTGGATATGGGACACAGTGGAATAGACCAGAAGTTCACTGGCTAACCAGCCTGGAGTAAAGTATAGAATGGGGCAAAAACAAGGTGAAACATAAATTCAACAGAGTGGAAGGAGAAAACTGACTCCTGGTAGCAATTATTTGTCCTCTGATCTCTACACGTGGTGTGGCACACACAGAGATGCACATGCACACTTATAGGCACATGCACACATGCATGCACATACACACACATACAAACACTTGCACACATGTATAAAATTAAAAAAAAGCTATACACATGAAAATGCTTACCTGAACTCTGGAAGTTTTGAGGTATGAGTGAATCTAACCTGTGTGACAGCAGAGGGGTTCATTTGCAAGCTTGGTCCCTGCAGCAGTCTCCTCTGTCTCTCAGATACTCAGATCTCCATATTACTTTTCATTATTTTTCAAATTCTGTCTGGAAAACCAACATTTTCTCAGATGTTCTTTGAACAAGAATTCCAATAATGAGCTATTTTCAGTTTCACTTCAAAGAAGTGAGACTGAGATGGGATGAAACATGTCTGTAAAGTTGGGTTTATACTGATTGCCTATGATTATGCTATATTCTATATTCAAATCCTATTCAACAATCAGCAAATTGGCCACTATACCCCCAAGCAGTCTAAGTAGCCATCAGATTTCATCATCCATAATCCCATAATATCATAATCCCATTTATACACTTTGACTTTTTTTTTGCTTTATTTATTTTATAAATGTTTGGCACTCCCTTTTACCTCTCCCAATACATGTGTATACACCTGTGTGTGCACACATTCATGTGTGTGTGTGTGTGTGTGTGTGTGTGTGTGTGTGTGTTCAGGTGCACAACCATGCATATACATGTGATGGTAAGTATGTAGAGATTAGAAGCCAACTTGTAGAAGTCAGTTCTTTCCAAAATCTCATAGCTGATGTGAATCTCTATCCTCAGGTGCTGTTTTAATATGTCCGAAGTATTTGGAGAACATGTATATTTATTACCTCTCATGTGATCTGTAAGTTCTCAGGATGGTCGTATTTCAAATCATCGGCATATACTATTTCTACAGTGTCTAATTACTGACATGCCTGATTTTACTGTGAGTCACCTTAGTGCATTTTGTAGACACTTTATTTTCCACATATTAAGCTTTGTATCAGACCTGAATTGAACAACTCTATTGCATCATGTTCCAAAAACATACACTCAGTCCATGTTGATTTTCAATGTTCATTGAAGTATTTTAAAACTTTTCCTTACTGTTATATCAGTTACATTGAGCCTCATCATGATTTTTATGTTGCTTTTATTACTTCCTGTCATATTATAACTTGTATTTATATAAGATACTCTATGCAATCCCAAAATACATATTAATTATATAGTCTCTGCTCCCATATTTCTGAAGATATAGCAGTTTAAAAATTAGTAGAGTAATAACCCAATAATGACCATCAAGAAAAAGTAAAAAACACCTTTTACAGGTAACCCAGGGGTAAAACAGATGAAGATAACAAAAAGAACTATGCAGATTGCTGAAAATATTGGACATAATTTTTGGGGCCAAGTGGTTAGCCCAGTTGTAACTACAAAAGAAGGATTCAGGAAAAACAGTAAAGAGCTATTTTAGTGAATATTAGGATGATAAGATAGTATGGTGATAATATAATAATATTGGTTATAAGGGCAGGGTATTTGAGTGGTCTCCATATTGATCACTTTTTATGTTGCTTTGACAAAATATGTGGCAAAACAACTGTAATGGTCTAAAGATTTGCTTGGTCTCACTAACTGTGGCTACAGTCCATGAGGGCAGCAAGAGCGTGAGGCTGTTGATCACACTGAATTTGGACTCAGGGGACAGAGACATACATGCTGGTGCTCACAAGGTTTCCTACATTGCTTCTTCATTTTATTAAGTCTATTTTAGAGTGGATCTTCCCTCCTCAGTTAAACTTCCCTGGAAAGTTCCACAGGATCTACTTTTGGGAACTCTAGATGTCTATAACTGACAGTGAAAGTGAGCCAGTGGAAGTTTAGATAGATGCGAACAATCACAACACTCACTTCAAACAAAACAAAATCTAGAGCTAAATAGCACTCTTTCAATTTTATGAAGGTGAGGATCCTCAAACGGATAAATTTGGGACAGCAGGAATTTGGTTATTCATAATATTTTTAAATGAAGCTACATAACCGTGATATAAAAGATAAGGTTGAAACAGCAACTGCTAATGCCAATTATGTAAATTTCTACAAAATCTACCTGAAACCATTGAAGAGTGTGTCCAGACATTGGAATAGATTATCAATGTGCACACAATACTCTTTCATTAAAAGATGCCAGTATATAGATAAAAAAGTCATTATGGAACTTCAGTGGTTTAAATGACAAAGCTGACTCTCTTCTTGGCTTAGTATATCCCCCCATGTTTGAGTCTAGTCAATGGTTCATCATTAATTATTATGTTCTAGGTTCTTTAACAAGTATATAAACATGTGCCATTTTAAGTAGGTGCTCTTTAAACAGTACAATACAGGCGGATGACAGTGCATCTATTTATAACATGGTCTACTGAATATTTAACACTGCTGTTGAGTCCCTGTCATAGTTATCTTTCTTTTGCTATGACAAAACATCATACCAATGCAACTTAGAAAATGTTTACCTTAGAGATCATGGTTCTGGAGAGTTACCTAACTATCATGATGTGGAGCATGCCAACATGCAGTCAGTCATGGTGTTGAAGCAACAGCTGAGAGCTTATAAGCCTTATTTACAAGCTTTGAGCACAGAGAGTCAACTAGGCATTTCCTGATCTTTGGAAACCCCAAAGCCTGCCCCCAGTGACACACCTCTTCCAGAAGTACTATATCTTTTAATCTTTCCCAAGACAGTTCTACCAACTAGGGATCAACCGTTCAAATATATGGGCCCCTGGAGTTCATCCTTTCCAAACCACAACAGCATTCAAGTTTGCTTTGATCATGGTGTCTTGTCAATGCAATAGGAAAGTGATTAAGACAGTCACTTAAATATATACACATAAATAAAATCTTCAATAAAAGTCTTCTTATATTTATCCTTATTTCCCATTCCCTATTATGTTTATAAGTGTTTCTGTTTGTCCAAGACTGTATTTGTGTAGCTATATGTATGAGTATCTGTTCCATACATAAATATAACGATGGGTGATGTTTTGTGTGGCTTTTTCCTATTTTAAGTTCATGAGAAAAATCATATTTTCTTAGACATAGCCACCCAAGTCACACAAATAACTTGGTTTTAAGAAATGTGATGGGGGCTGCAGAGATGGCTCAGTGGTTAAGAGCACTGACTGCTCTTTCAGAAGTCCTGAGTTCAATTCCCAGCAACCACATGGTGGCTCACAACCATCTGTAATGGGATCCGATGCCCTCTTCTGGTGTGTCTGAAGACAGATACAGTGTATTTATGTAAATAAAATAAATCTTTAAAAAATCTTTAAAAAAAAAAGAAATGTGATGGATTGAGTAAAACCTATTTAGTGCCACTTTAAATTTTTGAGGATTCATATAACTATTTCTAAACATTTAATACAAGTTTTATTATATACCTAATAAGCACACACTGACATAATTCTAAATGAGTGATTCTCACAGAACTCAATACAGGAAGGACTGAAAACTCCTACATATGGACAAGCAAATATAGAAAATTGATCTTCCCTTTACAACAACAGAAGCATTTGTTGCTATAGTATTTGGGTAGATGCAGGCTTTTCTAACTTGCCTCTTACCTTTCTATGTCTACCAAACTCTAAGAAAATGGCAAGGGAATCTTTGGGAGCTATTGAACACTCTTTGATCCATTTAGCAGCCAGAGAATGAAATAAGTGAAAAATGAAATCTGACGTGGCTTACCACATGATAATTAGAAATATTTTTTTGCAGTTTAAGAAAAAAGACAAAACAACAATATTTTGAAGATAGGCTTTTGAGCAATTGGATCTTTGGCCAGAACAAACATTTCTTGGAAAAACAAACATTTTTAGGAAAGCTTGGGAAAAAATTTATCAATTATTTAAAAAATATATTTTTTATTCACTTATTAAAATGTACTAACATATAGGAATATTAAACTATTTTAGTAGATCTATATTGGTGTTTGTTTCTGAAGTTTTAGATTAAAGAGGGTATATTGAAGAGATTCAGAGTGACCCATTATTTAAAGCCCAAATCTCTCAAAGCAAAGTGGAAAATATTTTGAAGAAAATCCAAAAACAACATGGAAAATTAAAAGAGGACTGACAAGAGTAGAATTCTTTGTAAAGTGCATTTCAATTCAAGTTTTATCATGTCAAAGGTACATGAAAGTCATATTTAGGTTACAACATTGTTCTTCGAGATAGCAGACCTGGTAGTAAGAAAAGAAAACAAGCCACAATTAGCAAAGCATTAAAACACACCCTGAAACGGCAAAGGCACCAAAGTTCACACTGATAATGAAATAAAACAGAAAAGAGTAAACCACTAGTCCCAGCACAGACTTAATCCATCAACCATTTTAGAGTTTATCTTCAAGATAAAGTGTCCCTCTGTCCCTGTGACCTTCCTCAGGTAAGACCCTGTCATTACTCATATGAGCTATGGAAGGAATCCTTTGAAGTCCTGTGCTTGTTTTTCCAGTCTACTATTCACTGCACAGTGCCTTGGTATTTTGCAAACATTACTAAAGCAGCCGTGCTTGTGTACAGTGCTGTTTTTAGGCAAGGGGCTTCTCAGGGAAGTACAGCACATGTGTAACCTTACAGATGCTCACTGTATTTAAGCTTAGCAGTCTGCTCAGACAGTTATATTCCTTTAGGATACAAACTTGTGGGTGCCTTGGGGTCATTGCTTGTCCCTCTGATGGACATATCTCCAGTCAATCACAGGCTTGCATAGCGTTGTTTATGACCAAGGGTAAGGATCCACCGAAACTAGAGTGCAGCACATTTCTGGGTGCCCATCCTGAATGACATTCAGGAATAGCTGGTAAGATTAGTTTCTCCTCTCAACCTCTGGGGTGAGCACTTCACAACTACAGTCCACAGTTCTTCATTATCTCTCATTCCTTTGTGACTCCCTGATGAAGAGTTAGGGCAATCCTTTTGTCATTCACTCTGTTCATTCCAGAACAGTATTCCAGCGCCCTCCTGCATTTACTTGCTCTTATTTCAAACATCATGTCACTCCATGTGATTTATAGAACATTCAGAGATTATTCCCTAGAGGGTTAGAATTTTGTATGCTAGTACCTTGAAATAAAAACAAATAGCATTTCAAACCACCTCATTTGCTTCTATAACTGATTCTGGACATAAGCATTGAGATACATTCAGAGCAGTTTTCCTCTGCTCCCGGTTGCCCACTGTGCAGGACTTCAGCTAGAGACGCAAAGGATGGGTAGTTCTAAAAGTCCATTTACTCCCATGGCTGGCAACTAGGATTACATAGTTTGTACCCTGTAGCTTTTGAGGATCACTGTGACTTGCTTCTCTATGTTGCTTGATTCAAGCAGGGTGGGTCCACTCATTTTACTTAATAGTGTGATGGTTAATATTGCCAACTAACTTCGCTGAATACATAAGCCTCTGGGCATACCCATAAAGAATTTTCTAGGTTAGGCTAACTAACATGGGATGCCCCAATCTAAATATGGGTGCCACTATTCCAATGTTAGGATGCTGGAGAAAGCTAACGCTTATCTCTTTGATTTCCGATTGTGGGTACTTTCCTAGCCATGTTAGATAGTACTCTCTCCCACTTCCAGTTAAATAAAATTTCCTTCCCTGATATTGGTTCTTCTTAGTTATTTGACCACAGCAACCAGAAAAGTAGGAATATAGTACCAAATCTCCCATCACAGATGTCACAAATAAGTAAGATATCAGCCACATTACCTTGTTGCCCTTCCTGGAGAGTCATTTCATCATTGGTTGATGGAGGATGTAGTCACAATTCTGAATGGATTTGAAATTGACTGCCAACTGAAGGAACCATGTCAGAGAACTTGGCTGTCCTGTTTCAACTCTTCCTAAGTACTTTTCTCTGACACTCCCTAAGGACTTTCTCCCACTTATTTTGTACTGAACCAATTATCCTCTTTCCACTTTAGAGTCCTTTGATCATTGTTGTGAAAGGTCGGATTACAAGGTGGAGATGTCTAGTCTACCAAGGAACTCAGGAGAGGCATTTCTTTGAAATCCTCATTTCCCTTTATATATTTGCACAAAGAAGTGGAAATGAACACAGACTTTGAAAACAAATCAGATGATCCCAATGATTAGAGCATTGGTGCTGAGGAAACTGGATGAAGCTCTTATTAAAGTTCTCAGAGCCTTTTTAACGTACTCAAAATCTATGAAGTATGCAAAGTCATTATAAAGTCAAGGATAATGGGCACAGAAAAAAATCAAACAAAATTTAGGACCATTAAAATTGAAGTCATTAAAATGAAATCAGAATCTGCAATGGCTATTTTTGTTGTCAACTTGACTATACCTAGAAATAACTAAAACCCAAGTGACTGATTATAATTGTCAGAGACTTATGTGGTTGGATTATGTGAATCAGGAAAACCCACCCTAAGTCCAGACTTTTAGGGTAGAAAGTTCAACCATAAATTTGGGCCACATCTCCCACTGGCAGCCTATTTCTTTGATATTCCAGGGTGTCCTAGATATCAGCTGAGATGTCAGCCCCATGGACTAGATTTCTAAACTTTCATTTGGTAGATGGTTATTGGTGAATGAGCTGGACCACAACATGTACACATATAATAAACCAAATATATGTATGTATATGCTTATGTGTAAATGCAATCATAAGCATATGCATGTATGTGTGATATAGTTCATCTAAAATATATTTATTTATATATGAATATATATTCGTTCTACCATTTCTGTTATTTTAGAGGATCCTGACTAATACAAACCCAATAACAGAGGCGGTATTAGCACTTGAGTGGCAGCTAGAATAGGGAGAGTTTACTGCAGATGTGTCTCATAATAGACTGCCCACATTCCAGTACAAGGCCCTAAACCTATGCCTATGGTGGCAGCAGTAAGTGTACTCATTTCCTTAAAAAAAAAGAATATGTGATATTGGGAGGAAAAGGCTATAGGGTATCTAGAAGGAGTTGAGGGAAAAGTGGGAAGGAATTTGATCAAAGTGTATGTGTGCATGCAATTCTCAAAAAATATTTTAAAAAGTTCAGTACCCATTGAAAATCTATTTTTCTGTATTATCTTTCACATTCCTTAAAGGAAAAATGTAAGCATGTAATTTAAATATGTGTATAATTAAGCATGTATACTTTTATTCTAGGTAATTTTATTGAAAGTCACTACTGAGATGGACTTTAATACAAAGGTTTGTTGAAGATTGGAAGATGGCTCACTGGACAATTATGATTGTGGCCACTGCAGATGATCTGAGTTCCATCTTCAGAACTCTCATGGCGGAAGGAGAGAGCTGACTCCTGTCAGTTAGTCTCTGATATGTTTATGTGCACTACAACATGCATACACTCCTCCCCAAACACAGAAATCGATTTAAAAAAGTACTAAAATATATTTTAAAAATTAAAAAAATATGAAAATATGAGAAGTTATTTACATTGAAAGTGGAAATGGCACTCATCAACTAATATTTAAATTGTGCATGTATGTGCATGTGTATACATATATCAGACACACACAGATAAATTCTAGTTATAGCTTTCTGCAGTATTCAATAAAATTATGGATCTAGGACTCATCTTGGCTGAAATACAACTTTGATATTCTGGAATATACCATATTTGGCATATTTTGATTGAATATTTATGACTGTTCATAGTTAATATGCAAAGTTATGCTAAGGAATTTTAATGCGTTTTTATTTTTACAGTGCCTCCACACGTGCATTTCAAGATTACCATTTTTAACCGTCAGCTTTTTTACCAGGTAGGCTTGTTAGACATACTATTGTAGAGGGGATTGGGGGCCATTTATGGGTGGTTATTTGATGCTTTGGCATAGACACCTTCCTCGTAATTAATATATTTTTATTGCAGAAATATTTGCAGCTAAGACACAAGCGTCCTTTAAAAATAGATGGAATTTTTATACTCAAGAGTCCAATTAGGAGTTGTGGGAGAATTCTAACACTGGTGTGTGTTTTCAGACTGGGGAATATTATCCCTTAAAGAAACATATTTGTAAAATATTAGCGGTGCAAATGTCTCTTGGCCTCAAGTGGAAACGGCTGAAATGATCATGACACATTATTAAACATGATAACGGTGTTGCAGCCGTTGCCTCAATGGGGATCTTTCAATTTCCCACTTGCAGCTCTTAAATCCCCCTTCATTCCATAATTTTCTCTGTTATTTTAGCCCTAAGCAAATAAAAACAAATATAGTATGCTCATCTCAATGTTACATGTTTAAAAATGTAACATAACAAGAAAATAAATGACATCCTGTACATTAACTTACTCCAATAATATCAGCTGGGATTCCAGTCTCTAACCCAAATGCAAAATCTTTTGTATTTGTGGTTGAGGGGAGGGAATATTGTCAGAGAAAACATGACAAACACAGGAATTACAATTTAGAGGTAATATTCCTGATGGTGATGATAATGGTGATGAGGAGGAAAAAGATGATGATGATTTCTTATCAACTTCTAATTAGAATGACTATGTTGGAGAAAACCAACCTTCTTTTTATTACAATTGAAATTCTCTATAGGGACAGGTGCATATCTAATACCAAAGCTTATGGCTGAATACTGATAAATAACTTGAGAGGAAAGCAATTCATTTACTATTGTTTCCCTAAATTAACATGCTGTCACATTATCTTCTAATTACTCATGTTTGTATGGTAGAATACCGAGGTGCTCAGCGTGGGTCAGTGGAGCTCTTTGGAAAAAAGGTAATAGTTAAAGTAGAGAGGTTTGTTAGGGCACAGAGAATTATCAGTGAGCTTTTGTTAAACAAGACACCTCTATCATTTCCAACCAACCCACACATGGTCCAGGGACCACGAGAGAAGAGAAGTTAGGGATAATTTAAGAAGTAGAAAGTAGTGAGGGGTATCACAGGAAGTTCCTATCCAGACACTGTGATACTAGGGTCACAAACATGAGCACATAGCAGCTGTAGATAAGGGCACAAGATTTGTGCTCCCAATTCTCCACCACACATACATGCCCATGAGATGGTATCCCTTCTTGAGGAGTAAATGACTCATAACAGTTGCTAGAGGAGAACAGGTTATTTTCTCTAATGATGTCAACACGGAGGGATTGGGTAAGGTGGGTTCAAAGGAGAGGAGTGGAGGAGAGCAGGATATTATAGTGGAAGAATATAATCACTATCCTTTGCATATGTGTAGAAAACTGTCAAAAATAAGAAAAAAATCTGGTTAGCTATCATCAACTGTAGTGGCTTGAATATATAATTCAATAAGCACTTTAGACTACTTCACAGGTCAGAAAATGGTTACTTTTTGTTAAATTGAACTAAGGAAAACAAACCTAAAATTTTCAATTTTTAGTAAATAGTGTGATGTAAGTCCAAAGTTCTGAGAAACACATGCTTCTGCAAACCAACAAACAAATAATCAGCAGTCCCCAAAAGATTCAAGAATAAGAACAAAGGTTTCCATGTTGAAACCAGGATAAAATGTCATAAAATTGCACATTTAAAAAAGAAAATATTCCTTTTACCTTTAGTTATGTGAACATTTCTATGCCTCTATGCAGGTATGCACTTGTGCATACAGTGCTCACAGATCCCAGAAAAAGGTGAGAAAGGTCCTGGAGCTGCAGTTCTTGGAAATTCTGAGTCACCTGACATGAATGCTAAAACCAGAACTCAATCTAAACAACGGAGCTCATCGGACCCCACCACACACACAGTAGTTAAAAACATGTAAAAGCACAAAAAATTCTTCCTTAAGATATAGGGAGATGTGTTGACATTAAAAGTGAATTTGTAAGTCCTTAGGGCTATAGATTAATACTTTGAAAACCACTATACATGTGTATTAGAATGTTTTTATTAAATAATTCCAAAATAATGGCAGCAAAATCAGGTATCCCCAAAAAGGATTTAGGGAGATGTGAGGCTACTGTCTTCAGTTATGTTCCCAGTGTTGATGCCCCCATGCTTGAGTGGATTGTTTTAATCCACTGGTCACACAGCTGGCACTTGTTAAACTAAATGGGTTATAAAACAAAACATTAAGGACCTGGGAAAGGGACAGGTAAGGAGGAGAGTTGGCAGGGTTTATCAAGTTGGGAAGGAAATGGCAGTGAGCAGAGGAAGGGACAGGAGCCAACTGAAAGAGTTTTTTTTTATTTTTTTTTATTATTATTATTAACTTGAGTATTTCTTATATACATTTCGAGTGTTATTCCCTTTCCCGGTTTCCAGGCAAACATTCCCCTTCCCCCTCCCCTTCCTTATGGGTGTTCCCCTCCCCACCCTCCCCCCATTGCTGCCCTCCCCCCAACAGTCTAGTTCACTAGGGGTTCAGTCTTAGCAGGACCCATGGCTTCCCCTTCCACTGGTGCTCTTACTAGGATATTCATTGCTACCTATGAGGTCAGAGTTTTTAATAGGTGAAGCTGCAACCCACTAAAATAATAAATAATACAATGTTGAATTATGGTTCAAAATATAAGTTATCTGTATATGAGTTCACACTGACATAAATTTCATGTAAGATCAAATTATCCAATATTCTGAAAAATATCTGTTCAAAATCCAAAATTCTTAAAGAGACCCAAACTCATACTATTTTTGAAGATGTAATGATAACTATAGTGTCTTGTGATGAATTTCGAGACAAAGATAGTGTTAGGCAAAACCAAGGAAGTATAGACATAACAACCTAAGATACCACATTAGTGTGAAATAGTAGCAGAAAAATTAGTGGTGGAATTTCTATGTTCTGTCTTGCTATTTGTGTATAAACTATAGTTTTCTAAGACAAAAATGTGTGCTATATTTATTAATTTTAGAATTATTTTTGCTTTTAATTGTATGTAGCTGTGTTTGTCTGTGTGGGCACATATCTGCATAAATGTAGATGTCCATGGTAGCCTGAAGGTGGCATCCCATGGTTTGGGATAGACAAGCCATCAAACTGTCAGAATGGAAACACAGAGACACTTCAACTGTGGTCATGCAATGCAGAAAACCCCCACCTAGGAGGAGTTTAAAGGACAGCATGCTAGAAAAAGCTGTAGCAGGAAATCATTGGCAAGGGGATAGGCTTAGTGTGACGCAGAAAACTAAGTTGGATAATTTTATTTTTAAAACTGATGTTCAATGCTCTTCAATAATATCACAGATAGATAACTGGGAATGGTCCATGGTTATTAAGTGTTACAAAGATTCCTTTAATTAAAGTTAATAAGTCCAAAAATAATGCCCACTACTGAATAATAACCTTGGCTCTCTAAGAAACTCTAAGGTAGGGGATTCTATGCTTTCTCTAATAAAGATATCTTTTTATTGAACAAACCACACTACTTCTGGTATCCCTTCCAAAGTATAAGCAGTTGAATCTTCTCTAGAACCAGTTCTGGCAAAAGGCAGCCTTCTCTGAATAGTTTGCCTTTTTCTCCTCCCCCACTCTTGCTTGGTTTCACATTCCATCCAGTGGCTTTGCACAAACCACTTTTGAGGCCACTGATAATGAATACTTTAAGCAATGTATATACAGGTCATAGAAAATAATTCAGTAAGAGATTGAGTGTTGGGAATGAATGTGTGATTACAGTGACTGATGATATCATGAAAATTAAAAGACAAGAAAGAAACAAGCCTTGAAAGAGACTGGTGAGGTGTGTGTATTTGTGTATGTACACAGTTATGTGTATATGCACACATGTATCTGCATGTATACATATATATATATACATATATAATTCTATATGTGTTTATAACTATCATGCATATGATTATATCCATAAGATATGCATGCTATGTGTATAAATGCTATTCATATCTATTCATATATATTCACATATATACACATGTAAGCTTACATGAATAAACATATGGAATACAGAAAGAGAATTATTAAAATTTATAAAAAAGTATATTGGTTATGAGAATGATGCAAGAACACAAATAATATGGAATAAATGAAAATAAAACTAGATGAGTACAAATGGTTGAATATTAATCTGTGCTGAGCAAATAATTCTGGGCAAATGACAATGTATTGGTTTCATAATATGCTGTGCTCAGTATTCATAATTAGGGGTATTAAAATTCCCCATACCTTCTGTAAGTTAGTAAATGATCTTGAGATGGTACATGAAATTTCAGCTAATTACTTTTTCAACTTCAGAGAATGATACATGATGGTCCAAAGGGCCGTTCATCCCACTTACATAAACAAATGTGTTTATCATGAAGAGGGCTAGAACGATGGCTCAGCAGTTTATAACAGGCAGCTCTTCCAGAGGAACCTGAATACAGTTCCTAGCACCCAAAAGAGAAAGCTACAACTGCTGTATACAGATGTATAACTCCAGCTCTAGGAGGATCTGCTGGCCTCCAAGGGAACCTGCACTCATTTGGACACACACACACACACACACACACACACACACACACACACACACACCACAGCAATATACATATAAACATAATTAACAATAAAAATCATATATGCACATAGTATTTTTTAAATACATATTAAGATGTTATTAAAGTACCAAGTTCAGATAGAGCTGTACTTATCATTTATTTCTAAATAGCGTAGTATTTGGAGATTATTAGTTTTTCTGCATCATGGAAGATTTTAGAAAATTATCTACAATTATGAATTAATAGTTGAGGAACTACCATTTTTTCACACATTCTATGAAAGAAATAAACATATTTAATGAGTTCAAAATTCCATAACCTCCCAAACATGAATTACTTATATGACTATTGATTTAATAATAGTTAATTATTTTCACACTGAGTGTGAGTTTATGAGTTTGCTATTTAGCTGAAGCAAAATAAAAGCATCTATGTAATTACAAAGTTTGGCAGGACTAAAACAGACTAATTTTAGACTTTCAACTTGCCTATGCCTCACTGCTGCACATTGAGTCAGTTTTGGCGTGGGAAACTAACTGCACACTGGGAAAATGTTAGTGCTATTCTGATGGATAGCATTCTATTAATAATGTCTGCAACTTCCACTGATGTGTTTTCTAAAACCCTATTACTAATTTGTTATGTTCTACGCCTTCCTCTTTAGTTCATCAGTGTCAAAAGAGAACTTCCTGCCTGCCTCCCCTCGTACAACCCTTCCTGACATTCCCACATTACTCTTCCAAATTCATATCTTCTTCATTTTTTAAATGATGTCTGGTTAGCGCTGCCCATTACATCCAGAATTGAGTTATGAAATAATCAAACAACACAGAAAAATCAACACATTTAACAATTTGTGCTTTTTGTGCCATGCTTCTCTAATTGCATTCTATGAAGAGAGAAGTTGGATATGGGCTATACGCCTTTTGGCATCTGCATATGTCTATGGGAAGCATGTAGTGTACATGTGGTATGTGTGTCCACATGTGTGTTTATGCATGTGCTTGGTGCATGTGTTTCTGCACATAGAGTCCAAAGGTTGATATGGCCACAATCACAACTATGCTCGGTATCCAGAAGGAATCGCTCACTGAATGACAGACACAGTGTACCACTTAAGGTAGTTTCCCAACCCAGCTTGATTTCTCTACCTCTTGACAGCTGAAGTTACAGGTTGTTTACTGTGCCCAAATGACATTTTGGTATGGAGTTTGGAGTCGTGAACTCTGGTTTTCATATTTGCACATCAAGGTCTCTAACTACAGAGCCATCTCCCAGCCATGTGCACATGTGAGGCAGAGCTATGGTTTTCCTTCTAAGCCATAAAAATAGCTATCAGCCACCATGTTACAATTGAATTGTTTTCTACATATTTTGATACTATTCAGGCAATGAGCTTCTATTTTAGCAGCTTTGTTAAACTTTCTAAGCAAATAATATTTACCTATTTAATAAAATTTTTATTAATGATTTGATTATATTAATTCCTGCACTGGAGTTCCTAGTTTACACTTTTCATCTTCATTATCATCTGTAGGTCAGTTTACTGTATTAAATGATGAACAATTTGCTTGTCTATAAACTATATCATGGACATAGGAGCTAGAATTTACTGTGTGCTTCTGGTCCGTGCTTCAGACATGGCTTCAGGTGTTTTAAAGTTGATTCACCTGAATAACTTAACTTTATTGGGTTTTACAGAAAAGGGGACAGGAAAGAGTTGTGCTGAAGGTGGGTAGGCAGAAAAATCAATGTCTGTGATTCAGTAAGGATGTAGAAGCAAGAAGACACAGTAACTCAGAATGTGGATTCAGAAGGTCTGACTGGAGGACAGGGGCTTAGAATTTAAGAGCACTGGCGGCTCTTACAGAGGACCCAGAAAAAATTCCCACCAGTCAGAAACCATTCGCAATCCCAGTTGTAGAGGACCTCATGCCCTCTTTTGGCCAATACAGACACCGTTCTCACAGAAGGGGCAAAGAAGTAGGAGCAGGTAAAAAAACTCATACGTATTAAATAACATTTTTTTTTTAAAAATTAAAAATGAAAGGTCTAGGTCTAACCAAACTTCTCAGGGGGAATTCTGGGAGAGATAACTTATTCCAAAATTTCTATTCTACTTTGGATCAAAAGACTGACAGTTTTTGCTGACCCTCTCTCCAGCAATTAGCTA